>NC_133370.1:13531368-13753681 GCF_049309525.1 Garra rufa
GAAAGCTATTTAACAAGTGTAGTGGTGACAATTTTATTTACAGTAGAATCTTGGACAAAAATGAAATAAAATAATCATAATATATATATATATATATATATATATAATATATATATATATATATTATATATATATATATATATAACTAAATGGGGAAGAACAGAAAAGGCAATGCACATTATGCACTATAAAGGTCCTTGGCACTCTGGACAAATGAAGACTTCCTCTGTACCTGCTCATGCAGTCCCAGTGGTACCAACCACTGCAGCTGTCGCATTCAATCTGAGAGAGATTAAGATCATGGATTAATAAACACTTAAATAGTTTCATATACAGCAATGAAATCATGCCCCCAGATAAACATACCTAAGTGTCAACTTTGTCATCTGTATAAGGACATTTATTGCCACAGGCCTTGCATAAGTCACTCAGGTCTTCTATGGGAGGGAGAGGCAAAATATATATTAAAAAAATGTCTTTTGCTTGTTGATTGGTAGGCTCATACACAAGTATAAGTGTACACATGAGATTGCACTCACCCATTTTTTAATGTCCAAAGACATGCCTGGCCAATAAAACCTTCTGCTCACTGCATCCAAGGTTTTATGATTGCCACAGTGAGTCCCTATTGCACTACTGTGCAATTCCATACAAATTACTTTGGCCTTCTCTTTTGTGCAGATTACTTTGGCCAAAGCACCTCCTTCCTTCCTCCTTATATAATGCAAAACTTCATCTAAAAAAGGCAGGTTAGTCATTATACTTAAAAAAAAAAATTAACTGAGATGTAGAATATACATATACTCACTTTGTATAATGAAGTTTTTAGCTTTTCTGTGGAAAACTTTAGCATTCCTAGAAATACCCTCAGGTAATTTTCCAGAATGCTTGAACTCAAATTTTGTTGTATGTAATTACATCCATCTCTAACCTCACCCTTACAAAACTAGCGAAATGGCCACTTATATACAATTTTTCATAACAATGCAAAGAAGTATAATAAATTAATAAATAAATCTCCTCAGTCCATTGGATACTGAGATGATTTCACTTCTGACATTGGTTTATTAGATAACTGTCCACCCCAGTTTTTGGCTTATTGTATTTGCATATTATAGTGGGGTAAGAAAATGTTTATAGAGCTTTATGTGATCATTTTGACACACTTCACATTCTTATAATTTGACAATAGCAAATTGATTAACAAGTGGGTGTGTAAATCTGTCATCTGACGATGTTGGTGTTCCTAGTCCTTTTGCTTGCTTTATTGTGTTCCAGACACACTGTGGGAGCATACGGGAATCTTTTGTTTGTATGTTACACAGGACCCTCATTCTAAGTAAAACCCATGAGTATAAAGACATTACCCACTACATGAAAATTTGGTTGGTTTACTCTTTAATCAAAAAAAAAAAAAAATCACAACAAATATCACATTTCCAAATTATTACAGATACACAGTGCAACACATGGTCAAAGAGCAGATGGCACAGAATAGGTTACAAAAACTTTATTAGGCCACTCATGGGTTTGAGGACATTATAGTAGTCATTGCCAGAGGGACCCATTTTAAACCTTCTGTAAGAAGTAATTAAAGATTAACTTAAGTGACTCATATCATTCAGGTGATCTGGAATTGTTGGTTTCACTTATATTTAATTTTATCTGGTAACATGACAAAAAAAAATCACTTTAACAACATAAATTAAATTTTTCTGCAGTGTATGACAATCACAACAAGAGATGGTGAAAGTTGGACAATGTTGAATAGTCACAATCTGCATAACTTTTGGATCTTCGTACTGTTGACTCTATTAAGCCATGTAAACACCGTTAAACTCCATAAAGATATGACGTATACATGTATACATACAGCACAACAGTGAAACACGTGATTAAAGAGCAGCCATTTTCCATCTTGATTTAGGCTAATAGGCTTAATAGTTCAAGTTAGTTTATTTACACAAAGTGGTTTGATCACAAGTTAACAAGACTTAATCGTATTAGGTTAGTTTATAAACAAACGTATTCGTCCACAGATACGTTTCTAGACGTTTAAGATGTTTCAGGCAGTGATGTATTTAACAACGAATGTCCCAATAAAGTCCCAGTTTAAGCATCGCAATGTAGAAATCTACCTACCGCTACGAACTGAAATACATACTGGATGCAGATGAGGTTTGCGTATAAAGTTACATGAACTGAAAGCCTGTCATTCTCATTTAGTCGTGGATGACCTCACGCAAAACTTTTGTAACTGCATTAACAAGGTAAACACGTTTATTTTAGACATAAGTTCATAGATTAGACAAAGGTCTGTTAGGTTTATAAAAAAAAAAAAAATCATTAAACATTCTGAGTTAGAGCAGAGCTGATCGATCCAGGCCTGCAACGGGGTGTGTTTTGAATGACTGTGTGTGTGTGTGTGGGCCCACAAGTGTTTAAATTCAGTTTAAAAGGTGTTATTCAGCGCGCTTAAAATTGTAAATATTCAAAGTGATATTCTGACACCAACACTGATTATTTTGGTATTTTTATTTTCAAGTGTTACTTGCTCATTTAATTGTGTTGACATTTTGGTCAACTAAGTAACTCAGACGTCTGTACCATTTTTCTATTTGAGCTTAAATTTGTATCAATTTGATATTTATTTTATGGTTTAACTACACTGTAAAAAATTTGCTGTAGTTCTGCAGCTGGTTTCCAGTAACTTACTGTAGATTTTTAATTTATGTTATTTACTGGCAACAGTTTGTTCAAAGTTAAATGAACATTAAACATTAACAAGTCTTTGTCTTTACAGAATAAAACTATAAAATAACAACCTACTGCAAAGCATTCTGGGAACCAGAAACCTTCATCAACCTTTTTCTGTTTTTTTCCTTCAGATTTTGGTTCCCAGAATGCTTTGCATGAGGCTGTTATTTTAGTTTTATTGTGTAAAGATAAAGACTTGTTAATGTTTAATGTTCAATTAACTTTGAACAAACTGTTGCCAGTAAATAGCATAAATTTAAATCTACAGTAAGTTACTGGCAACCAGCTGCCAGTAATACTGTAATTTCTACAGATTTTGTTTACAGTGTACTGCTTTATTTTGTTTATCCATTTCACACTTTCCAATCCTTTATTCAAAATTTAAGTAAATCCTTTACATTTTTCTACTTATTCTACGTGTTTTATTTACTCAAAAGAGTTTTATAATAGACAGTAAAGGTGAAGTATAGCCATTTATTCAGAGTAACATTTTAATATACATTATTTCAGTCAGTGACTCCAGAGGGGCCCATAATACAACATCTCTTATTAGGGCACTAGATTATTGAACCTGGTGCTGCCCCTTACTAATCTACTAAAAAAAGGAGGTAGGGAGCGCTACATATACTTTCGGGCAAAAATCATAATTATTTTGGTCAATATTGTAATCACGATTATTTAAAACAATTATGACTGGGTCCAAAACTTTATATTAGTGATCAATTTGAAGATAGCAATACAGCAGAAAAAAAAAGATACAAAAAAAAGCGCTTTAAAAAAAAATACTGAATACTTTTATGCAAGTCTAAAAGTCTTACACAGAAATTGAATGTAATTGTTTGAATGTAAAACAGCATCTCACTTTAATAGTTGAGCAAAAGTTCTTCATTCAAGAGCATTGAGTCATTTTTCTCTTTGTATTTTTAATTTTTAATAATACTAAGCACAGAGACGGCAGAAGGAATATTATTTGTTGGGGTTTTAAGTGCCACGCGGATCTAATATACTGTTATACACGTATTTTCATTCTCAACAGTTTATGATTTAAGACATAACTGACAAGGGTTTACATAAATAATCACCAAGCACCTCATTTTGAGATATTTTTGCATGTATTTGACCGTTTAGGTGCGCACCTTGAGCTAAAAGATAACTTTACATGTCCATGTTCTGCTCCGTCTCGGAGCACATACACAGAACAGCGCAAGTTTTCTTATGCGCTTTTAAAAACACAACATCAAAGAAACATTAATAAATCAAGCACGTCCCATTTTATGAAAGTCACGTTACATGATTTTGCTGATTTGCATGAACCTTTGTGAAATTAGGCTTTTATGGAGAAGCGAAATCGCACCACTGTTAAGGGGTTGGAATGAGGCGCAATAATCGTTTAATCTCAATTACTGTATTTTCATGATCGTTTGAAGCAAAAATCGAAACCAAATTTCGATTAATTGCACAGCCCTAATATACATATATACATATATACTAGGGCCGGGACTTTAACGCGTTAATTTAGATTAATTAATTACACAAAAATAACGCGTTAAAATTTAATGCATTTTAATCGCACTTAGTTTTGCACCGCGGAACGTTTCTCACTGGATGAGATTCGGCGGACCGATTATACTGGAGCACCAACTAGCGTTCAGACAAGCTGCGTCTGTCCTAAATATTATTGTATGTCCCAAATCGTAGTATGTTTAAAAAAGTATTTCAAAGATTCTCAGATGGTCTACTACTTAACGATCTATGCACACTCTAACGGCTAATATTGCCCACAACACACTGCGCCGTGAACGAGGATTCGATTAGAACTACAAACACGCATAAAAAAAACATGGAGGATATGCGCGACCAACGGACAGGTAGAGAAAGGGGTTTGAGTGATAAATAATCAGTGTGTAACCTGATAAAAAAATATTTTTTAAATGTTATCTGCGTTATATTCCATGTGCAGCAACATTTATAATGATAGGTTTGGTCATTAACGTTTAAATGCATAATTAAGCAAACACAAGCGCAGAGTTCTCGGCATGAAAGACTCGTTAAAGAACGTGCCTCTAATTTCTCTCTACGGTAGGAAATTAAATTAAACGAAATGTAGATAATGTTAACTGTGATGATTGACAGGGCAGTTTAAACAGTGACAGGATTCAGGTAAATAAGCAACAGAGCGTCCATTAAAGAAGCAGTTATGACGAAGTATGTGTCCCAAAGCTTGCCTACTATTCTGCTACATACTCAAAAGTATGTACTTTTCTTCACAAAAAGAGTACATACTTATAGGGCATAGTATAAGTAGGCGAATTGGGACGCAGCAAAACAAACTACAGTGAACATGGACAAAAAAGCTGATGGGACCGCTTTGGTTGGCCCTGTGGATGGGAAATTTTGTTATAAAAAAAACGAATGGATGGAAGCGTCGATAAGAGCATGGTTGTGTGCAAGCTATGCAACAAGGAATTCGCATCTCACTGCAGCACATCGAGCCTATTGCTACACTTAATGGCAATATTGCACTGGTCTGTTGGACTTGGTTGAACAAAAATAAACAATATTTTGTTGCTTAAGCTTATGTATTCAATCATTATTCAATGGTATACTAAAAATCCATATAAAAAAAAAACTTACTTCTCACTGTTCTCAGGTCAAATATTTATATGTGATTAAAATGCGATTAATTTCAATTAATTAATTACAAAGCCTCTAATTAATTAGATTAATTTTTTTAATCGAGTCCCGGCCCTAATATATACATATACATATACATATATATACATATATATATATATATATATATATATATATATATATACACACACACACACACACACACACACATTTGAAAAGTTAATTTTTTTTTAATTCTGCATTCCAAGTAATGTCAATCAAACTGCAGTTGGGTTGTTTCGATTAAATAATATTAACTAAAAAAAATACAGCTAACCAACACAATAAAACAAAAACATGAAAACACACAAAAAAATATGATTTATGAAAATGAATTAACCATTTTTGTAAATGAACTTATTTCATTTGTATTTAGTAGGGATGCTCATATTGACCGTTTAACCGTTAACCATCAGTAAGAATTTTAACCGATTATTATCAGTTAAACGGGGGGAAAAAAATAAAAATTTTATGTTTGCTGCATGGTGAAAGAAAAAATAATGTTTACTCACGGGCGCATGTGGACACGTGCAATGTGGCTGTTCAGACATATTTTGCTGAGTAAGCACTTGCTTTACCTTCTCTTAGTTTGTGTAACTGATGTAGTAGCCTGTATGCAACATGATGGCAGTGGCGATATTGGGTTATCAGAGAATGAATCCATGAATAAATGTATTAAAATATAGTCTAAAAAGTGCGCGCTCATACATTACTGTAGTTAATCGCAATCTCACAAACAGTGGCTATTCTATATTGAATGGCTCCCTGGGCGAGTCTCCCTCACGGCGCCCCGCCCCCCCCCCCCCCCCCCCCAAAAAAAAACTTCACATTTTGTAAACATCATCCTGTAACAGACCAATTTTTGCAAAAAAAAAAAAAAAAAAAAAAAAAAAAAAAAAACAATAAACTGCTCATAACTTAAATAAATATACTCTGTACAAACAAATATTATTTAAGAACAAATATTTTACATTATTTAGAATAATATACAAATAAAATATAGAATAAATCACACTAAAGAAAATTAAATTTCACTGCAGAACAGAAAAAACAAACTGAAACTAAAATCTGACATTTCTGGCCTTTTTAGATGCTAAGTCATCAATAATGGCATCATATGAGATATGCTCCCCTATTGAATGATTAATGCTTATGACAGCAAGGCCAGTAAGCGGTTCCTAAGACATTGACCCGAGGTATGTCTTGATTAACTTGGAAAAGCTTAAAGTTTGGAAAAGCTCCTCTCTGCTTGAGCCACAGTCACTGTCACGACCATAAGTCAAGACTAAACCAATTCACCTCCACATCATAATCATTTTTTATTACCTATTTTTATTAGCCATTTTACACATATAAATAAATAAAAAAAATGTGCAAATTATTGGTCTGTGTTTATAATATTTTGAATTAAATGTGCATTACTTGTAAGAAAGTCAGGTGTCATTGACTTAGTTTAGCCCCCGCTTCATTTGGGAGAGGTGAACTGTAGGGTAGGGCGGGGCACAAACTAACGCGGGGTTAATTGTAACACACGTGGTTTATATATTTCCATAACCAAATTTACGGTATTTACTAGTTACCATAGCAACACTATGCAGAGAAAAAAAAAAGAGCGCAAAATTCAAAAGCCTTTTGAAGATATCGCTGAATATTTATTTTACCATAGTAAAAGTACATTTCTGGCTGAAGTAAACTTTTCATTGCAGTTTATAGTATTCATTTAAAATTAAACAAATCTGCTATCATTGTAATCTCCAATTTGTTATTTATCAGTTAAGATAGCTTATTAATGCTTCGCAAACCAGTAGAAGACACTAACCTGTATTATATTCCAGTCGCGCAGATGGGGAACGTTGTGACACTGTTTGACAATATGCCCCGCTGCACAGGTATCATAGATAATAGAAAACCGCTTAGCGGCACAGATGATTTTTTTTCCCCTCCAAGTGCCGTTGCTAAGCAGCCATGACATGCGCTCTCCATAAAGATGTGGTAGTTTCAGCAAAGAATAAATAGATTTTCAGCATTAAAAATCGCTTGCAGTAGCTCTGTTATCAATTTTTTTTAATGTTTATTCCTGTACAGCTTTGATAAGCTGTTTCTCCACCTTGCCAGTGCTTTCAGTGTTATTAAGGGAAAGGATGAAGCTGATTGGTTGGTTCATGTCACATGACCTGCGTTGCGCTTGCAGAATTCTGAAAAGTTGAGATGTTTTTATCTCGATTCTGATGTTTTATTACCCGCCTTGTACGATTTGGCTGCTGCACACATTCATAATATGATCAATAAGAATGGATTGCATGCAAGCTTTACCACAGATATTTGGACATCTGACTTTACTCCATGATGCACTTTTCATTTTTTCCAGGTTGACAAAATGTCAAAGCATTTTATTTTATTTAGAATTGTGGTGCCTTACACAAAAAAAAAAAACATTTTTGAAGAGTCAGGACTGTTTGCTATGATTGTTAGACCCAGATATATAATATAAATTTCATCAGTTTATCTTAGATTTTGTATTCTCCTGTGTGCACAAAATTATCATAAAAATATGAATGTATTGGTTATCGGTATCGGCATCGGCCAAAAGAAGGACTTAATTATCGGCTATCGGTATCGGTTAGAATTTTTCATACCGTGCATCCCTAGAGTATATGAATGCAGTTTTTGTTGTTGCTCTGTATGCTGCTGTTTGCACGTTAAAATAAAACATTTGCTTTTATTTTTAAGTATCAACACAGATACTCGTGCATTCTATTTTTATTTTAAATGAATTCATTATTCTAATTTTATCAGTTAACGGTTAATGATCGGATAACGAGCAGCGGTTGTCAGTCAGGAAAATTACCCGAAATGAGCATCCCTAGTATTTAGCCTAAATGTATTACTATAATATTGGAAATTAATGTTGATGACCCTGAAATACATTTTGAAATATATTTTGCTATATAAAGGATGAAATTAAATCTTTTTTAAGTTTGAGAAATACATGCTTCACTGTTTATAACATATTTAAATTATATTTTGGCCAGGAAAAAAAGCTATGTAGCTGCTATCTATATTTTATATAATTATATTCAGATGTGCATCTTGTGATGTCTAGCAATGGACATTAAATGTAAATTTATGTATTATATTTCTTTTTACAGTTTGTTTGTTTGTCATTTTGTACTAATACTCTTTAGTTTCTTCATCAATCTCATGAGGTATTTAATTCTATCAATAATGGTTCATCTTCTGTACCCGGACTGGTAGTCGTCGCATCGCTTAGCTGCTTATTTGCAATTATATTCCTATTATTTTTGTAGTCAACAATCTCGCGACAAGCTGTCTTTGACACCATCCACCACCCACCGAGCGATGCCTCACTATTGGTCTGTCACTGTCAGTGCCAGAATCTAAAGCAGCGTCTCGCTATGGTAAGAGTGCTTTCAGGTGAGCAATGGGCGAGTGAGAGAGTCACACCACCTGACGCAGTGGGTCATTCTCATAGATATGGTGTGATGGAACAGCACTCACCAGCCACCGCTATCACCGCCACCCAAGACAGCAATATCACAAGAAGTTGACTACAGAGGCCAATCTATCTTCATCAAGCTCTGTGATAAGAGAAGCTGCGATGCGAAGACTACCAAGTCTCTGAGTTGTTGGCCAGTTGGCAGTTTATTTGTTATGACTAGCATTTATTTTTATTTTCTATATTCATACATATTATATTGTGTTTTTTTAATTATTGTTTTGAAATGTGTTAGTTTATATTGTATTTATTGCATAATACTATAATTATAGTTTTTCTATTATTATTATTAGTTATTTTATATTACATTATTGTTATTAATTAATAAATCATCTTTAATTTTTTGTGTATTTGTCATTTTATTATAGGGCAAATCCAGCATTATGGATGTGACATAAATGCTCAGAGAATGTATGTTACCAATATACCGAAGCATCTATTTATATTTTAATAAAAACGTATTAATGGAGTATGAAATATCAGAAAAATATCAGACTATGCACGAATTTGTTAAAATGTTAAAAAAAGGAAAATAACGATGCGTTATGGATGTGACAAAAAAGAACACCATTTTTGAGAGACTACATTCTTTGTAGGATTTCTGCTAATTAAAATGCACAAACCAGATGCAATAACAACAAAATCATCAAAACAAATGTTGATTTACATAAAATGCTTCACTTTGCATACTCAAATGCTGTAATTTTTTTTTTTTGAGAAAGAGACAACTCAGCATGAGTGAGTCCACCATGCACTCCTCAACAAGCAGCCACTATAACAGATGCCATTCTGAGCATGTTGGTAACTCACATGTTAATGGTGGAAGACGAAGGATTAAAAAAAAAATGATTGGCATCCTCAATCCAGGATACATATTTCCATTTTTGTTGTTTATTTATTATTTATAATTTTGATATTTCAACAAATTCTGCTGCTTAATATCTAATCAGCATGTTTATGTTCTAACTTCATAATGTAAATATTATAAGAGTACAACATTTGTTTTGCTTTTTATTTATTTATTTTTTTTTTTATATTTTGGATATTTATAGAAGTTTTACTGTTTAAAAACAAACTTTGTTTTTCATTTAAGGTTTGAAATGCCAAAATTAAAGATCATTAAACTCTATGGCCCAGTTCAACACACAGGGCTTAGACTAAGCCAGGATTAGGCCATAGTTCAATAAGAACATTTCAGTAATTTTTATAAACATGCTTAGAAAAAAACATTACTGGTGTGCATCTTGAGACAAAACAAAGGCACTGATATATTTTAAGATCAATCAGTGCAATTTTATTTCAGTTGAAACAGCTCAGACTTACAGCCTAGTCTAGGACTAGGCTTAATCCTTGTCTGTGAAAACGGGGGTATATTTAGCTTTTTCATTTTTTAAAGTTTGCTTTTATACATTAATAATACCCTGATTTTTGGTTTTATATAGTAATAATAGGCAAAACATCAAATCAAATTAATTAAGATTAATTTCTATTAATCGAAAAAATAATTGCCCAACCAATCGATTATCAAAATAATTATTAGTTGCAGCCCTAGTAAAAACCTTTGGTAAAAACTTTATTTTTTCATGGTAAGGTTGACATTTTCATGGAATTACCCTACACATTCAATATTAATCAACTCAAATTGATATTATTATAAACTCATATCTTAATTGTTTTGTTGTTGTTATTATTGTTGCTGTGTTATTTTTAAATTCATTCATTTTTATCATAAATATTCTATTATTATTTGCTACAAAATCACCAGGATTCACATGCAAGGCATGTGTAGGCTGTTTTAACTAAAATTAACTTGCACTGGCATCTTCAAAAAATATATCACGAAGCCCACTAGTAACGTTTTATCCAAGGCAGGTTTAAAAAAAAAAGATACTTAATGTCCTAATTGAAGTATAACCTAATCCTGGCTTAACCTGAAGGCCTAATTTGCTGCTACCACTAAGTTACTACTGCTGTTGCTGTTTACAGTTTCTTACTCACCACAGGATAGGAGCAGTTGGCCTTCTTCCATCATATCCGCGAATCTAAATCCGTGAGTTCCTGGTCTCTAGTTGGCACTCATACTCGGTCGCGATGTCAAACTGTATCCCGGCACATCGCTTTGTGTAACGTTACTCATAGTAGCAGCAGCTGCATCGCTTGTTTGCAGCGTTGAATCTGGCATCTTTCTTCTTTTCTTCATAGTAATATTCACTGTTCCTTCCAGAAAAGCAAACACGCGCGAAAAGTTTAAAGAGCGTCTCGCTGCAGCCTGCGGTGGACATCCAACCCCGCCCACATCCAAGTGTGATGCCAGACGCCACGCCCATGTTCAAACACGTCACACATCCAACATATTAAATAGTATTAACACATATTAAAATAGTGATAATATGATTAGCAATGTTCACATTTGTGGACATATCTTTAGAGAATTATATGAAAATGAAAATATGCTAAGTGTTACTTTTACAATAACAAAACTTAATTGTCCGTCTAAATCTGATCTTGTCTAAGCTATGTCAAAATCGATTATAATAAACGTGAATTTATGTCATTACACAAACAAATAGGGTAAGGTTTAAATCTTTTATTACCAATTACCATTTTCCTAACTTTAATCAACCAAAGCAAGCGTTTTACCGGCTGTTCGAATGTAATTAGTTCCATATGAAAGATGACCTATAGGTTTAATTTGTATTATTTAATACAAACTGTTTTGTTTACATCCCCGATACAACATACTTCCGCCATTCTTGCACATGCGTACAACATCGGGATTCTTTTTTTTTATTTTTTTTTTTATTAAAGAATAATTGGACATTACAAAAATATTGAAATAGAAATCCAGATACACAAAAATACAAGCTTAATCTGTATACAGTAATACAATATGTAATAAGAGGGGGAAAATAATAATAAAAAAATAAAAATAAACTAATACCATAGACAGAAAAAAATAAATAAATAAACGTATAAATAAAAAGTAAATAAATAAACAAAAACTAAATTAAAACCTAGAAACAACTAAACAATAGTTCAAATTTTCTTCCTTTTCCCTTACATATACAAAAATTACATTGTGGGAGCATAACCAGAAAAAAAGTTCTCCGTGAAATGTAACAACAAATGTATTCATTTGTTTTCAAGACTTTTTAAAAACTTCTATTTCTGATAAAAATAAATTACATTTTGGTATGCATTTAGCAAATTTCTGTTTATGAATATAATATTTGCCTTGCAAAATGTAAAAGTTAACAACGTACTCAATCATTTTACTTTTATGAGAATAAGTACAGATAACATATTTTTAAAAAAGCATATAATTAACATTTCTTTGCAGAAATAGAAAGGTGCTAACATCAGACCAAAAATCAAAGACTATTCACAATTATAAAACAAATGACACAAGTCTTCCTCATGTGTGTTACAGAAACTGCAGGTATTATCAATGTCCATGAATTTAGAAAGGGCTACTTTACATGGATAAATTTCGTGAAGTATTTTGAAATGCACCGCTTTAAGGCTACCGATGGGGAGGGGAGTCACACATGGATGTGGGCGGGGTTGGATGTCCAAGTTCTTTGACCGCAGTCTGCAGCGAGCCCTACTTGTAGGGGTTTGGCGTTTGGCTGTGTTCTGAATTTCAAGTTGAACTCTGACCCGCCAATTCACATCACGTGAACAAACTGACCAACCGCAGATCGATACGTCACAGCGTGACCTCGTAGCTGAATTAAAAGAACATAAATTTAAAACTGCAGCGAAACTGGCTGCAGGAAAGAAGTAGATTGTGTGTAAATCGTGATCACAATTTAATAATAAACATTGTAAGTTAGGCTCATTAATTGTAATGATATAATTTCAAACTGATTTTAAACAGACAGCTCGTAACATTATTTACACTGTTGCAATTTTGCAATGTAGAAACGCTTTCATGCTGGGTTTTTTTTCATATACTTTTTTATTGTTCCAAAACATTCAGAAAAATGTGTTATATATATACTGTATTAGTAACCAAACACCAACCAAAGAACACCCACCCCATCCCTGACAGAGCCATAAGAACATATAGGCTACACATATGCAACAAAATAAATAAATAATAAAATAAAACAGGCAATTTTGTAAAATACATTAAAACTCAGTTCAACACATATAAACAAAGGCTGCGTCCGAAATCGCATACTACTTAAGTAGGTACTACATTTAAATTTAAACGTACTACCCGACCGTTAAAACCAAGCGTGCCGTAGGTGTCCTGAAAAGTGAAGCCAAAAGTTTTCGATCGCCCCCCGGTGGCTGGCTGCAGTATAGGTCATAAACCCCGCCCTCTCCATGTAATCTAATGGGACGTGAGCCAAACTAAATAATCGAATTACACGGCAAATAATTTTTTTCCAAAGGTGATTTCCATCGTGTGAGGTAGTTTTTATAATGCTGATTCATGCTCAGGTGTTCGTTTTTCTAATAAGTTTGCTTTTAAGTAGTTATTTGATGCTATAAAAACGGGGTGTGGTGTCATGATTGTGATCGTGCGATTGGGTCTGCGGGAGTTTGGGCGGGACTTTGACACCGCGGCTCCGCCTCACGACACTACTGCGCATGCTCTGGCTCCAAAAGAACCTCTACTGCGCATGCTCTGGCTCCAAATGACGTAACTTCCCCCAAGATGGTAGCGGCCATATTGAGCTGTTTTGGCTTCACTTTTCTATAGTGGAAAGAAGCGGAAACGCGTTGTCCATCTTTTTTTACAGTCTATGGTTAAAACAGTACGTTCTATATAGTATGAATGTGGGTAGTATGAATGGAATTCGGACATACTACATCCGCCATATTGATGTTGTCACTTGTCTTGCGTCATCACAACAGCGCGAAAATTTACACTTGAAAAGAGCCGCGTCTCCTATGCGCGTCTCCACTTTCCGCCATTTTTCGAATATGACGCCTCCTCCCGCGGAGCCTCATGGGATAGGAAAGCGTCCATGGTATGCGTACTACAGAATTCTGGCGGAAGCAGTAGGTCATCCGGATACTTCTCGCCTACTGAATTTCGAATACTATGAATTCGGACATACTACTCGCCTCGCTTACTGTTTTTCGCGTACTATATAGTAGGGTAGTATGCGATTTCGGACGCAGCCAAAGACTATAGAATACCAAAGACATGTCACTCGTGTAGTTTTGAATGGGGAACAATGAAACGGTCATCATGGCCGCGAAGCTCCGCCTTCTTAGTGAAAGAGCCAATCGTTGATCAGTAAAGTCAGCGCGTCACAGCATCTGCCGTTAGAAGTCCCGGTTGCTATAGAAACAGCCGGCGCTCTAAGACGTGCGTTCAGTATTGCGCATGCGCACTGGCTCATCTAGCCGGAAAAATAAGCGTTTTTTTTAACGCTATTCAAGCACAAGGAACCATATTTATGAGGCAGTTCTTGTTGGATTTCTTTGGAGATTTAAAATATGAAATTTAATCGTAAGCTTGGTGAACAGTTTAGGAGAATTTGATGTTTCCCCATTCAAACAGATAGGAGCTGCACTTGTATGCCCGAGAGGCGTTTCAAAGATGGCCGCCGAGTGACATGACTTGCCTTAAAGGGACTTTGATATAAATTCCAAAGAAAGTGAAAAATAATCAAATAAGTCATAACAAGCATAATTCACGTATTAACACAGTAACTGTCATTAAACACTTCAGCATGATCATATTATTTGGTGTTACTCAACAGTCAGTCCATTCTCATCTAAAAACGAAGGAAGGATTCCCAAATCTTTTAAAATATGTGCATTTTTATTTGATTGAGTAAGTTATTCTTTCCATTGCTATACAAGAATCCAGAGCGATAGAGCTGGACCATGGGATACTTTTCCAGTGAATGGCAATCAGGCGTTTCGCATGCAAAAGACACAGATTTACAAACTTCTTTTCATATGTTTTCAAAGATAAGGCAGGTGGAAAAAGACCAAGAATAGAAATTTTAGGTCAGACAGGAATTTCTTTACCAATAGTTTTAGAAATTACACCTGTTAATTCTTTCCAAGAGGATTGTAAGTACTCACATTGCCAAATACAATGAAATAGTGTGCCCTTGTAATTCAAACAATATCCAGAATATTTCTATTAAATTAATTTAACATTTCCAACATGACCAGCTAAGGACCAGCATAAACCAGCAAAGGACCAGCATCCCAGCATCAAAACATACCTAACCAGCATATGCTTTTTTTTCAACAGCGAACATTAATATCAGCAGCATATGTGCAAATACTAACCTAGCTGGGAACTAATTTCAGGCGCTGCGTGATATTACTACGCCTACTGCGTCCATATTACGTCGGCAAAATTCCTTGACTATTACGCCAGAATGGAGTGTGTAGTTCCTAATCTTATCAGCCTAGAAAATCACTGCTTTACATTTTCCACTGGTATTAGTACACAATATAACTACAGAAGAGTCAAGTTTTAAATAGGACAAAAATCGAAACTCGTTGGTCATTTTTGAACGTGATGCGTTTGGTCTAATAGGATTCAATGATCTATGCTAAGCTATGCTAAAAGTGATATCGCCAGAACTGCAGAACGGCTGAATGGATTTCAAAACAGTAAAACTCAATGTATTAACTCGGGGGGAGTAGGAGAATGAGCCTATTTCCAAAAACAACGGAGTGTTCCTTTAAATTAAGTGGAATTATTAATACAATCAAAAAATTTCAAATGAAAGGTGATTCATTTTTATACGTTTAGGGAAATTCTAAAAATGTAAAAAATCTGAGTCTGTGACCATCATACACCAACTCATATATGCAAACATCGCTCTGACTTTTGGCAACTGCTTCTCCAGAAAGCTTTAAGAGGGCATTAAATAACTGAACATTTTTTTGCACTGGAGAGCAATGGAACCATTAATCCAAAGGTCACAATAACAATACATTGATTGGAAAAATAGTAGTAATCTAAATTTCCATTCTGTTTTTCACTCTTGTTACTGTCCAGGAGAAACAGTAAGTGATCTCAAGCCAAGTCAAGTTGAGTTTATTGTCATTCCTCTACATGTGTGGACATAAAGTGGAACAAAATGTTGTGTCTCGTAGGACCACATAAATAAACAAATATTAACATACAACACTACACGTAAGAGCAATTTTTTAAACCTACATATAGCTTACTGAAGCTGTAATTTAAGTATACATATACTATAAATAGTTGACTATACACCTAACCTAAGACAGACTATACAAGTACTTTACATAATACTATACAATATTGCGCAATATATTGTGCAAGGGAGGTATGAAGGTTAAAAAGCAAGTAGTGCAATATGACTTGTGGTGCATTCACAAGTAAACATTTGTGTGATCTTGTCGAGTCCTCATAACATGGAGTGTTTGTAAGAAAGTGTCTGGTGCGTATATTTCAGTGTTATTCCTTACATCCTCTTCTGTGATATTCCTTTACTGTTGAGTTCTTTGTTTCTGCTACCATCAAGGTTCATTTGTGAGACACTGTAAAGACTAAACAACACTGTCACATTATCCTCCATTTGAATGGCTTTACATGTATTTTTCTGCAAGATGCGTGGGTAGAGAGAGTGGTCCAGGACAAGGTCAGACGTATTGAGGTGCACATTGCCCTGACAAACACACCATCAGCCATTACCACACCACCTAACAAACAGAAAAATGCTAACAAATCAGGGTGAAAGTTCCCTTGAGCACTGTATTTAAAACATCTCCATCAAAGCAGCTGTGACTTAGAAGACATCAGCATTCGTTGTATATCACTGGCTATCTCATTTTTTGCAGCCATGCTTATAAGCCAATTATGGGGTGTTGTGAGCTCAGCAATGAGTTTTTTTTATGCTGGGATACAGGTCATGGTGCCATGCCTTCCTCCAGCTCCTCTCTCCACGGCTGTTATTAATACTGATGAGGTAAGAGGCTTGAAAAGTCTTTATTCATTTTGTCACACTGTGCTCATAATATTTGACTATTTTAATATAAAATGTCTGCCTGTGCAGTATATGGGCTCCTGGTATTTTGTGGCAGCAGCTGCATGGGATGAAGACGATCTTAGGTCCTTCAAGACCACCGACAGCTCTATTCTTCACATTCAGAAAGGCACTAACGACACCCTGACGGTGACTGAAACCTCTCGTGTGTGAGTGGAAGATTTATGACTGTTCTGCTATTTACTATATGTGATGTTTTTAAGTCTGTAAAAGTGTTTTTGTTTATGACATGACAGTGGAGATAAGTGTCAGAGCAGTACTTGGGGCTACTTTGCTTTGTCTGCGACGGACCCTTTCCTGTTTAGAACCGGTAAGAACTGTAAAACAGCACTGATTATCCATGTTTTACATTGTATAAAGGGTTCATATCGAACAATATTCTTCCATGACATTCATTCATTATGTTAATCATTATTATTGTTATTAAAATAAATGATTTCTTGTGAGCAGATTTCGATACTGTTGCACTGATCTGGGATGGCAAGCTTGTAAACTGCCCTTCATGCATTATAATACTGTTTGTGGATGAAAACGAGGAAGCCAGTGCTATGCTGTTTGGTCAGTATCATGTTTCAGCATTATATTCTTTCATGTACATGATCAAAGCAACATGTTAAACTCGACACCAGTGAAAACATTCAATTCAGTGTGCACCCTCCATGAAAACTTAAAGTAACACTTCCAGTCAAAAGTTTTTGAACAGTTTTTTAATGTTTTTTTTTTTTTTTTTTTAAGAAATCCTACATTTGTTTAATCCAAAATACAGGAAAAGAATGTGAAATATTTTTATTACCATTTAAATAACTGCTTTCTACTGAAATATATTTTAAAATGTAATTTATTCCTGTGATCAAAGCTAGATTTTCAGCATCATGACTCCAGTCTTCAGTGTCACATGATCCTTCAGAAATCATTCTAATACGCTGATGTGTTGTTCAAGAAACATTTTTATTATTATCAATATTTAAAACAGTTGGGTACAGGACTCTTTGATGAATAGAAAGAGCTAAAGATTAGCATTTATCTGAAATAAAAAGAAAAGACATTTATAATGTCACAAAAGATTTCTATTTCAGATAAATGCTGTTCTTCTGAGCTTTCTATTCATCAAAGAAACCTGGAAAAAAAATTCGACTTGGCTGTTTTCGACATGATAATAATACGTCTTTTTAAAGCAGCAAATCAGAATATTAGAATGATTTCTAAAGGATCATGTGGTAAAGTAATGATGCTAAAAAATCAGCTTTGAAATGACAGAAATAAATTACATTTTAAAATCTACTCAAAAAGAAAACAGTTTTTTTAAATAGCAAAAATATTTTACAAATTGTACTGTTTTGCTGTACTTTGGATCAAATAAATGCAGGCTTGGTGAGCAGAAGAGACTTCTTTGAAAAACATTACAAATCTTACTGTTCAAAAACTTTTGACTGGTAGTGTATAATATGTCTGTATATGTGCTGCACGTATATGTCGCCATTTTAAAGCGATTCAGTTACACAACAGACCTATATTCATAATGAATGTCTGTCTGTGCCCCATTGCAGATCGTAATGAAAAAACTCCAGATGAATACATACAGGAATTTAAGTCAAAGATGGAGTGTGTTTTAATGGAAGACTTCTTAAAGGCACCTCTGAAAAATGGTTTGTCCCTGATGCATTTGATTCTTGGTCATGTCACTTAAGATAAGCAAAGACTTATATACATGGGATAAATATGATGTGTGAAAGTAATTCCATCAACTTATTTATCATATCTGTATCTTTGATTTTAGGTTATTGTAAAATTGATGAGGCTGCTTAAAATACAGAGGTAAGGGCAAACACTGTTTCTAAACTGTTTATACTGAAAAGTATTATTTTTTTAATACTTTGCATAATTTCTCACTCCTAAAGATCACGAGCTGATGCAGAGGTCTGATGGACTGAACTGATGGAAATTAGGATTCACTGTTTTGGGTTTAGTGACTTAACAATAATTGCATTCTCGGTGTTATTCTAAATGAGATGGCTTCAAAATAAATGAAAGCAATACTTCAATAAAACAATTTGTTTTGTGTGTTTGTGAATAACAAAACTGATTTTTAATATCTCTAATATCATTATAATGTCCTAATTTCATTTCCATGTTCTATCGGGACCTTCCATAATGGTTTTTATACTGTACAAGCTGTATTTTCTATTCCCTTAGCCTAACCCTATTCCTAAACCTGCCCCTCAAACAAAACATTCGGCATTCTCAGAGTTTCACAAAACCGCTTTCCAAAAATGTCTCCACAAGGTCAAAAATGACTGGTATTACTGTCCTTGTGGGGATATTTGGTTTCCATAATGTAGGGAATACCAGGTATACACACATTTAATGATCTAACCAGAAATGGGTAATAATTACAATTTAAAGCAGTGGATGATGTTTTTAGTGTTTTCAGGGCTAAGTAAATAAATATCTGGAGCAAATCTATTAAAAATTAAGAAAATAAGGCTATAGTGTAAATTCAATCCATTAATCAATGCAAGCCTATTACATTGCATGTTAACTACATTAGCAAGAGCAACAACAATTCATTGTAGAGATTCCGATCCAGTATAAATGTTAAAACAATATTAAAGAATATCTAAAAGAGAATGTGTTTGATTTAAGCAATAAACAAAAACTATTATATATAAAACTTTATTGATGAAAATGACAATTCTTTTTTTTTTTCAAAATACACTGTAAAACTATTAACCTTAAAAAACACATTTGTTTTAAGGCCTTGTTTTAATCACTCCTTTAATACTTTCTAACATGGCAAATTATGTTTGTGCAAATTACATAAATGCATTTCCTTTCAAGATTAGATTTGACAGTGCATACAAGAACCACATACACAAAATACTTTGTACTTTCACATGCAGTTGAATAAAACATAACTATCTTTAGTTTTCTTGTGACACAGATTATTTTAGTTGATACGGGTTCACTGCAGTAATTAAAGCTAAAAGGCAAGTAAATAATTTAATATTTTATATGAAAATTTGGCAACAGATTACTGATCAGTGAACACATTATGAGACCAGTTTTGTATAAAGTGGAGATGTGCTTTTTGCACTTCCATCATAATTTTACAGCTTAGGCATGGAATTACATCCAATCATAATATGTCAATGGTTTAATGCTGTCATATTGCAATCATTTTGCCTTTTAACTCAGTACCCAGTGACTTAATTTGAAAAACAATAATAAATAAATTATTTCTGAATTTCTCATTTCTTAAAGGATGTAATGGACTAATAGTTTTAATCCCTTATCTGATTGTTATTAACAAAATTATTATTTTTATAAATATAGCTGCAAGCAGCAATTACAGGACCAGGCACAGCATCAAAACATTATGTAAATGATTTGTAAAAATGAGTGGACATAGCATTCCTGATAGGAATTTAAGAACAAGCACTTTGTTTGAAGTCCAAAAATAGAATTACTTAAATTACTTATAACATTTTCCCGATAGGTGGCGGCGTCAGTCTTTTAAAATAATCGAGATACAGCTTAAATCCTTTCAGCATCCTGTGCTTGGTCCCATAGTGCTACAGTTTCTACAAAACACTTTACAGTAAATATTGACTATTTTATAGAGCAATATTCACTCTTGATTTTCTGCTCATGGACACTACAAAAACATTTACATTAAACACAAATACATTATAGTTCATTTAAACACATTAGATATCAATTGGTTTGAATAAATGCATTTGAATGAATAAATGCATCACTTATTCACCTTGGCTTGGTCTCAAACATGTTTCCTTTCAGATTTTCGGGCTTAAACCTCTAAAAACTGAAACGCTCCTTTTAACACTTAATTTGATCCTCGCTTTGCTTTTGTTTCCTCATGAATGTCTTTGTTCTCTTCAAAACAGAGCTGCCTTTAAAAAACTCAAAAATGTTTTTCCTTTCTGAGGATATAAGTTCAGTTGCACTTATGCATTTTGGTCATGTTGAACAGACACCGCTTTCGACTCACAGTTTACTCTTAAAGGGGTCATCGGATGCCCATTTTCCATAAGTTCATATGATTCTTTAGGGTCTTAATGAAAAGTCTCTTATATACTTTAGCTAAAAATTCTAAATAGTAGTGTAAAAAAAACACCCATTTACTTTGTCAAAATCAGCTCTGCAAAATATCAGCTCATTTTATCACATGGGTCCTTTAAATGCAAATGAGCTCTGCTCGCCCCGCCCCTCTCTGCTGTGGGATTATGAGCTGTAATGTTTAAATTTGGGTGTATTTAGCTGCGTTTATCTGCGAAACTTACCAACAAGCACATTTTTAAGAAAGTGCCATTTGCATTGGTTGTGTACACAAACTGCCAACACACATTAATGTTCAAACAACATAGAAAAGTTAGTTTTGCATCCGATGACCCCTTTAACTTTCTGTGAGAGAAGTTGCCTTGCATGAACGTGACAAAATGATACACTTATTACACAGTCCATCGAGAACATGTTCTCCTTTGGTGGCACTAATTCCCTGCAAACAGCATTTAATTGTCTTAATAAGTCCCTGTGATATAAGAGCGTTAAATCCTATTTTAAGTGCAATGCTTTTATAATATATCTAATTATTGCGCTCCTATCTGTGCTTAAAATTTCAGCCCTCGTAACAGCACAGATATGTGACTTTAACCCTGGCAAGTGGCAATAACACTCATCCTGTTTTGTATAACAAAGGCACTTGACAAATCTGTGCAAAGCTAAACTGGCACTTCTTGTGCTACAACTTTTTAAAAGTTAAAGATTTTCTTGCAAAGTCATTATATTATTATATTAAACTAAATTTTGCAGTAAATATTTTTTAGAATCTGATAATCTAGACAAGCTGGGCAATAACACAATGCCCTGGTCACCATGTTGAAGAGCCTAACCAAGCCAAGCTGATATTTTTACAACCACAACTGACATATTTCACTTCTATGCTCTGTCATGCAGGGCATCTCCACTGACTCAAAGAATCCCTCATTATGCAATCCAGTTTTTCATTTAGAAAACTGATTAAATTCGTAAACATCTACTGAATTATAATTTCCCACGCTAATCCTAGCATGTAAAATTTCCTGTGACAGTCAACTGCCATCACTTCTATCAGTTCTGTCACTCTTACTCTTCAGTAATTATTATATTCAGAACTCTTTAGCCGATCAGTGAAAACACCACTACAAAAACTGATCGGTAACTAATATTTAATGCTGACGCAGGATGTGTGTCCACACACTCACTTCCTCTGGCCTCCTCTGGACAGACTTCACAGCTGTATGTATGTGTGGTACCTCCTCACTCATTTCTTGAGGTGATGTCCTGATGAAGAGACACAATATGGATGTTAAAGCCTTCATTTAGAGTCCCATTTTTGTCTGCGTACAGATTCCTATTCAGGAGTCTATTGTTGATCTATTCCCAGATTCTCACCTCAGTCTTTGCTCTCCTCCAGCCCATTGCAGTTCCAGGTTTAGACATACCTGAGGGGTAAACAGAGAGAATGATTTTACAATATTTTACCCATAAAATCGTGGAGAAGTTAGGTTTATAATATAACTGTTGTCCAGCCATTCTAAATCTAATTGGTTATATACACAGTATATGGGCCATTCCACAGAATTGGTACAAACTGCTGTCCCACAATCAAAAAACTATTTTAAAAAGCATTTCATGAGATTTTTACTAAGATCCTTCTATTATACATCGAAACCCACAATAATACTTCAAATATTAGTAAGCTTTATATATTTAAAATCATCATTTATTGGGTAATTTCAGTTGGGAGGTGGCTGTCCCAAACCATAGTCCCCTGAATTTCAATTCATGAAAATTATATTTAAATAATTTTTTTTCAATTGTTGTTTTTAAAAGTATATTTTTGATTCTTTTTAAAAGTGAAGTTAAAAAAAAAAATGTAATTTATATTTTCTATTTAAATTATGAAACTTTATGTTAAAAAAATGTGCCCGCATTTTCATGTCACTACGTTTTTTAGTCCATGGACTGATACTGATTTTAACTACACCCCTACATTTAAGGAAATACTGTCCCTCTCTTTCATTGCTACAAGGTGTGAGTAGATGCGTCCCATCATTTTGAGGTAAATGTGTTCAAAAGTCTAAAAAAATCTGTGTAACTTTAAGAAACATAACCTACCTTTTTTCTTGAAAAAATATGGCTGAACCAAATATATATATATATATATATATATATATATATATATATATATATATATATAATATAACAGAAAAGTTCCATGCTCCTGTGTTTTATTTTATCATTGATCTCATTATTTATCATTTCCCCTCAAGAATATGTCAGATTATGCAAATATAATAGTGATTTAAATTGCTATTTTACTTAAATTAATTTACTCACATATAGATGAAAACAGAACCACGAACGCCACTGCGGCAGAAACACCTCCCAGCATCCACCTGTGGAGATTATGATGTAATTAATCAACGAGGAGAAGTAAAGCTCTACCCATTTTCACAACAAATGAGCCACACAGACAGAATTCTCACTGGCTGTGTCCGAAATCCCATACTCTCTGAGTGAGATTGTGCACCCAAAAATGAAACTTCTGTCATTAATTACTTACCCTCATGTCATTCCAAATCTGTAAGACCTATGTTCATCTTCAGAACACAAATTAAGATATTTTTGATGAAATTCAGGAGCTTTCTGACCCTGCATAGACAGCAGTGCAACTACCACGTTCAAGGCCAAGAAAGGTAGTAAGACATCATTAAAATAGTCCATGTGACATCAGTGGTTCAACCATAATGTTATGAAACTATGACAATACTTTTTGTGCACAAAGAAAACAAAAATAACTTTATTCAACGATTTCTTCTCTTCCGTTTCAGTCGATGCTTCATAAAATTAAGGTTGAAAGAACTATATGTCACATAGACTATTTTAACAATGTAATTACTATCTTTTTGGGTCAGAAAGCTCTTGGATTTCATCAAAAATGTCTAAATTTATGTTCCGTAGATAAACAAAAGTATGCAATTTCAGATACAGCTTCTCTTTCACACTAGCACACACACTTTTTCATTACCCGGAGGAGATGGCAATGCAGAGGCACAAAGTAAGGATGAGGAGAAGGACTTTCAAGAGCATAGTTTCTGAAACAAACATAATCAAGAGTTTGCAGCTTTTTCTATTTTTGCCATATTCATCAAAAAATCATAGAGCTGTAGCTCTTTCATTCACCCTTTCTCACCTGATGTCTTGCTGGATGAGCTATAACTATTGAGTTCACACATGGATGGGGGAGGAACATCCAGGAGGCCGCTCAGTGATTGGCTGAATTGTTCGTGGGTGGAGCATGACTCACATGGAGGCTCCTCCTCTTCTATCTGAGTCTGAGGAGGCATTTTATCAGGGGAGGAAACAGGATCTGTGGTATCTATAAAAACACACACATCTTCACAAAAACGAAACAGGCAAATATTTTAAAATAGATGTTGCAGTGCAAAACTAGAAGCCTTCTAACCATAGGTAAAGCGGATGGGTGTAGTCTCATAGCTGTTGTCCAGCTCCTCCCATGATGATGACTGAAGGGGAGCGATGGGGTCAGATCTTCTAAATACACTTCCTTCCAGCCAGGATTGGCACGATTGGCTTACATCACTAAAAAGGCTGGCCAGTGATCTTTTTGCCCGGCGTTTTCGTCTGAATATGCTAATATGCATACACGAACACAAAAAGGGTTTATCATTCTGTCAGATTTAAAGGGATAGTTTACCCAAAAATGAAAATTCTGTCATTAATTACTCACCCTCATTCGCACCTTTGCTCATCTTCAGAACACAAATTAAGATATTGTTGATGAAATGCAAAAGCTTTCTGACCCTCAATAGACAGCAAGGTTCCTACCATGGTCAACGCACAGAAATGTAGTAAGGATGTTGATCAAATAGTCGAGAATTGTGTGCAAAGAAAACTAAAATAACGACTCTGTGCCTTGACTGTGATAGGACCCTTGCTATCTATGGAGGGTCAGATGTTTGTGTTCCAAAGATAAATGAAGGTCTTACGGGTTTGAAGCGACATGAGGGTGAGTAATTAATGACAGAAGTTTCATGTTTGGGTGAACTATCCCTTTACCCTGAGAGATACTCAATTCATACTCAATGCATACATAAATCTCACCGAACAAGATTCTCTTTGTATGAGACGCTGGTGTGCGATGGAGTCAGGGTGACGTTACCATCATCATCTGTGGTAAAACTGTCCTCTGTCATTACATAATAACCATTGGCTAGTAGGCGGGGGCTTCGGCGGCACGAGCACACGGAGCCTGTCAGCGGATTGGTGGAGAAACACTCGAAGGAGGAGTCGGAGAAGTGGGAGGCATCAAGACTGAAAGAGTGAAACACAAGCAATGTACACGCATTTTTTACAGACGCACAAACAAGCACTACACATATACTTAAGGAAAATAACAGGAAAAGCCTATAAATACATGGTAATGCTGTTTGTCTACATTCCAGTAGGCCTACCTGTGACAAATATATTCAGCCTCCTGCCTCCTGGTCTTAACCGGAGAACCTGTGACAAACATCAGGTCAGTCTTATCAAAGAATGTGTGCAAAAGATAGAGTAAGAATGAGAGAGACATGATATGAGGGCACACATACTTGTAACTGCTCCCTTGAAGAAGAAAGACATGGCTCACGGTGCTGTTAAACCTGTAATAATAAACACAAAATAACACTGATTGCTCTCAAAGAAATTGATAGTACATAATTTACCAAATGTGCTCCTGTGAAACAAAATTTTGAACGTTCCATTTTATTCCATTGTTGTTTTTAAAAATATCTTCTTTTTTTCGAATTTTCTTTGTAAATTATGAAACTGAAAAAAAGTGTCCCGAATTTTCACGTCACTACCGAAACAGTGTATGTTTTAGTCCATTGGCTGAGACTGATTTTAACTACACCCCTACATTTATGATGAGAAAATATTTGTCACTCTCTCTCATAGCTACATGCTGGGTAGACAGGCCCCATCATTTTGAGATAAATGTGTTCAAAAGTATGAAACTCTGTGTGCAACTTTTTTCGAACGTCACTACCGAACACCATTTTTATATAATTAAACACACTTTTTTGGGAGTTATTTCATAACATTGTATTTATATGTGTACAACTCTTCAGAACTGCGCTAGCTAACCATGTGCTGATTAGCATTTTCGAGCTATGTTCAAAAGTATCTAAAATTGTTACTACCGAAAGAGTCACAACAAAACATTTGGTAAAGTTTCGGTAGTGACATCTTTATTTTTTGGGTATTATGCCATAAAATTGTCACTACCGAAACATTATTGTTTCGGTAGTGACAAAAGGGAACACAATCCTTTATTTGGGGGAAATAAACAAAATTTTGGTTATGCAAATTTGTAGTATTTTTGTATGTTTTAATATGCGGGTTAAAATTAACTAAGATTTTATGGTAGTTTTTGGTTCAATGTAAATTCAAACTAATGAATCCTTAAGTTTAAAAATGTGTATGGTCAACTTTTTGCATTTCACAAAAAAAAAAAAGAATTATTAAAAATACAACAAATCTCAAATCACACTTGAAATATTGTTAAAATTGTAATTGTTTTTTTTAATAAGATGTAAACAAAATCTTAATAGGTCAATATAACACTTATTAACCCTTGTGCAACCTTATAGACATTTTTTTCCATTTCAGTTTTGTTTTTTGTTATAAGTGTGCCTGTGTTAATGCCAACTGCATACATTTTGGCTCAGGTGTTTATTTTTATTGAAATTTTAATATTTCACCATCATTTCCTTCAAAAAATCTATTTTACCATCCGTGCAAAAAATGCACTCACACTCAGGACCTTAAGGACAAAAATGTCCACACTGAAACCAATTAAAACTGCAATTTTTTAACCCACGGCCGACTATAAAATGATGGAATATTTGCTAATAGGCATTCATTTTATCGGCAATACTTCAAATTTTACATTTTTACCATTTTTACTAGATTGTGCCATTTTTTCAAATTTACGAAATTTACAATATACATTTTTTTTTAAATCTAACTCTACATAAAAATATAAATGCCTCAGAATTAATGTTGTTGTTCTTCACTGACACACCCAAGAATCTAATCTATTTTTTTTTCATAAAAAACAACTGTGGCATTATGCAAACAAACCAGCATTTAAAGGGTTACAATTCTGAAAATTAATGAATGTTTGGTATCTATGGATAGACCAGATGCTGGTTAAAACGAAAAATCAGTGAAAGTGGAAACAATATTAATAAATCATATTTTTATGACAGTTTTTGGACATGGAAATTTTTGTGAAATTTTTTAAAATACATTGGATATTATACAATTTGCATACATACAAAATTTGTGGAAAAAGATCAAATTGCTAACCAATTCTATAAAATGGCCCCTATCGATTTTTCTAAATCAAAATATATATACATTTTTAAAAATCATAAAAAATACATTATTTTGTGCAATGGGGTAAATAAGAGGGAAACTATTATTTATATGTTTCTATAAATATGGGTTTTTTGTGTAAAATATATCAAATGTTCAAAAATAAATGTATTTCATGAAATAAAATGAATCATTTAATGTAAAATGGCGAGGGGTTCAGGATGTAAAGAGAGTGAAATGGGGAGGGGGATCAGGAAGCCATGATGATCCAAATGGGGATGATGCTGGCAAAGTAGGAGGGGACCAGCTACTGTACTTCCTGTTAACCACTTCCTGGCTAGAAATAAACTGATTGGCTGACCCGAGTGTTGTGCATGTGTGCGCGGCAGCTGCTATCAGAGAAGCAGAGGAGACTAACGGCAAAGAATGAGGGATGCTCTCTCTCTCTCTCTCTCTCTCTCCCACACACACATACAAAGCAGCTCGTTTTCTTAAAAATCTGTTCCCAGAGTGATCACGTGACACACTTCTGCAACTTCTGCACTTCTTATGTTTGTGCTTGAACAGAAAGTCCCCAAAACCCTCACACTTGTTTCCTGTAGTCTCTGTGAGCTAGACACAAAATGACTTCAAGATCGAGAAAAATATTTTTAGCAGAAAGTTGCAAATACATAAAAATAAAGAAAACAAGCATGATGAGATGCTGATGTTGCAGCAGAGCAGAAGTGAAACGAGAAGCTGCAATATCAAAGCTCACTGCAGAAAAGCATATGCCAACCAAAACCACAAAACCACACATGCATAACGACACAAAAACAGAGCTCAACAATAATAAACAATTTCTTTTGGCAATTATTATTTAATAATTTATCTATTTCTATTACTTTCATTCTTGTGTACTCACTTATATAATAAAAATGTGATTGTGTTTTAACCAATATATGGGTGAAGAGAGAAAAAAAAATAATAAGAAGAATTTTTTGCAGCATATTGTAGTTGTGTTTATGTTAATTCTATCACTAATTAACCATGCAATATCTGTTTCTCAGTTCTTTTAGTGGTTTTATGTTTTCTAAGATTAATCTGTTTATTTTTGTAAGTTCTTAAACAATCTTAAATGCACAGCACTTTGGTCTACTTTGTTGTGTTTATTAATTAATAAAAAAAAAAGGTCTACCTTTTTTTTTTAAATAATTTAACCTAATAATAATGATAACAATAATAGACTATTTTAAAATATTAGAATAATTTATTTTATGTTAATCTGAATAAATACTTGTCTGAAATTTACACGAAATTCGGCGTCCTCATTGTTTTTTTTTTTTTTGCTCTTAAGTCTGTTCTGCCTTCAGACGCGACGCTCCTCCAGTCTTTGTTGCGCGGCCTCAAGCAGATACGAGACACGCGAAAAACATTCACTCACATATCAAAGTGTCAGTTAATACTCCACATGATAATGGTACAGTGTAATAAATCTAAAATCTCAGTGTATAAAGAAAATACAGGCTATAAAGTGATTATGCAGAAGCGTAATGAGATATTAACATCCGGTTTCCTCTTGCTTGCCACATTCTTTAACGCTGAATGTGCTCTGTATCTACTGCGCACAATATACATGAAACTACTAAGATTCAGAAAGAAGAGAAAAGCAACTTACCTAAACCGCGGAGAATGCGGATAGCGGTGCGGATCAAGTCTGTCCGCTTACATACAAACATTGACATGCATGAAGAACCACGCCTTCTGAGAGAGAGAGACCCAGAGAGAGAGAGAGAGATAGAGGAGGGGGCACTGTTCAAAACAAAACTTCTTTGAAAAATACAGTAGTGCACCCGTAATGCAAATATATTCGATTCAAATTTATACATAATTTTACATACATTACCAGTCAAAAGTTTTTGAACAGTACCGTTTTTCATGTTTTTTAATGCAAGCCTGCATTTATTTGATCCACAGTACAGTAAAAACAGTAACATTTATAAATATTTTTACTATTTAAAATAACAGATTTCTATTTGAGTATATTTTTAATGTAATTTATTTTCCGATTTCAAAGCTGGATTTTTAGCATCATTACTCCAGTCACATGATCCTTCAGAAATATTAAGATTTGCTGTTCAAAAAACATTTATTATCATTATTATTATTTTGAAAAAGGCTGATTGGACATTTTTCAGGTTTCTTTGATGAATATTTCTCTGAATCTATCTGATGTAGAAATCTTTTGTAACATTATAAATGTCTTTATCATCACTTCTGATCAATTTAAAGCATTCTTGCTAAAAAAAAGTAATAATTTCTGACTCAAAGCTTTTTAATGGTATAGTGTAGGCTATAATGTTACTAAAGCTTATTATTTCAGATAAATGCTGATCTTTGCTTGATCTGATCTTTCTATTCATTGAAGAATCCTGAAAAAGTTAGTTATTTTAACTGTTTTAAATATGGATAATAATAAATGTTTCTTGAACAGCAAATCAGTATATTAGAATGATTTCTGAAGGATCATGTGACACTGAATGAGTGATGATGCTGAAAATTTAGCTTTGATCACATGAATAAATTGCTTTTTAAAAAATATTTAAATAGAAAGCAGTTATTTTAAATAGTACAAATATTTCACAATATTACTGTGTTTGCTGTATACCGGATCAAATAAATGCAGGCTTGGTGAGTAGAAGAGACTTCATTAAAAAACACACACACAAAAAAAATTGACTGGTACTTGTGAATGCATTAGTATTTATGATTACATATTTATATTTGTAAGTCACTCTGCACAAGAGAGCCGAATAACATTATTTAAAGGGATAGTTCAGCTAAAAATGAAAACTCTGTTACTTATTCACTCTCATGTCTCTCCAAGTCTGTATGAGTTTCTTTCTTATTTTGAGCACAAAATGATATATTTTGAGGGATGTGGGTAACCAAACAATTGACAGTTGTAACTGACTTACAGTATTTTTTTTCCATTCTATGGAAAACTATGGACCTGTAACAGTGGTTCTGATTGTATTTCAGCATTTAGTGCCTGTGTCAGTTAAAAGACAAGGTGTAAATTTGTATATGGTTCATTGGATTATTAAAACCAGTCATGAAAAAAAAAATCTAAATATTGAGAAAATCGCCTTTAAAGTTGTCCAAATAAAGTTTTTTAACAATGCAGATTACTAATCAAAAATTCTGTTTTGATATATTTATGGCAGGAAATTTACAAAATATCTTCATGAAACATGATCTTTACTTAATATCCTAATGATTTTTGGCATAAAAGAAAAATCGATAATTTGACCCATACAATGTATTGTTGGCAATTGCTATAAATACACCAGTGCTACTTATGACTGGTTTAGTGGTCCAGGATCACATTTGAATAGATGCAAATTAATACACTTTTTGTTTGAGAATTCCTACAAATATTACAATTCCATAGGGAATTTCAACAAAAAGTTAATTGTTCTTAGGATGAACACAGACTCAGCAAATGTTTCCTCAGGGAGTGGACTGATACCTTGGAACTAAAGCAGACCAGAATTATCTCTAGTGTTTCTCTGCAGTGTGTGAGGATGACATCATGGAATAGTGACATGTGTGTGTAATGCTCAGCTCAAGGGCCTCTATAACCAACACCCTTCTCTTTTTCTCTGGAGACGGTTACGTAAGTTAAAACTTATGTAAGGTTCTAGTAGTGAGAATATTTATTTTATTGTTCAATAGATGTTTTGTTATTTACATTTAAAAAGACATTTAAACGCAGAATATTTATATAAATTGTGACCAACACATACAAGAGTGTAGACTCAGTACGTCTGTGCGTTGGGCTCTAAGAGGTGTGTAGCATGCATGTCTCTGGTCATGTTGTTTTTCTCTCTGAGTTTGGCTTGTAGTAACGTGTGCTCCACCACTCCCATCCGTACATCCATCTGCTCAATCTCCTGCTTCAGCTTGGTCAAACTCTGACGGATCTTCACCACTGGAGCTGCGACACAAAACACATTATCAAGCAAAAACCACAGCTCACATAAAGCATGACAGAGGGTTTGTGGTGTGTGCAGTTTACCTCCATCTGACATGCTGCTGCCTTTCTCTTCCATTTCCTGTTTGACTTTTTCAAGCTCCTCACTGATCTGAAATAAATATAAATACGTTTTATGAATTTTATTTGAACACTATTGATATGTGGACAGCTGTATACAGCATTATGAGACACATTCATCTACTGATGATGTTATTTGCTACTGTGTGAAAACCAGGAGACGGTTTCAGTCATTGTAATAACAATACTGTGTGACTGTATTGTTGTTCAGACTCACCTCAGCCAATATCCTTGTTCTCTCTGTGACGCCACCACTGGCTTGCTGATAAAGCTCCTTTACCTGAGGGAAAAACAGATGCGACATTTGCCATCCTGTCATTTGACTTATAATAATTTCCTGATAATTTACTCACCTCCATGTCATCCAAGATGTTCATGTCTTTCTTTCTTCAGTTGCAAAGAAATAAAGGTTTTTGAGGAAAACATTTCAGGATTTTTCTCCATATAGTGGACTTATTTGGCCACATATGGTGGCCAATGGGTTGAAGGTCCAATTCAGCTTCATTTTCTTCTCCAACTCCAAAATCGTCCAACATCATTGTTTTACTTTTTTTGTAAAAGGCGTTTGACTCTCTTTGCATGTCGATTGCAAACACTGGGTTGGTACTTCCGACATCTTCCCGACATAACTACGTAATGTGCGAAGTCAGGCTGGTGCAATGCGAGCATTTGTGGTTAAAAAGTATATACATTTTTAATGTTTTAAGCAAATGACTAATTGTTTCACTAGACAAGACCCTTTTTCCTCGGCTGGGCTTGTGTAGAGCCCTTTGAAGCTACACTGAAACTCCAATTTGGACCTTCAACCCATTGGCCACCACTGAAGTCCACTATAAGGAGATAAATCCTGGAATGTTTTCCTCAAAACCTTAATTTCTGACTGAAGAAAGAAAAACATGAACATCTTGGATGACATGGGGCTGAGTAAATATCAGGAAATTTTTAATCTGGAACTGAACTTCCCCTTTAAGGTTAGTAATTTAGGTTTTGATTGGTTGAGATGTTCACCTTGTTGAGCTGTGCTTGCGCCTGGCGATATTCAGAAATAAGATGCTCAAGCTGAGTATTAAGGTATTTTTCACGACTGGTCACTTTCTCCAGTGTTTTACTGATGTCCTCCCTCAGCTTAAACAGACAACCCTAAAAAACCCACATATGCACATACTTAGGTTTAATATTTAACATTATTATGTATTTTTTTAAAACATCTGTGATTGATTGATGGATGGATGACCTTGGCATCTTGCAAGGATGTGTTGATGCCGTCTTGATGTTGATGCATTTGATCAAGATGAATCCTCCAATCCTGAAAAAAGTTAACCAGTATCTCAGTTAATCAGAACCTCACCATCAACACAGAGGTGACATACTGTGATGAAAAGAGACCTTGTTGTCGGTGCGAATGGTGACTTTAAGTTGTGGAAGAACTCGTTCCACCTCCAGATTCCACTCAGCGGCATCAACATCTGACTCCAGAACCACAGCAGGCCTCGATCCACTGAGTTCCTAAACACACATCTACCAGTTGTCTTTTACTGTACACACTGGGCAAAAGGTTGTTTAACATCTTAATTTATAGCACACACACAGATATAACCTCAAATATGAAACAACTCACTATCTCCAGAAAAAGAAAGAAATCATTCCATTCATGTCTATATTTTGTTATTACATAAAATGCACCTACTTGTATTTCAAATAGAACTTACACTCTGATTGGTTCTGGTCTTCAGCGCATCTAAATCAAGGCCGTCCTCTTCCTCATACTCCTCATCCTCCTGCTGAAGTTGCACATTTTTAATCATTGTGTGTGTGACTCAATGTCACTCACTTTACACATGAGTCTGTGTGTGTGTTTGTGTGTGATTCACTGTCATGTCTCCATCCACTTCACTGTGTGAATAAGGGGTAGGCAATCTAAGCAAACATTTCTATTCTCTATTTTAGTTATATCACAATATACACATTTTTACAAACTGTATTCTATTTAATTTGTATATGTTTTGCTTTTGATATAGAGCAATACAAAAATTTAAAATAAAGTATTACAAATTATTTTTATATTTTACATCACCTAAATGCAAACAAAATACCATAAGTCTTATAATAATAATATAAAAGTGCATTATTCTGCTTACTATTTTTTTTATACAAACAAATGGCATTTTTTTTATTTATTTATGTTTTGATATGCCTTACATAGCATGCCGGGGAAGTTTGTTTTATAATATTATCAATTGTTATTATTATTATTGTTGTTTTATTTTGTTGTTATGTTGAGTAAATACATATTTATATTTAAACAGCTGTATATATGGCACATGATGTGCACATCTGTACTGTACAAGTATAAGCATCTGTGTAAGTCTTTTGCTTACTCCATCAATATTTACATATGTATATTTTTTCCTTTCTATTCTTTAGTTTTCCTGGAAACCATAACAAATTTCGGTCACACTTTATATTAGGTGGCCTTAACTATTATGTACTTACATTAAAAAATAAGTACAATGTACTTAATGTGATCATATTGCATTGCAAAACATTTTTGCTTCTATTAAGGTGGGATATGGGTAAGGTTAGGGACAGATTTGGTGGTATGGGTAGGTTTAAGGGTGGGTTAGGGTGTAAGGGGTGGGTCAACAGTGATAATTACAGAAATTAATTACAAATGTAATTACATGTAGGTTTTTTAAAAAAAGATAAGTACAATGTAAAAACATGTATGTACACAATAAGTACATTGTACCAATTGATTAATTTAAATGTACGTACATAGTAGTTAAGGCCACCTAATGTAAAGTTGGACCCAAATTTCTTTTGTGTTCTCGCACACTTAGTAAATAAAGGTTACTCTGATTGGGATTCTGATATTGACTTTTGAAGCTGATATAATCAAATAATATACAGCGGAGTTCAAAAGTTTACAAAAATCCTTGCAGAATCTGCAAATGTTAATTATTTTACTAAAAATCATACAAAATGCATCCTATTTTCTATTTAGTACTGACCTAAATAATTTCACATAAAAGATGTTTACATATAGTTGACAAGAGAAAATAATAGTTGAATTTATAAAAATGACCCTGTTCAAAAGTTTACATACACTTCATTCTTAATACTGTGTTGTTACCTGAATGATTTTTAGTGGTAGTTGTTCATGAGCCCCTTGTTTGTCCTGAACAGTTAAACTGTCCACTGTTCTTCAGAAAAATCCTTCAGGTCCCACAAATTCTTTGGTTTTTCAGCATTTTTATGTATTTAAACCCTTTCCAACAATGACTGTATGATTTTAAGATCCATATTTTCAACTGAGGGACTTACATGCAACTATTACAAAAGGTTAAAATGCTCACTGATGCACCAGAATGAAAAACTATTGTAAATAAAAAACGTAAATTTGTCTTATTTTGCTTAAATATCTTATTTTTTCATTTAGTACTGCCCTTCAGAAGCGACATAAAGTTTGAGTTTGACTCACTGTCATTTCTTCCTCTACTTTACTGAGTGTCAGCTCAGCATCATCTTCCTGCACACACTCGTCTTCCACCTCCACAGACGGGTACAACGGCCTAGTAAAGAAAAAATACCAGCTGTTTTAGTGTGTATATAGTGGGTACAGAAATGTAATGAACCTTCTTGAATTTCGTAGTTCTACAACAAAACCTACATAAGACCTACAGATGCACAGAACATCATACAATCAGTTTATGGTGTTTGTGTGTGCTGTTACCTGTTCCAGGCAAATCCTTTACTCTTAAGTGCCTTTTCTACCAGCTGATCTAGAACATAGCAGACATGCTCTCCAGATCCAGACTTCAGCTTAGATGGGGGGAAATCAACCTGGCCACCCTAGGAAAAACAGATATACAGTGATAATCATGAAACTCAAATACTTCTTCACACACTTGAGAGGATGTCATCACCATGATAACGTCTCACCAAGGCACGCAGCTCAGACAGGATGTTGGAGACGGTGGCATTGGGGTCATCGTACTCCTGCGGTGTGTCAAACGGCCGCCCACACAGAGATATCAACCAGGCAGCAATTACACTGAACATATAGAACTGCTCTCCAGGATTTGACAACACGTGAGGGCTAGAAACAAAATAATGCCTGGAAAAGACAGCAAAAATGCTTATTTTGATTCAGGAAAAATGACAAGTTTTACTTATAAGAAACCCTAGCATTTGTTTGAAGGTTACTATCACATTCTGTTTTAAAATTAGGTAATTACTTCAGCTGTTTTTGGTCACAGATTATTTTTTACATTTTATTTGAGAGCTTTTGACATTGTATATTAATGTCAGTATATTAAAGATTAGAAGATGTAGCATGTTTTGGATTTTATTACAGGTTAACTATAAACTTAACTGTAATGTTTCTGTCAGGAACACAGAAAAACAACATGAAAGTGTCTTATAATTCTTACATGAAGTAAGTTAGCGAATATAAATCTCTCACCTAGACAGAGGTTTGATGTTGTGTTTTTCCAGAACATGCTGTTCATAATCCAGAACCTTGAGTTTATCCAGCAGATCATCCATCAGCACGAACATCTGATAGACCGAACCGGGTCCGCGCTCTTCTTCCTCCGCCATCCCTGTATCTTTCTATTCGCACTCAACCAGCTTTACTGGCAAGGCAAAACGAGTTTAAACTTTAATAAACATCAAATATATGTATACAGGCACATACACACGTTTCTCCTTCTCTGTGTGTATTTTTATCAGTCGTTTCTAATACGCAGGCTACAAAAGCGGATTCGGGATGTTGTAGTTACTGTCGCCAGGAATGACGTCACACACTGGACAAGAGAGGAAACAAAATAATAGTAATGAACCAAGATGGTTGATAATACACAATAAACAATAACGAAGAATGCTGAAACTATCTAACTGTTAATATAAGAGTTTGTCTGAACCATAGACTGTAAAAAAAGAATGTTTTGTGCTGCGGGTTTTATGAGAATCTCGGTGCTGCCACACACTGAAGCGGAGAAGAAATGGCACCACAAACAGGTTAGCAAAATTACTTTAGGATATGAAAAATACATTTGTACACTGCCGATTAAACTTTTAGGGTGGGTAATATTTTTAATGTTTTTGAAAGATGTCTCTTATACTCACCAATGCTGCATTTGTATATTTGTTTATGTTTGTTTATTATTTTAAAATTAAATTTATTCCAGTGATGGTAAAGATCATTTTTAGCATCATTGCTCCAGTCGTCAATGTCCCATGATCCTTCAGAAATCATTCTAACATGCTGATTTAATACAAAAAAAAAAAAAAAAACCTTATGAATGAAATGGTTGTGGCTGCTTAATATTTTGTGAAAACAGCAATGTTTCTTATGGATTCTTTGATAAATTGAAAATTTAAAGGAACAGCATTTATTTGAAAAGTTTTTACTGTCACTTTTAATCAATGTAATAGCTGAATAAAATATGTTCTGACCCAAACTTCTGGACAGTAGTGTTTATTATACACATTATTGCTTATTTTCACATTTATTTATATATATTTTTAACACTGGAAAATCTAACCAGCCAAAAGTTTTTGATATTTTTTTAAAGAAGTATTTTGCTTACCAAGCCTGCATTTATTTTACACAAATACAGCAAAAACAATACATTTTCAAAATATTTGTACTATTTAAAATAACTGTTTTCGATTTGAATATATTTTAAAGTGTAATTTATTCCTGTAATTTTAAAGCTGAATTTTTAGCATCATTACTCCAGTCACATGATCCTTAAAAATCATTCTGATATTCTGATTTGCTGTTAAAAAAACATTAAAATATTATTACTATTATTATTGTTAAAAACAGCCAAGTAGATTTTTTTCAGGTCTATTTGATGAATAGAAAGTTTAGAAGAACAGCATTTATCTCAAATAGAAATCTTTTATAACATTATAAATGTATATATCATCACTTTTAATCAATTTATCATTTTTTATCAAATTATCAATTTAAAGCCTCCTTGCTAAAAAAAAAAAGTATTAATTTCTATAATTTATTTCCAAAAAAACAAAAAACAAAAACAAAACAACTGACTCCAAGCTTTTGAATGGTATATAGTGTATAATGTTGGAAAAAACTTTATATAAACTTTTTATTTCAGATAAATGCAGATCTTTGAATCTTTCATCAACTGTTTTAAATAATGATAATAATAATAAATGTTTCTTGAACAGCAAATCCGTATACTAGAATGATTTTTGACTGATCATGTGACACTCAAAACTGGAGTAATGATGCTGAAAATTTAGCTTTGACCACAGGAATAAATTACATTTAAAAAAAAAATATTCAAATAGAAAGCAGATGTAAAAATAGTTCATGATATTACTGCTTTTTCTGTATTTTGGATAAATACACAGAAAAATAAATGCAGGCTTGGTGAGCAGAGGAGACTTCTTTAAAAACATTAAAAAAAAATCTTACTGTTCAAAAACATTTGACTGGTAGAGTATGTGAGTGAAAAGCTGAATTGGAAAATAAACATGCATTATAGTGTTTGGTTGTCTTTAGATAAACTGTGTGCCAGTGTGTGCCTCATGTTAGGTTGCTATGTGCTGGTCAGAGCCGCTCAGCTGTTGAGATTAATTCCAAGAGATCTTTTTTTGGCTGATGGGTCAATCTTTCTTTCACTCTGCTAGTCTCTGTCTCTGTGATGTTGGCGTGGGTGTGAACACAAATGTTTGGAGATCCAAATGATCTCTGGTCTTCACTGTAATTCAGGTTCAGTCCCCAGCTTAACTACAAGTGTTTTGGGCAAAGTCATCCACACAAATGCAGAGTAAAAGAACACATTAGACAGCATATCTTTTCATATTTTAATACATTGTGGTTTATGGTAACAGAAATGATACAAACACATCCGGTGCTTGCATTCTTAATTAATTTGGCTACCCAACACACACATACTCATACACTCTCACATTTTGGAGCACATTGTTTTTTTATTTATGAAAAAAAATTCTCTTTCTTCCACTTACTCATTAACTACTTTCCTTCTCTACATGTTTTTCCCTTTCACTTCCCTCTGACTGTTTTCAGTCCTCCTGGATGCGAGTTGCACCTTCCTCTGATACTGGACCTTCCCTCTTGTTCTCGGTAACCACCTCTGTGTAGGTCACATCTGGGCTAGACTTCCTGCCTTTGGGAGGAGTCACAGCAGGCTCCACCTCCGCACCCTCCTGGCCCTCAGCGACCGTGCGTTCCTTCTTCAGTTTGATTTTGAACGATTCTTTATTGGGTGCTTTCTTAGCGATGTTTTCCTTCAGCCTCTCGCTGCTCTGACGGAGCTTCTCTCGCTGCTCAGGGGGCACTATCTTCTCACCAAAGGTGTTAATTTTGGTTCCAAGCGTTTGGCCCGTCTTACTAAGGCTCTCCTTGGTCTTGCTGAGGTTTTCCCGCGTCTTCTCACGGGTTTTGCTCATTTTCTCTTTGGAGAACGCAGCTTTGATGTTCTCAATGCCTTTTAACCCGCTCTGTTTCAGACGGGCGCCCCGGGATGACTCCGCCTCCTCGACCACCATGTACTCGTCATCAGATGATAGGTCAGCAGGGATTTCATACTCATCTGGCTCCACCTCCAAGTTAGCAAGCCCCGCCCCCTTAGGAGTCTTGGTAACAGCAACAGAGGGAACTTCAGTTTCACCCTGCAGTCGAAGATAGAAAAAGGAGATTATTATTCAGTAGGAAACTCCAACTTCACATACTCGCAGTAGTATGTGGTAATATTAAGGAATAGTAATGGATTCGCTGGAAGCCTGGATTTGAGATTTTTTTACATTGAAACTTAAATATGCATGTGAGCTCTGCTTCCTCTTGCTCTTACTCAAGCAAAAACAGAAGGCCTACATTTTAGGTGCTGTGTTACGGTGTAAAATCTTGGTCCATTTACACTGCTTACATACTTAACTGTCTTCATTTACTAGAAGATAAGATTTTAAAGAATATTTTAAGAGTTTTTGTCCATACAGTCCAAAGCAACATTGGTTCCCATCAACTTTCATTGTATGGACGAAAAAACACTGAGGCAATCTTCAGTTCAAAATATCTTCTTTTGCATTTTACAGAAGAGAGAAAGTCATACAGGTTTGGAATAACATGAGGGCCATGAGTAAATAATGACAGAATTTTCATTTTGGTTCGAATTGACCCTTGTGCTCTCACGCTATGAAAAATATATTGTGGAGCAAAGAGACCACTGACATTGTCCTGACAGACAAGACTGAGCAGGTTACTTTTGGTATGTAACTAAGTCTCAGCTTTTACATTTGGTCATTTTTTAAGAAAGTCTAACAATAAAGATCATTTTGTGCCTCAATGTGTCATGACAGATCACTTTAGCACCTCAGTTCAGGTGGCACATAAATCGTCAACATTATCTTTTCTGCTTTACTAGTTATAGCATGAAATAAACATGAATGAACATCAGAACGTATCTTGTTTCAACTCTGGAAAGATGAAAATACACACTATTTTTCAAGTTCAAGTTCAAGTCCACCAACGTTAATCTACTCTCTTGAATTGTTTGTTGGACAAAATGACAGATTCTGCGTTATGATTGTCAGATCACATGTCAGTCAAACTCCCAGCAAAGTGTCAATTATTCCTTTAAGTAAAGTTTACGCATATAGTTTCAGTTGTTACTTTTAAAGGGTCAACCATGATGGTTATTAGATGATATGTCTAAAGGGTTAGTTCACCCAAAAATGAAAATGAGCCCACGATTTACTCACCCTTCAGGCATCGTAGGTACAAATGACTTTCTTCTTGCAGTCAAATCCAATTAGAGTTCTATTAAAAATGGTCCTAGCTCTTCCAAGCTTTATAATGGCAGTAGGCGTGTGTTTCTGTTCAACAGTCCAAAACAAGTCCAATAAAGTACATCCATCCATAATAAAAAGTGCTCCACACGGCTCCGAGTGGTGAATAAAGGCCTCCTATAGCGAACCGATGCATTTTTTAAAGAAAAATCCATATTTGAAATGTAATAATCACTTTTCTGTAGTTTGCGCCAACTGTCATACGTGCAAGCCGTTCTGGGTTTCTCTGCTTCCACGTTTGTCAGTTCTCAGCGGCACATGTACAACGCATATGTCAGTCATCCACCCAGAACGGCTTCCGTGTACGACAGTAAACGATAATAAACCTCGTAAAGCTAGAGAAAAGTGATTATTATGTTTTAAATATGGATTTTCTTTCTTACAAACACATCTATTCACTACTGGAGCTGTGTGGAACACTTTTTACTATAGATTAACTTTATTAGACTTCTTGTCACAACTTGGAAGAGCCAGGAAATTGGATTGGACTGAAAGAAGAAAGTCATATACACCTGGTGCCTTGAGGGTAAGTAAAACATGAGCTAATTGTCATTTTTGGGTGAACTAACCCTTTAATGTTACACTGCACAAGAAAAAGCTGAAAACTGGTTAAAATCACCAGTTCCTATTTAAAGGTCCATTTGGAGGTTTGTGAACTTAGATGGTGTGCAGAACCTCTACAGAAAGTCTACTAATTTTTAGTTCCACTAATTTTATTAAGTTATTTTATTTGACTAGTGAATAGTCTACTATTGATATAATTAATATCACATTTACAGTATAATGTTAAAGCCAATCATACTGTGGTTGGTCACTTTATATGTTGGCCAGACAGTCTCTTCCTGTTTAAGTGGGTGGTTCTTGGCCTTAACAAGCAAAGTGGATTAGGTTTTATGCCAGTCTAAAGTCTGGTTACATGAGATGACCCTTCCCTGGAGGGCATTTTTGTAATCTATAAGAATGGATGTCTATGTATGTGTATGTATAAACTCCCTATTCAGGGAATAGCCTTAAAGAGTCGCTTCAGCTGTGTGTGCAGCTCTATATAAGGAAACCTCAGAATAACCACACACTCCTATACTGCCACATTCGCTCTAAGAACCTAATGTAGACTCATTTATAATGTCACATATATCCTCTACTTATTCATTCTGTATATTGTGTTGCACTACACAGTAAGAAGTCAAATTTGCCAGCATTCTCTCAAATAAGTCATAATTTGAGTCATTTTTAAACCAGATATATGAGCCTGGACCACAAAACCAGTTATAAGGGTAAATTTTTTAAATTGAGATTTATACATCTGAAAGTTGAATAAAGCTTTCCATTGATGTGTGGTTTGTTAAGATAGGACAATATTTGACCGAGATACTACTATTTGAAAATCTGGAATCTAAGGGTGCAAAAGTACTGACAAAACCACCTTTAAAATTTATAAAATGAAGTTCTTGGCAATGCATATTATTAATCAGAAATTAAGTTTTGATATATTTATGGTAGGAAATTTACAAAATATTTTCATGGAACATAATCTTTACTTAATATCCTAATGATTTTTGCCATAAAAAGAAAAATCATAATTTTGACCCATTCAATGTATTTTTGGCTATTGCTACAAATATACCCATGCTACTTAAGACTGGTTTTGTGGCCCAGGGTCACATATTCATAAAAATGTTACAAAAATGTAATAGATTTTCGACAAAGCCACATTGGTCAACCACTAATCTGTAATACACTGTCTGTGGTTAAAGGGTCCATTCAAAATGAAAATTCTGTCATCTTTACTCACTCTCATGTCACTCCAAACCTGATATTTTTGGTTAGCAACAGAAAAGAAAACATTCTTCAAAAAATGTCTTTTCCCTGTTTCTCTCATTCTGGAAGTCTCTTGAATGGACATATCAAAAATATTTTAATATTACTCATCTGACACACTAACATAAATAGTTAGCCAATCAGCTCTGAAAAGGAACTTCTCAAGTGCGCCCCCTACTGCTATGTGTGAGATTACAGTGCCAACTTGCTGTTAAATGCCAAAGGATTGAGCCACACCCTCAATAACTTATAACACACAAGCAGTGGTTATTAGGAATGTGTTTACCTGGTAGATAACAACCCTGAACTTGTTGCGGGTGAGCAGCTCATCCTGTGTAGTTTCGACTTTCTTCACACGCACGTTTTGTTTCTCCACACGTGAACGTACTTCTTTGACGTGCGTGCTCACGCGGCGGGCCTTCTGGAGCAGTTTGTCAACGGTTGTGGCCGTGGCGCCATGGTCGCGAGCTAGTTTGAGAAGCTCGGATTGGACGGCGCTCACCGAGCTTTCAAGCTGCTGCTGACGCTCCTCCATGCGCTGCTGGCTGGCCTGGACGCCATCGATGATCGTCGACACACGCTCCAGCAGAGAGAGAATCGACAAGGCCGAGACAGGCTGCCCGGATTCGTCCTCGACCCCCAGCATTACATCTCCTCTCTTTTCCATCTCCGATTCTCCCTGAAAGTAAAGCTAGAGATGGAGAATCAAACACACAGTACAGAGAGTAACTGACACTCCAAGAGAGAGACCCCAGTGGAATCTGACAAACTCCACCCCTGTTCACACACAGAGATAGAAATGCATGGATATAAATACAACTGTAAGAGGACACGAAGACATTTTTGGAAGCTGTATCACAGAAGCACTGGAAAGCCCCATTAATTCAAACATTCCCATATTGTGTGCAAGTGTGCATTAGGGTGGCTTGTGGATATGCAATATATGTGTTGCTCTCTCAGCTTCGAAATAGCTAAAATGACAGTGGCATTGATCTAGGGTGCAAATGTGGGTGTTTGTGTGATGAGGTGGACTTGCTTTTATAAATCCACCCCTTGTGGCAAACCGTCAACTCAACTGAAGCCAACAGCTGTGGAACGCACACACACACAGTGTAAACTGACCTTGGAGGTGTTTCGCATTGGTGTTTTGACCTCTGACCTCACATTCAAACAGGCTCACGTTCCAAAACTGCATCTCCCAGCTTTGAGCCACTGAAGAAAACACACTAGTACATTAGAAATACAAATATCCAGAAAAACACCAAGACGTGACATTTTCTTTTAAACCCACTTTATAAACGTTTGAGTTTACAGATTCGACATGCAAAATTATACAGACCTTCTCATAATAGCAAGTCACTTGATTTACAAACTGATTTTATAAGACTGATAAATGCACAGAATTTTACGGTCACACATTATGAAAACCCGCTTTACACTGATTCAGTTTTAAGAGGTTTGTTTTACTTGATTTTGGATTGTGCTGCTATAAAACTCATTTTTGCCTTATTTCCAAAATTAAAAGATTGTGATATTTTCCCCCAACTTTACCCACCTTATTTTTCTATGCAGACATAAGCTTTTTTTCCCTGAATTTGCAAGATTTCTGATATTAGCCACTATGTAAAAAAAACAAAAAAAAAAACAAGAATAACAAAGCACAATAAACAGTAAAAATATTTGTGCTATAAACCAGTGTGTTTGCAATATCAAGCAGCATAATAGACCATTTTTGTACAGCTAAAATAACTGGAAGTGTCTGACATTGGAAGCCTTGCACATTTAAGTTAAAAATGGCCACATCTGCTCATACGTTGAAAATAAGGTGAATAGAAGGCAAAGTATAAGAAAACAGTGAGTTTTTGTAAGAATCCTCTGATATGTTTTAACCTCGGACCCCCAGATTTTAGTGTTATAAGTACTTGTAGTTTTTTTTTATGCATGTTTCTGTGGTTGTTAGGGTGTTCTGGGTGGTTGCTTACTGGCCGAAGTTAAAAAAGACCACCACAAAGTGTTATTCTGGTCCCTATATATGGCTCAGGGCCAGGGTTGCCAAGTCTGTGTTTTTTCCACAGAATTTGGCTACGTTGTAAACTGTTGTTTAAAAACTACTGTTTTAACAACTGTTATCATATAGATCATGTTATGCACATTGATCATAAACAGCTCAAAGGCTTCCTACCAGTTTACAATGTATCCCAATTTTGTGGAAAAAACACAGACTTGGCAACCCTGCTCAGGGCCCTCAGTCAGTGTAAAACTATGAGATTTTTTAGGCCTGTTACATTGTCCTCCAGTCATAAATCGTATAGCTTATGGGTGGTTGCTTACTGGCCAAAGTTAAAAAAGTCCACCACAAAGTGTTAATATGGTCTCTATATATGGTTCAGGGCCAGAGTTGCCAGGTCCCTGTTTTTTTTCCATGGAAATGGGTTACGTTGTGAACTGTTGTCATATTGATCATGTTAAGCACATTGATCATAAACAGCACAAAGGCTTCCTACTGGTTTACAACATAGCCCAATTCTGAGGTAAAAACACAGACTTGGCAATCCTGCTCTGGGCCCTCAGTGTAAATCTATGGGATTTTTTTAGGCCCGTTATATTGTCCCCCAGTCATAAATCTTATAGCTTATGGGTGGTTGCTTACTGGCCAAAGTTTAAAAAATCCACCACAAAGTGTTATTATGGTCCCTATATATGGCTCAAGGCCAGGGTTGCCAAGTCTTAATTTTTTTTCACAGAATTGGGCTACGTTGTAAACTGTTGTTTAAACTACTGTTTTAACAACTGTTATCATATTGATCATATTATGCACGTTGATCATAAACAGCTCAAAGGCTTTCTACCAGTTTACATTCTAGCCCAATTCTGTGGAAAAAAATTTAGCTATGTTGCAAACTGTTGTTTAAACTATGCCATATTCCTCAACTGTTATCATATTGATCATGTTATGCACATTGATCATAAACAGCTCAAAGGCTTCCTACCAGTTTACAATGTTAAAAACGTGGACTTGGCAATCCTGCTCAGGGCCCTCAGTCAGTGTAAATCTGTAGGATTTTAAACTGGTTATATTGTCCTCCAGTCATAAATCTTATAGCTTATGAAAGTAATTGCAAACAATCTTCTCAAAAATATACATACAAACACTCTAGTATCATGCTAGGATGTTTTGCATGGAAATAATTATATTTTGTTCAGAAAATGTAATAATCTACTAATGTAAACATTTCACCACGTGGATTTACTGCATTTGGACTAATAAGACAGTGAGGGAGAGAGATGACAAAATGCAAAATTGAGAAGGGGAGACAAAACTGGGAATGTTGAGATTTTAAAACAAAAAAGATCTTGGTGACAGGGTAAAATAAGGCCACTGAAATACTAATGTTTAAAAGATAGTTGTGCAGTTGTCTGTGTTATAGTAATCAGCAGCTATACAGTCCTGCGTCCTCCTTCTTTGTGAAAGTGACCCAGGTTCTGTTTCTGAAGACGACCTCTTGGCTTTTTTGGATGAATCCTAAAGGCAACAGTTTAGAGGACTGATGAGTTTGTGACATGTTTACTTGTTTCTGCAGTTTAAGTCAAAAGTATACATACACCTTGCAGAATCTGCAAAATTGTAATTATTTTACCAAAATAAGAGGAATCATACAAAATGCATATTTTTTTAGTACTGTCCTGAATAAGATATTTCACATAAAAGACATTTACATATAGTCCACAAGAGAAAATAATAGTAGAATTTATATTATATTATTATATATAGAAACTTTATATAGAAAAATGTACACATGATCATTCTGTTCAAAAGTTTACAACCCTGGTGCTTAATGCATTGGGTTTCCTTCTGAAGCATCAGTGAGCGTTTGAACCTTCTGTAATAGTTGCATGAGTCCTGCAGTTGTCCTAAGCGTGAAATGATCAATCTCAAAAGCAGACAGTCATTGATAGAAAGGGTTCAAGTACACAAAAATACTAAGAAACCACAGAATTTGTGGCACATTGAACAATTATTTTTTTCTGAAGAACAACAGGCAGTTTGACTGTTCAGGACAAACAAGGGACTCATGAACAACTATCACTGAACAAAACACAGCTGTCACATCATTCAGGTAACAGTATTAAGAATCAAGTGTATGTAAACTTTTGAACAGGGTCATTTTTATTAATTAAACTATTGTGACTATATTTAAATGTTTTTAATGGGAAATATCTTATTCAGGTTAGTACTAAAAATAACATGCATTTTGTATGATCCCTCTTATTTTGGTAAAGTAATTAACATTTTGCAGATTCTGCAAGGTGTATGTAAACTTTTGACTTCCACTATATATTAGCAATTATTTTGCGCATGCTTGTGTGCATCTAATGTGATTTTTACCTTATGATGCATATTATGATAGCAATGATGATGCTGATCTGTACAGCAGCAATGATCGCAGCAATCAGGATGTATTGAAGCTTCTGTCCATTGGGTACCACGTATAATTCACTGAAGTCTCTGTGCTCACACTGCACACCAGAGAACCCCACATCACACCTAAACAACAAGACCATTACTGACCAAAACTAAAAACCCCTCATTTGACTACAATACATGACTTGTGCATGTTTGTGGGTCACACCTGCACGTTGCAAGGCCATTTTTCATCTCACAGGTTCCATGCACACAAAAGCTGCTGTTGATTTCAGCACAGGGCATTGCTCCGGCCACACTGACTCTGTCCACTAGATCCACTGAATCTGTAGGATGAATCAAGCAGAGAGACGTGTCATATCTGATTACAGTAAATATTTGTCTCTACATGTGCTTGTGTGTGTTTACCTGGACATTGTCCAAGGTATTTGACATCAATCTGAGCTTGTTTCAAGCAGGAAGCTTCTCTGACCTCACATGGATTACTGTAAGACCGTCCATCTGATCCACACACTGGATTCATGTTGTATCCACTGCAGTCTATATTACACACACACCTGCACAGAAAATTCATGTTACCTGCACGTTTGCCTCTATAGCAGGGTTTCCCAAATGGGAATTCATAATGGAAATTTACTGAAATATGAACACTAAAAATGGAGGTAGGGCCTACTTCATGTAAGCATCTAACATCAAATAAAGGTATTCGGCTGACAAAATGTTTAGGAACTTCTGCTCTGTAGTACATAAACACAAAATACATTGACTAACCAAATGCCTTCAGAGTCTTCATCACACTCTGCTCCGAACTTGCAGCTAGAACACTTAGAGAATTTGCTGGGGTCCAGTCCTGAACTCTCCAGATCTACACACAAACATTCATACATGGCTTATATTGCACTGAATGTCACATATTATTTTCTTAATTTGTGTTCTGAAGATGAACGAAGTTTGGAATGACATGATGGTAATTAATAACAGAATTTTCATTTTTGTGAAATGGATTATCAAAAAGTCAAGAAAAAAGGAGGGTGAGACTTGGTTTTATAAATCAGTTGTTGACTGGCTGAATGTAGTTCTGAACCTTGGAGTCAATTTTAAGATTTGGAAAAGTCCAACATATGCAATAAACATAGAAAAATGACAAACCTATATCTCCTGATGCCGACTCAGCATCTGATAAAAAGATAAACATCATGTAAAATGCCATGAATGTTTTAAAATTCTTTATTACACATTAGGGCTGCAACTAACGACTATTTTAATAGTCGACTAGTCACCGACTATTGAAACGATTAGTCGACTAATCGGATAATTATTCAATTTTTCTCAAATTTAGCATGAGATTGCTTTAACTATGTGGAAAATTATAGTAAACACAAGAAAGAAGGGGGTACTTCAATAAAAAATGCATATTTTGCTGCTGATAGGCCAATTCATACTAAAAGTAAATAAAAATGCCCTGTCTAAAACCAATTAGGCACAGTGCTCGGTCAGTACAGACATAAATGCATAAATTAAGAAACTCTATAATTTTTTTAATGGACAGGCACATTTGTTTTATAAGAAAAAATAAATTAAAATCAAGTAAACATTTTCTTCCTGTAAACCATCAGCAGCAATAAAACAGTAAACAAAAATGTATATCCAAAACAAAACGTATTGGCTTCCATGTTATTTAAATCTTATCGAGGCCAGCCAAACTCCGTTTCATTCAACTGTCCGACGTGCTTTCTCTTTAAATGTTCGTGGCGTGCATCACAGAGGTGCTGCCGTGATGCGCAAGGACTGCTTTACAAACCATGCAGGTAATATTTTAATTCGCCGTAGCAGGCTAAAATGCTCCCAAACTTTACTCCTGTTTCATACATACTCAGTCTGCAGTGCGTCTACAGTCCGTGTGCGTTACGTATGCGGTGCAGAAGCAGCACAGACTCGTTTTGCTTTCACACAGAACGCGTTTGCAGTCCGTACATTGTGAACGTTCTAATCCGTTAACATGGGTGTGGAAAAAAAAAACGCACTCCAGACGGAGTATGTGTGAAACGGGCGTGTTTTGGTACGCGCAGCTGCTGCGTTGGACGCCGCCATTTCTGTATGTTATCGCTCAGCATAGAAGCTGCGTATGTGCGACTCTCGGCAGAAAGATGCCTCACTCGGTTGTCTGGCGACAACATCGACAATGAAATTCATTGTCGACTATTTCTATTATCGATTTTTGTCGACAACGTCGACGAATCGTTGCAGCCCTATTACACATGACTGCAATTATTCAGTTATTATAAAAATTTCAATAACTTGACAAAATATGCAATTTAAACTTTAACTATGTGATAAAATTAGCTCACGTTTTCGTGATAATTTACTCACCCCCATGTCATACAGGGATATCTTTCTTTCTTCAATCGAAAAAAAAAATAAGGCTTTTGAGGAAAACATTCCAGGATTTTTTCTCCATATACTGTAGTGGACTTCAATGGTGGCCAAACTGCAGTTTCAATGCGACTTCAAGGGCTCTACACAATCCCAGCTGAGGACTGCACTGAAACAGAATTTGGCCCTTCAACCTGTTGTCCACTATTTGGAGAAAAATCCTGGAATGTTTTCCTCAAAAACCTTAGTTTTTTTTCGATTGAAGAAAGAAAGACACGAACATCTTGGATGACGTAGGGGTGAATAAATTATTAGGAACTTTTTTATTCTGAAAGTTAATAAATCCTTTAAGTGAGAAGTACTGATTTTCTGTTTAACTGCTATTTTTGTAAAAGCATTTGATGTGGTGTTTTTGCTAACCGGGATGACAGTGTCCTTCTGTCATTATGGTGATTGTGGTCTGCTGTTCACAGGCAGCTTGTCTTAGGAAACATTCACTTTGATAAGTGGTACCATCGGACCCACAAACTGGAGCAAAGCTCTGTGGGCACTGAAACAAATAAACAAACAAACAATGAATTCTGAAAGCTGAAAGACAGTAACTATGACAAAATCTTAATCAAAACAATAACTGAGAGCTTCACATCATCCATTGCAGCAGAACAAACAAACCTGAAACAGACAAAGACACTCCAGGTGTGATCCGTTGTACCTGCATATTCCTCCAAAAGAACAACTATATTCATCACACACATGAAGGTCAGTTTTCTTCTCAGATAGACCTGGAAAAAAAAAAACTCTTTCAAAATCTTCATGTGCATGTGTGTGAATGTGTTTGTCCACACAGAGACAGTACAACCTGAAAACCTACATTACAGATGATACTTATCTCACCAGGACAAAGGGTAGAAGTTTATATAAGGATATTTATGGAAATAAAAGAATAACCCCTGCTGAAGAAAAAAAACAGCTAGGCTATGGCCAGTTTTATCTTGTCATAGCTGGTCAGCAGGCTGGTTTTAGAGGGGTTTTGGCCACCAGCTAAAACCAGCCTGGCTACGCTGGGAGACCAGCTAAAACCAGCATTCAGCTTAAACCAGCTAAACCAGCCTAGGCTGGTTTTTGCAGGTTTTTTTTGCAGGGATAAAATGCAGTAAACGGTAAAACTGTTTGCACTACAAACCAGTGTGTTTATAATTATGATAATACATTAAAAATGGTAAGACCAATTTGCAATATCAAGCAGCAAAACAAACTGTCTTGTACAGCTTAAAATAGACCCATAAAATGGACAAATGGCCACACCTGTTCTTACAGAAAGAAAAAGGTGGATATACTGTAGATCCTACTCAAACATTTTAAACCAGCCTACGATAGATTGATGGTCTTAGTGTTTTGTTTAATAATACAATAATAGAACACATAGGTGTTGGAACCATTGTATGTGGGTGGGACAGGACCAGTGATATTGGACCCAACCACTTTTACCGTCTCTAATTCAGTCAAATCCATTGTATGACAAATACCCTAATAAATTAAACTCCATTTAGCTACAGCCTTAAATAACATACTAATGTTTCCTCAAATCCATTCCACCTGGCTCATTCAGACTCAGAGTCCATTTAAATTAAACTTATTCCGTGTTTTCACTAGTTACTCGCGACTGCTGTACTCCAGAGACACAACAAAGTAAACCAAGCAGCATAACCTTACCTGCTCAGATACACCTAACCCAATACTTTATTTCAACATTTAGATTATTTAATTCATTTTTATTTTTATTGAAAACAAATGCCTTGACCAGCTGGTCAACCAGGCTGGTTTTAGGTCATAGCTGGTCAGCAAATTTGTTTTAGAGGGCTTTTGCCAACTTTTTGGCTGGGAGACAACCAGCTAAAACCAGCTACTTCCAGCTTAAACCAGCTAAGACCAGCCCACCAGCCTAGGCTGTTTTTTTTTTTTTTTTTTTTTAGCAGGGGCCTATTTGCACTAAAAAGTTTATTAAAAGGCACCAGACTACAGAAAATGGAATATACTACAGTACATTTTTTTTTTCTGGGGGAGGACCCACCCACATTTATTTTGCTTCTGATGCCCATGAAAAATGAAATTTAAAAATGATTAATCATTATTACCTTTTTAATAAATGTTTAAGATAAAAATGCAACCACAAAATTACACCAAACATGTATCAAACTTCATTTGCGTGAGGGTTAAATGTAACATTCACAAAGCAAGAAAACTATTTGCTTCTGACTTTTGTTGACTATTATCATCACTTCAAAAAATCTCCACTAATAAAAAGCTTGTTATAAAATTTGTAAAATTGTAAAGTTGTAAAATAAAATATAAATTGCATATATTTTGTTTATTTTCATCTGTATTCCCACATTTGTTTTGTTCTCTAATATTGTATTTTACTTAACATTTATATTTTGCAAATAATAAAAATAAAAAAACACTCCATACAATTGCATAAGGACAGTTTCTAAAAATTTTCTAGACTCCTAAGACTGTAAAAATGCTACCATAAAAATCTTTTAATTGGTTATAGTATGTTTCCATACTGTATAAGGTGAATAACTGTGATTACATTTAATGAAATTTTACAGTAAAATACATGACACTTCATATTTGATGTTTTTTCATTGAAATAGCCATGTTTCTTATTAGTTTTTTTCTTATCAGTTGTGTACAACTGATTATGTACGCCTCTCTACCGGATTATTATTCCTAAAATATATATGTTATTCCTAAGAATAATATATGTTTACTGTGCATTGCACTACAAATCATTTTGCATTATGCTCTGCTTCCACCAAATCTCTCTTCTGCAAAATTTCATGTAAATATATCTTTTGCACATCTCTTGACAATACAGCTCAACTTGTACTTGTATTGCTAACTGTAAGTCTAATAGTACACTGTGTGTACTGGGTATGTATGTGTATTTTGCACATTGTCATCTGTATAAACCTGTAGCTATATGTAAATTGTCTCTGGAGATTGCTTCCAAGAATTTCACTCACCTAGGCACAGGTGCTGTGGTGACAAAAAGTGATTTGATTAGGGGTTTATCTAAGATCTAATATTTACTGCATTATTTCACTATCCTTCATGTTACCATGATGGTGTTTAGTATGGCACAGTGCACCGTCCATATATTTCTTTTCAAAGCTTTTGGAAAAGCTGCTTGTGATGAGCTTATAAAGGTACAAAACAAATGTTAGTGTTTCAGTAGGTAACAGTTTTTTTTTTTAAAGAATGAATTTAAGTTAAGTCTGTAAAACCTAAAAAAATGTGTGGTAACCACAGCTGCAGGTATTTTACTGTAAATGTCACAGATAGCTTTTACAGTGTACATTTTACTAATTTGTTGTCCTTTATTTCAGCAGATTTTCATGAACTAACCATCTTAAAACTTATTAACATAAAGAGACAAGAGACTACATTTTTACAATTATTTGCTATAGTTCTTAAAATGCCAGAGCAAGTTTAGATTTACGGTTTTAGATGATGGGTTTTACATTTAGCTTAAATTAAAAACAAGTTACATTTATGGACCACCAGTGCACCAGCAGTAAACAAAGACGTGTGTGTATTCAGCGCACCTTCACATCCTTTGTCATCTTCAGATAAACAATCGCTATCCGTGTCGGACGTCAGGGCCCCGGGCATCTGCACGAGGACCAGCAGCCAGAACATCGCGAGACAGCATCCAGCACCTGCAGCGCACGATCCACCGGACATAATGCGGCTGAATACGAGGATATGCCAAATGACGCGGAACTGTTCATTCACATGAAAGCTGATGCTGCACTTGCTGCGGCTCATTTCTTCCTGTCATCGGTCCGGCTGAAAGAAGGGCCAGTGACCCGATACCTTCAGACGCATCACACCAGCTCACACGCTCCAATTATCCTATACTGTCTCTCTCGCCCAGAGACTGTCTCAGTTTCCTTCACTACCCTTCATCCACGCGAAGATACAAACAGACGGACACAGAAACGGAGAGGGAAATAAAATTCCACATCCACAAAACGCGACGGACTTGAATGTGGTCACGTGAAACCATTATAGTGCAAAACACACCTTCATAATACAGTCAGCATTTTACAGAATATTTTTTTTCTCGCTCATTTTTTTTTTTTTTTTTGCTTTGGTTTTACCACAGCAACAGTATAAAATAATTAAATATGAATATATATGTACAATAGCGTATGTGTTTACAATATCATACAATACTTTTTTATTACACTAAATACCTTTATCTGCTTTGTGTTTTGAGAAGGGGTTCCCACACAAAGAAATGAGATGAAAATATGAAATAACATTAATTTCAACATTTATTCTTAGAGTGTGAAGCAAAGCATGCTGAGAAATAGAACACAAATCAATTTATCTCAACTACATACATTTCTACATAATAAAGGTAAGCAAACAGATTACTACTACAGTTTTACAATTAAGATCAGCAAATTGCTGTACATCAACTAAAACGTGTTAGCTGTTCTAGGACATTTGTTAGTTTTTACAGTGTACAAAGATGCATACTCTGTAAGAAAAAATATGATATTCTAAAGACATATATGACTCTGGACCACAAAACCAGTCATAAGCACAGGTAGGATATTAGGATATTAAGTTCATGCTCCATGAAGATATTTTGTAAATTTCCTACCATAAATATATCAAAACTAAATTTTTGATTAGTAATATGCATTGCTAAGAACTTAATTTGGACAACTTTAATGGTGATTTTCTCAATATTTAGATTTTTTGAGACCTCAAATTCCAGATTATTAAATAGTTGCATCTCAAACAAATATTGTCTTTTCCTAACAAGCCATACATCAATAGAAAGCTTATTTATTATGTATAAATTTCAATTTAAAAAAAATTGTCCATTATGACAATTTTTGTGGTCCAGGGTCACATTAAATAAAGTTGTATTCCGATTAAATTTTTGTAGGCTTATAGCCCATTCTTAATGTGCAAAAGCCAAAACACTTTATCAATATATTATGGAAAACGGCTTTATTAAAAGTGTGTCTTTTCTCCAACCACTATTATTGTAATTTTGTAATACTGAATAAACATTAAAATAAAAATAAAATGTGTTGCTTTTCACAATAAATAATCAAAACAGTAAACTTTGAGTGCCTTAAAATCAAAAACTTAAAGCACAGCAAACACAGTAAAATTAAATAAATAATTTTACCATTTAAAATAACTGCTTTCTATTTGAAAATATTTAAAAATGTATTTTATTCCTGTGATCAAAGCTAAATTTTCAGCATAATTTCTCCAGTCTTCGGTGTCACATGATCCTTCAGAAATCATTCTAATAGGCTGATTTGCTGTTTAAGAGCATTTATTATTATTATTATTATTATTATTATCATCATCAATAACAGTCAAGTAAATCTATTTCAGGATTCTTTGATGAATAGAAAGATCCAAATATCAACATTTATCTAAAATAAAAAGCTTGTGTAACATTACACACTATACCATTGAAAAGCTTTGAGTCAGTATATTTTTATAGAAATCAATACTTTTATTTAGCAAGGATGGTTTAAATTGATTAAAAGTAATGCATTTATAATGTTACAAAAGATTTCTGTTTTCAGATAAATTCTGTTCTTCTGAACGTTCTATTAATCAAAGAAACCTAAAAAAATATACTCAGCTGTTTTGAACAAAATAACAAATGTTTTTTTAGCCAAAAATTACAATATTAGAATGATTTCCGAAGGATCATGAGACTGGATTAATGATGCTAAAAAAATCAGCTTTGAAATCACAGAAAAAAAATTACATTTTCAAATATATTCTAATAGAAAGCAGTTATTTTAAATAGTAAAAATATTTCAAAATGTTACTGTTTTCGCTGTACTTTGAATTAAATAAATGTAGGCTTGGTGAGACTTCAATTAAAAACATTACAAATCTTACTGTTCAGAAACTTTTGACTGGTAATATAAAACATGTTTATGTTTGTAATTATCTCTCAGAAAACTCCTGACAGAACACATACTTTCCTTTTGTATTATTCTAAAAAAACCCCAAATATTTTCTTTTTAGGTTAGACTGTATGTCCTCACAAACAGCTAAATAATCACGTGTGTAAACACGAGCCTATCTGTATGTGATATTTGTTCCTGGGTGTGTGTGTGTTAAGGGATCCTGTTCAGCCACACAATGGTCATTAGTACATGTATGAACTTTATCAGCATATGGATAGCTAAATAAAGACGAGCTGCCTAACCGTTTTAACTACTAGTACAGGTCATCAAGACGAGATTTTCAAAACAATTCTCTTAATTTAAATCTGTCAACACAAATGTAGTCCAAAACAAATATTTACCATGTTAAATACTGTTGGACTGGAGATGAATCAGACAACTACGCGGTCATGTGACTAAATCTAAACCAATGATATCAGCTTCCAACACTTCTCTAAAAAAAACACCTTCTCTAAATCATCAGACTCGACCTCGGAACGTCCTCTTTTTGATTCGCATAATCACATCGAATCGGTAAGTATAACGTTTCTGTTCGTTTTTCGTTAACTAGTGTTAGTTAGAGTACGTTAGTGGCAGGGAAGAGATGTAATCGCGCCATCCTCCGTGTAATAAAAGACCCTAGCTATGTTTCCGGTTTTATAGTGACGTTTCTTTGCACACGGTCTGGTCGAAGTGCTCGTGGTGTTGTGTGCAGAACCGCCGTCCAGAACGCGCTTACTGTCGAGCGTGGTGCGCGTGTGAACTCCCGGTAAGCAGTAAATGCTATTGATTTATGATCAGACCCGTATCAGTGTAGACATCCCAATTAGGATGAGAGAAATTCGCTGTGAAGGAAGGAAGCAGCTATAGGCCTCGTGTCGCCTGTTGTTCTTCCACATCACTTCTGATGTATCTGTTAAATGTGAAAGAAGTGATTTCAGAATCTCAGAATAACGAAATCGACCTGCAACCAAATAAGAAACGACATTATTATGGTAAAAACGATGCGTGTCGTGTTTGTCGCAGTGTGTAAACAAAGAGTCAGTGATGCGCGGAGTGTTTAGGGATGTAGCCTGTCAGAAACACCGGTGATAGAAGTGCAAGAGGACAAAATCCACCTGTTTTTGACGTGTGGCAACATTTTCCTCAGCCAGAAAGCACAATAACAGTATATCAGGTGAACCCTTTTCAGAAGAATGAGAGTGTTTATGTTTTCGTTTTTTAGACCTTATTGACGTTTTTGTAGCTAGTTGTATAATATGTATTCCCCCTTAAAATAATGTTGGTCTGTTTTTATCTCAGAGCTGTTTAAATTCTGTACCGTATTAAAAAAATTACCATAATTGTCTCATTTACTAATAATTGGGAGTATTCGTATTTATGCGCACGGAGAAGTTCTCAGGCTATATTTGCGTGTATTTCACAACTCGTGCATACACAAGTCAATTTGTTTTTAATCTCGTTGTTGTTTTAAACCTCGTCCAAATGCCAAGTTCCAATGTTACTAAATTTGGAGTATTTCAGATAAGCCACTGTATACTCAAGGTAATTTGGATAAAACACTCCCAAACTATATCAACACATGTGTCTTCCGCAAAACCTTTACAGACGTCATTTAAATATACGAAGAGTGTTTGGGATGAAATATCTATGTATGAGATGTTATTATAACATCCACCCAGAATATGTGATTTTATGTGTATGTGTGATTTCAATTGTTCCTGTATATTTTTCATAAAACATTTTGTAATTTAAGTTATTGATGAAACATGATTTATTTGTGCACACGCACAGATGAATTTCAGTTATATTCAATTAACTGTAGTTCAAAAACTATTATCAGTTATTAAATGTTTAGTTGTTTTTGGTAAATAAAAGGAATCTTTTCATCTTCACACAAATTGTAGCAAGAAAATGCTACCAGTCAAAAGTTTTTGAACAGTAAGATTTTTAATGTTTTTTTTTTTTTTTTTTAAAGATGTCTCTTTTGCTCACAAAGCCTGCAAAGCCTTTTGATCCAAAATACAGCAAAAACAGTACAATTTAAAAATATTTTTACTATTTAAAATAACTGCTTTCTATTTGAATATATTTTAAAATGCAACTCATTTCTGTGATGTCAAAGCGGAATTTTTAGCATTACTCCAGTCATATGATCCTTCAGAAATCATTTGATTTGCTGCTCAAAAAACATTTAGTAGTATTATTAGTAGTATGAATAATATTATTGTGATTAATATTAATGTTTAAAACAACAGAGAATTCAGAAGAACAACATTTATCTGTAATCTTTTTAAGATTAGAAATGCCTTTATTATCACTTTTGATCAATTTAAAGCATCCTTGCTTAATAAAAGTATTAATTTTCTATATTTTCTTTCCCCCCAAAAACCCCCCAAATAAATAAAATAATAAATAAATACTGACTCCAGGCTTTTGAATGGTATAGTTTATAATGTTAAAAAAGCCTTTTATTTCAGATAAATGCTAATCTTTCTGTTCATCAAAAAAAGAATCCCAGGAAAAAAAATGTACTCAACTATTTTAAGCATTAATGGTAATAATATTATTATTATTAATAATAAATGTTTCTTGAACAGCAAATCAGCATATTAGAATAACTTTTGAAGTATCATGTGACACTGAAAACTGGAGTAATGGTGCTGAAAATGTATCTTTGATCACAGGAATAAATTACATTTTAAAATATTACAAATAGAAAACTGTTATTTTAAATAGTAAAAATATTTCATAATTTGTACTATATTTGCTGTACTTTGGATCAAATAAATGCAGGCTTGGTGAGCAGAAGAGACTTCTTTAAAAAATCATTAAAAATCATACTGTTCATTTTCTTTTCTTCTCTTTTTCAGATTGTAATGTTGACATTGTGCAATTACAGCACTCGGACAATAACCGATATTTTTCTCTGTTTTAGGATGCCAGTATGATTGTCAGGTGGCCACACCTCTTTCCAGTGATGTCACTGACATTGCTGTGGGCGTGCTCAGTGCAGGCAGGTTCAAACTGCAAGTCTATGGCCGTCCAGACTGATGGTCAGATGGCAGAACAAGCACAGCAGCGCCATCTACATGCTCTGTTTGACAAGTATGGCCAAAATGGGAGTATCTCATTAGAAGGCTTGCACAACCTACTAAAGGGGGTGGGGCTAGACCGCATCCGAAAAGTGATGGTGCATCACAGCAGCAACGAACATAATCACACGCACGAGCATGATCACGCGCACGCTCATGTGGACAAACTCACCACACACACACATTCTGTCACCAGCAAGAAGGGGGGTATTGACCATGATGTGGAAAAGAGTGACACCGTGCCAAAAGTGCAGTCTGATCCCGCCTCGGGGAAGAAAAGCCAATCGGATGCTCATCATAATCTCTACATGAAGATGAATCAGGACTTAACCACAACTTTGACCACCCCCTCCTACGTTACAAAATCACGGCGAAGCAATCGTAGTGCCGACTATGATTTATCACAAGACCACGCCCCCTTTAACTCAACCCAGAGCAATGAGTCTAACCACACCCATCAGACTGAAGACACACGCACCCATGCGCACGATGACCATGATCACCACGAACTTGACCATTCAAGTCTACCGGTACACAAACGACTGCATTATTTGCATCTTATTTTATTTTAACATTTCTTTAAATGTATTATAACTTTTGTTACACTGTTTTTCTCTAAACCTTTCCACTGACTCTTGAAAGTCCTGTCTTTTCTTTTTCAGTGTCAAAATGCCTCCACAATCCTGCAGTCACATGGCATGACAAGGGAAATGGGTCTCTCTGTCAAGGATTTCAGTTACCTGTGCCCTGCCCTTCTCATGCAGATTGACTCCAGTTCTTGCCTCCAGCATGATGAGGACGACCATTCAGGTGAGCTTTTGAGGATGTGATTTGCATAAAGCATTGTTTTTATGTAACAATTGCAATAGTTGACCAGCAGAATCTCTATAACCATTCATTTTTTTTCCAGATCATTCCCATCATCACAACCACCACCACCATCATCATCACAATCATCATCTACATAATCACACTAATAGCAGAAACCCAAGGAATGCTTCAATTTACATTGGTAAGTATGTGTTATTTAATGTATTTTAGTTCTAGATGCAACAAGGCTAAGTTGCATATTCATTATGTTTATGATAATTGCCTTCCTTTTATACAAAATATATTTTATATCAGGCAAATCACCTGAGCAAGTAGGTTTAGCCCAAAAAAATTATAGCTTTACTTCTGTGGGGTCATTTTGGTTTATATAAACACAAAAACTTAAAGGGATAGTTCACCCAAAAATGAAAATTTGATGTTTATCTGCTTACCCCCAATGCATCCAAGATGTAGGTTACTTTGTTTCCTCAGAAAAACACAAACGAAGATTTTTAACGAAAACCGGTGCAGTCTGCCAGCCTTATCATTGACCTGGATGGGCACCAGACCTTTAAAAGTAAACAAAAACATGCACAGACAAATCCAAATTACACCCCGCGGCTCGTGACGATACATTGATGTCTTAAGACACGAAACGATCGGTTTTTGTGAGAAACTGAACAGTATTTATATCATTTTTTACCTTTGATACACAGCCACGTCCATCTGTCTTGTGCATCAGTCACGTCACATTAGCACGCGCTCTAGCGTAGAATACGCAAACGTCGTAAGGGGAAATCGGTGAAAAGTCCCGGATGAGTTTGCGCAAACTAACGTAATCTTTTAGCTTTAAATCGGTTTAAACAATCAGGATACGCGCAAGTAATTACCATTTTGAATAGCCGCTATACACACAATCTCTGTGCACTGTGTAAACAATGAGTGTCGTATACAGGCGACAGATCGCTTCCGGCGTTTGCGTATTCTACGCTAGAGCGCGTGCTCATTTGACGTGACTGATGCCAAACTCGTGCACATGACAGATGGACGTGGCTGTGTATCAAAGGTAAAAAATGATATAAATACTGTTCAGTTTCTCACAAAAACCGATCGTTTCGTGTCTTAGGACATCAATGTATCATCACGAGCCGCGGGGTGTAATTTGGATTTGTCTGTGCATGTTTTTGTTTACTTTTAAAGGTCTGGTGCCCATCCAGGTCATTTAAAAAAAAAAAGTTAATTCACTATAATAACGGCAAAAGATGAGATTTAACAGTATTTGAAAACATTAGCGTTTTTAAATATGAAATTTAAGTGAGGGTTCACAGATGGCAAAGGCACTCTATATGTAAAAATAGAGGAAATTCACATACACAATACACAATTAAATATCTAATATTGACTGATAATGCAAAAATAACAAGCATGTGTGCTTCTAATGTGAAAATAATGTGTCTAACAAATGTGTGTGTTTGTTTTACAGCATGGGTAGGAGGCTTTCTCTCTATTACTTTGATCAGTTTACTGGCGTTAGTTGGTGTGGTTTTGATCCCACTCATAAACAGAGTTTGCTTCAACTTCCTGCTGAGCTTCCTGGTGGCCCTTGCAGTGGGCACTCTCAGCGGAGATGCTTTTCTCCACCTCATACCACATGTAAGACACACAAACTTTCATTCAAATTTAGTATTTGGTTGTTTTTAAAGGTTAGGTTCACCCAAAAATGAAAATTCTGTCATTAATTACACACCCTTTATGTCGTTCCAAAAAATACGACCTTTGTTCATCTTTGGAACTATTTTATGGAAATTTAAGGTGTGTTCACACTTGTAGTTCGGTTTGTTTGATTAATTTGGTTGGGACCAAAACGGAAAATGATACATTTGGCCCTATTACGCTTAGCGTTCACACTGGCATTTTAGACAACGAACCTAAAGGCATAGTGATATGTTCACAACCTGATTGGTTGGGTTGAATGACGTATATTTCGTAGCGGATCTCTGTCTGCTTGTTTGGTGGGCACCAGGGTTCAGTTGGCAGCGCTCACACTTATTCAAATGGACCACGCTAACAGAGTAATCGCACCAGAGCTTGTTTTAATTTAACCAAACATGACAAGTGTGAACATACCCATCTTGTTTGGTTTGACTGAATCAAACTCAAGTTTGTTTCCCTCCTTGGTACGGATCTTTTGGGCAGAAATTTTGCAGACCAAACAACGGTACTGAGACTCAGCTGTAGAGGTGGTCTCGGTCTGGTTCCAAACAAACTCTGGTACGGTTGAATGGATGAACTAATGAATGGATGACCTTAGCACATGTGTTGTGCACATGTTTATTTACAGTTTCTGGTTTACTTGCAAAAAGGGCAGTGTGAAAGCGAACCACACCAAAAAAAAATTATGTATTTGATCTGGACCAAAGCAAGTGAACTACCTGACTTTCCTTATGTGAATACACTCTTAGATATTTTTTTTTTCATGAAATCCTAGAGCTTTCTGACCCTGCACAGAAAGCAATGCAACTACCACATTCAAGGCCCAGAAAGGTAGTAAGGAGATCGTTAAAATAGTCCATGTGACATCAGAGCTTCAACTGTAAACGCTACAAGAATACTTTTTATGATGCATAGAAAACACAAATAACAACTTTGTTCAACAATATCTTCCCCTTGTCAGTCTTCGACGTGCCTTCACTAAAGTACCACAACGTATTCGTCTGGTGCTGCTAACGCAGGAGCTGGCGTTCTGACATAGACTGACAAAGCTTTTATTTTGTTTTGTTTTTTGCATGCAAAAAGTACACTCGTAGCTTCATAGAATTATGGTTGAACCACTGATGTCATTTGGACCATTTAAACAATGTCAGAAACCCCTCGGATTTTATCAAAAATATCTTAATTTGTGTTCCAAAGATGAACGAAGGTTTTGCGTGTTTGAAATCGACATAGGGGTGAGTAATTAATGACACAATTTTCATTTTTGGGTAAACTAACCCTAACTGTTCTGTCTTCAGTGATCATTCAGAAATCAGTCTAATATGCTAGGTAGGTGCTCAAATCTTACTAAGCCTAAATATTTGAACAGTAGTGTGTACCTGTTATTCTGTATTCTGCAAGAATTCTTATTGACCTTTGATTGGCATCTGTCAGTCTCAGGGTAATCACCACCACGACCACTCTGAGCACCATAACCACAGTGAAGAGATGGAAGAGGATTCCCTTCGGCCTGTCTGGACGGGGCTCACAGCTCTGAGTGGAGTCTACATCATGTTCCTCATCGAACATTTCCTTACCCTTGGCAAAATGTACAAAGACAAAAAGCAGAAGGTCAGCTAAATGTGCAAACACAAGATATTTCATATTATAGTCTTGTAATTCACATACTACTTTTAGCCATTTCAAAAGTCATAGATCTAATATAAACATGCAATTTCTTTTCCATCTGTTTACCTTCACAGACATAACAGACTGTTTTTGTAACTTGTGTGTATTTGACAGTTTAAGCGCAATAAGACACGTAAGAGAACTTTGTTTAGCACTCACATGCCGTGTGACAGCCGCTTTCTGTGCGCGTGCGTTTAGAAAACCCTATATCACAAGTTTAAACTAATATGGTTTAAAATGGATGATTTTAGCCTGATAGACATGATAATCAAAACCAAGCAGAGTATCTGATGTACGAGCTGTAAAGGCACAGGCCTATTCTGAAAAAGGGGGCTGGGAGCAGCAGCTCATTTGCAATTAAAGACACATGCACGAAAACAGTGTGTTTCTGCTTCCACTCAAAATAGGCATTTTCAAAATATATAATAAATGATCTGTGGCCATTTTGAGCTAAAACTTAACAGACGCATTCTGGGGACACCTGAGACTTATTATACATCTTGCTAAAAAAGGGGGAAAATAGGTCGTCTTTAAAGTATTATCTCTATGTTTGTAGGTGCAGAAGAGGGTTGATCTCGCCACAGAAGTTTTGGATTCTGAGAAACTGCCGTCATTAGACAATGACAATGAAGTCAAAACAATTGAAGGTAACTTAACGTTTAACTGTTAATGTTTATGCAGTCAAAATGAAACACTCATACATGATTTTGATATTTCTATAACATCAGGGGCTGAAACGAATGGTGGAAGCGCGTGTGGGCGGGGCGTTGCAGAGGAAGAGGAAGTTATGCTGGGGGAGGAGCTCTACAACGACATAGACTGTGAAAACAAATGCCACTCCCACTTCCATGACACCGTTGGCCAGTCAGATGAGCAGCATCATCATCACCATGACTATCACCACATACTGCATCACCACCACTCCCAGAACCACCACCCGCACACACACACGCACAGACACACACACTCCTACTCGGTCCAGCACTTCCAGGAGGCCGGCGTGGCCACGCTCGCCTGGATGGTCATCATGGGAGATGGACTTCACAACTTCAGTGACGGACTTGCCATAGGTAAATTTTACAAACATACATAGAACAAACGAAACCTTAGACTTAGACTAGCAATACAAGTGTAAAAAGTTTATGCATACAGTTTCCACTATATATGCTTAGGATAAATTTACTGGTGAACTTTGACACCTGTTTTTTAAATATAGTCCACAAGAGAAAACAATAGTTGCATTTATAAAACTGACCCCATTCAAAAAGTTACATACACTTAATTCGTATGTGTTGTTACCTGAATGATCCACAGTTGTTTTTTTTGTTTAAGCATAGTTGTTCATGAGTCCCTTGTTTGTCCTGAACAGTTAAACTTCCTTACCCTGGAAATCCAGAGGTCTCGCGAGAGCACAATTTGAATTGTCTGGTATCAAGCAATGATGCATGTTACTGCAATACATAAGCAATTCTGGGAACCAATCAAATCGGTGTATCTGATGTAGGCGGGTCAGAGGCGTGCTAAGCTGATGACGACAGCGCTGCGACGTCTGGAATCATTTAGTAAACATTGAAAGAGATCTATTCTACAGATGAAAATCGGTTGTTTGAAACGGCTTTGGCCGCTACAATGACCGAGTTAGACTTGGCTTTTCATTTAAAAGAGGAACAGAAAGCTGCGCTCGAATCGTTCCTTTGCAAGAAGGACGTTTTTGCTGTTCAAAAGTTTACAACCCTGGCTCTTCATGCATTATTTCTCCTTCTGAAGCATCAGTGAGGGTTCAAACTGTATAGTTGCATATGAGTCCCTCAGTTGTCCTTAGTGTGAAAAGATGGATCTCAAAATCATACAGTCATTGTTGAAAAGGGTTCAAATACACAAAAATGCTGAAAAAAAACAACTTTATGGGACCTGAAGGATTTTTCTGAAGAACAGCAGACAGTTTAAATGTTAAGGACAAACAAGGGACTCACGAATAACTTGCTAAACAAACAAACAAACAAACAAAAAAAAGCACAGCTTTTCAAACTTCTCTTGTGGACTATATGTAAACATCTCTGATGTGAAATACATTATTCAGGCTGGTATTAAATAATGAAAAATAACATGCATTATGCATGATCCCTGTATGATTTTGGTTAGACAAATGATGTTTTATTAACAAGGTTCGGGAGGAGCACGATCAGATAATCAACCAATTCGGCACAGGTGTAATTTGTTTAGCAAATCATCCTAACCAGCACAACACGTATATAAACTGACCGCCTTCTTACCTCTGTCCTGCGATAGTTTCTTGGAATCCCTCCTCCACCTCAATTCCCCACTTCTAATCTGTTTTTATCCCATACTAGGGATAAGGGGGAGTTCTCTGGGTTCGGCCTGTATTCTGGGCCCGGAGCCCTCCCCCAGGACAGCACACCAAAATATGCTTTCTACATGCTCAAGCAGATTAGATGTTAGGGCAAACTTGTGAATTAACATTTAGCAGATTATGCAAGGTGTATGTAAACTTTTGACTTCAGCTGTAGGTTATATGTAATTTTATATTTCAGGGGCGGCGTTCACAGAAGGTTTGTCCAGTGGTCTTAGTACCTCAGTCGCTGTGTTCTGCCATGAGCTTCCTCATGAGCTTGGTAAGACATTATCATGGTGGCAGCTTTATTTGACTTTAGAAATGTATCAGTGTATGGAAGGGAAATCAGAAGTCCATTGTATTACTTGTATTACCTGGCTTATTCTTCTCTTTTACACAGGTGATTTTGCGGTCTTGTTGAAGGCCGGTATGTCAGTACGACAAGCCATCTTGTACAATCTGCTCTCAGCCATGATGGGTTATTTGGGCATGATCACAGGTATTCTGATTGGCCATTATGCTGAAAATGTTGCCACATGGATCTTTGCTCTCACGGCTGGGTTATTTATGTACGTCGCTCTTGTGGACATGGTAAGTAGCACAGAAACACAGAGAAATGCTGTGATTGTTCAAAAGACATATACATTACATATGTATATTTATTAGTGGTGGGCATAGATTAATTTTTTTAATCTAGATTAATCTCACTGTAATCTTGGAATTAATCTAGATTAAAATGGCTAATTTGAATTCTGCCGAAGGCATTCAGAATATGTGTGCTACCCAAATAATGACTAAAAGTAAGTCTTTGAGAGGGGTTTCTCAAGCCAGGTGGCGCATTAGACCAGGGGCTCATCTCCTGTTTCCAAAATGCGTCACAAACTGCTTGACAATTGCATTTACAACACAATTAACTATACAAACTTGTGTAACCAACTATTCCTACACTGCGTAAAAGGCTGCACGACGTGCACAGGAGCGCACGGGCAAGGATATCTGCGTGCATAGTTAAACTGCGTTGCTTTTAGAAGTGTCAATTCAGTTGTTGCATATAGTTTAATGTCTTTATTTCGGGATTATCGAAGTAAATTATAATTTAAATTTGAGATTTTACTGGGGCACAGCGGATCTTACTAGCCCAGTAAAAAGGGTCTAACAACGCACCTGCCCTGAAGCAAACCCGGCGGCTTCATAGCTGCATCCATGTTAGCACGTCACGTTTGATGTGGTAATTTCACAGTAGGCATACACACAGGTTCGAAGACTCGTTCTCGCCCCCTACAGCGCAATTCGGCTAGGTATACATCCGCGCTAAAATATCAAGGTGAAAGTCATCATAGCTTGCATAGTATAGACCCAGCTCCCAACCCAACTTTGAGAATAGATTAACAGCGATATTTTTTTATCGCCCAAAAAGAGCCTCACGTTAACGCCGATAACGGCCCACCACTAATATTTATTATACAATAATACAAACTGTAGTATATGAATAATACCAAAATAACACTGTTCCTCTTTAACATGTATAATTTTCTAATTAAATGTATTTTTAAGGGAAAATATTTTTTTTTGTGTTTGCAACTTACACATTGTGATAATTCTCTAAACTAGGCCTTTTTTGTGTGTTCTGTAGGTACCTGAGATGTTACACAATGACGCGAGCGAAGCAGGCTTCAGTCACTATGGCTTCTTCCTCCTGCAGAATGCTGGGATACTCCTAGGCTTTGGCATCATGCTTATCATTGCTGTTTTTGAGCACAGGATACAACTTGACATTGGCTTCTGACCTGAGGATCATGCAATAACAGCTTTTTCCGTCACTCCTAAAAACATCACTCCACAAACATCTATTAATGTTGCTCTTAGCCCCTCAATATTGCTTACCTCATGTCCACCTGTGGAAATGCTGGAGACCCTTGTTGATATGTGAGAAGGTGGCAGCAGCTTAATATGCACAAATAATTGTCATCTTATTTGTGGCTTCTGGATGTAAAAGTATTTATAAGTGTTGACTGTTACAATTTCAGTTTAAAAGAGAAACTTGAGCCACATTTAGAATGTGGAGGTGTTTTATTTGTTTGTTACAGTGTTGTAGAGTAATTATTGACACGATTTACATTTTACATTGTTCATTTTGCACATGCTGTCGCTCCAACATTCCAGTAAAGTATTGAGTGTCCCATGATGCCTTTGTCTGATTTCTGTCTCTAAACTGTATTTGCCAATACTTGCCAACGAGCAAGCAGAGTATATACTGTAATAGTATTGAAGCAAATGGATATTCTGGATACAGATTTGCTAAAGATTGCATTTTACAATGGTTTTTAATGGCTAGTTGTTTTTAAGATGATATTTAATAGGACATTACATGACAGCAAAGATCATTTAAATGTAAAAAAAAAAAAAAGTAAATTGGTATGCAGAATTACATTTCCAATATTGACTGATAAAAATATGAAATACTGACCAATAGTGATATTTTAATGTAACTAATATCAACCAGTAACCACTGAAAATCATTAGTGGTTTCAAGAAAAGTCACTGTAATTTGTGTACACTACTTTTCCAATGTTTGGGGTCAGTAATTTTTAAACTTAAAATGTTATTAAATAATATTAATACTTCAGCAAGAATCCATTAAATTGAGAAGTGAGTGTAACAACTTTAAATTGTTACAAAATCAGAATTGTTACAAAAGATTTCTATTTAAAAAAAAATTTTTTTTTTTTGAAAAATTATAACTTTATTAATCAAAATCCTGAAAAAAAAGTAAGGTAATTGTTTAACTCAATTCTGACGTTTTTTAAATTGTGATACAAACTTGAAATTCAGATTTTATCAGAATTGTGAGAACCTCACAATTGCAAGTTAAAAAGTCAGAATTGCAAGATATAAACTGGCAATTGCTAGCTATAAAGTCAGAATTATGAGATATAAACTCACAATTGTGAGATTAAAATTGCATTTTTGAAACAAAATCATATTTGGGAGATTTAAACAAACAATTCTGTAAGAAACTTTTAAAGACAAAATCGCAATTCAGACTTTTTCCTAAGAATTGTGATGTAAACTTGCAGTTGTGAGTAAAAAAATTAGAACTGCAAGATATAAACTCGCAATTAAGAGAAAAAGTCAGAATTGTGAGATACAAACTTGCATTTTCGAGAAGAAAGTGACTTCGAAATTTAAAAAATGAAGTCAGAATTGTGTAATAAACTCACAGTTGCAAGTTAAGTCAGAATTGCGGGATACAATCTCGCAACTGCTAGAAAAAGTCAGAATTGCATGTTTTTATCTCACGCAATTCTGAGAAAAAAAGGCAGAATTGTAAGTTTATATTTTGCAATTGGCTTTTTATTAGAATTGTGAGATAAACTCTTAATTGCAAGTTTAAAAAGTCAAAATTGTGAGATGTCAAACTCGCATTTCTGAAAAAAAGGCAGAATTGTGAGTTATGTCATGCAATTCAGAGAAAAAAATGCAGAATTGTGTTTTTTTTTCTCACAATTATGACTTAATTCGCAATTGTGAATTTATTGAAATAAAGAAATGAAGTCAAAATTGTGATATAAACTTGCAATTGTGTGAATGCCATCACAGAAATAAATTACATTTGAAGACATATTAAAATAGAAATCAGTTATTTTAAATTGTAATAACAGTTCACAATATTCCAGTTGACTGAAATCCAGTTGACTGGCATGTGCAGCCTTTGCTTCCTTAATGGGTTTCTAATTGCTATTCACACCGAGTGACTGGATAACATTGATTTATGAGAGGTAAGATGTTTGAGAAGCTGCCCTTAGGTAACAGTACATTATACATAGAAAACGGTTCACTGTAATGCATTGAACCCTGATTCAAACGGCATATGTGTACTGAATGTTAAGTTCAAAGATGAGATGTTCATGCAGTGTTGTGTGTGAATCCTGCAGCTTGTGTTATTTACAACACCTTTGAATGAACCCTGTGAGAAAACGAAAGCAAAATACCCAAGCAATGAATAGATGACAGTGTCTCTCTATTCATGTAGTTCATTCCTCCCTCTCCATGTTGTCCTGAGGTTTTTTGGTTCTGTATCTGAAAGTGATTTGATTAGCAGGTGGCATGATGCCCAGACCAGCACGCCCATTGTCTAGCATTGCCTCCTGATGGTTCTCTGGCAACTGCATTTCACACATGAGCAGAGTCACACACACAAACTGCTTCAGCTCATTCATGGCAAAAAACCGCCCTGGACACTGTGTGGCCCCAGAGCCGAAAGGCATACGATAGTATCGGACCTTCTGGCCACATTTATAAAAATCAGTTTTTTCCTTCCCGTCCTCCACGAAACGGTCAAACTGGAAGCGCTACAACAAAACCACACACAAAAGAAATTTCAATAATTATGTTTTCCAATGATACAAAAGTATGTTTAAGGATCTAGAGCAGTGAATCTCAACCTTTTTAACTTCAAGTCCTCCATTGTCTATAACAGTATTTAAAGGCTGTAACTTCTTTATTGGATAAGTAATAAATCATAATTTATTCCTGTGATGGCAAAGCTGAATTTTCAGAAGTCATTACTCCAGTCTTCAGTGTCACATGATCCTTCAGAATTCATTCTAATATGCTGATTTGGTGCTCAATTATTATTGGTTCTCAACTGACACCTTGCAAGGAGTTTGATTGACAGGTGATCTGGCCAATTACAATGTCAAATCTGCTATTTTTGTCCGACAAACAAACCAGACAGGGGAGTAGATTAATGTCAGTGGACTTGAACTTGAAAAATGGTGTATTTACATCTGATGTTTATTCATGTATATTTTACGCTATAACAAGTAAAGAGATAAGCGGTTTTACAATGCTACAGCGATCTATTACGACACATTAAAGGGCCACAAAACTGTAGTTTTTGTTTGAATTTCTTACAAAATGACAAAATTTGAATGCTGAGACTTTGTTTCATACCTAAAGTAAACTGCTCTGTCTTGTCTGCCGGCTTGTTGCCAGTGTATTTGCTCCACAATGTATGTTTCACTGAGAATATGATTTGTGCGCGACGGCTTGTCGGTGAAAACAATTAATGTTGCTCAATATTTTTTTAATGGAAATTCTTTTTATTCAGCATTCTTTTATGAATAGAACATTCAAAAAGAACAGCATTTTTTTAAGTAGACATTTTGTAACATAAGTCTTAACTTTTGATCAATTCAAAGCTTCCTTGCTGAATGAAAGTATTTTCTTATTTTCTCATTTCTTTTTTTAGCTTACTCTTCATAATCCTTTGAATGGTAATGTATTGTAATTTCCACAAAAGTATGAAGCAGCAAAAACGGTCTTCAGCATTGGCATTAATGGAGTGGTTTCACGACGCGCCATCAATTGGCGGCACTGAAGATAAACAATGTCATTGAACCAAACTAAACTCATATTTTGCTCATTATCACTGCTGAAAATAGTCAATTATTGCCATGTTTTGGGCAGTACTAATCAGTCTGAACAGGAAAAAAATTGGGAGTACTATAGACTGCCAAAAGTTTTAACAAATCAAGGAGAAGAGTGCAACAAAGTGTCTGAGGAAAAGGCATTTGTGGTTGGAGGATTTTCAGTAGTACATTAACCATGCAATCTGTGCTGCTGTTTACATTCGATTATTGCTGATATGGCCGTGCATCTGGGTAACTGGCCAAATAATGACGTAAGTGCAAATTGTCTATAGACAAAACAAATAAAACTTAAACAGACATTGATATAAACTGAAAGACAAGTAATTACAAATTGCATAACTGAAGTAGCAACAGACCTATTTTAATTGTGACAGATATTTGAATAAAACTGAAAAGTAGGGCAGGTATTTAATTCTATCCATTGGTTGTTGAATGGATGGAGAAAGATCTGAATGCAAGCTTGCATCTGATTAAAAGAAATAAATGTGGTTTAAATGACTGGAATAGTTTGTTTCAAGTTCATTAAGTTGATCACCTATTGATTATCACCTATTAAATTTAGTTTATCAAATTATTGTGCCCTTTCCTGCTTACTAGGTCCTTCTCTATATGAATTAGCAGCTACTACACGTTTTTTCCCATGGTTTAGACAGCATAAATTAGCAGAACAACGTATTCAGTAGTACATTAACTGTGCTTGCTGTTGTGTATTGCCAATAAGGCCACGCATCTGGACAACTGACCAAAGCGTGATGTAAGTGTAAACCCTCTATTACTGAGGCTTGAAGTTTGCTAAGGCTCTCTGATTGAAATTCACTGATCTAGACAGCTGTAGACACATGTTACCTGAGGCTGATCATATATTTCAGGGTCAAGGTGTGTGGTTTGTGGGTAAAGAGCAACAATGTCATCTTTTCGCAGGTTGATTGACTGCTGGGCATCCAGACGCAAACAGAAATCCTCCTGAACCACACGGATGTTCATCGACACAGAGGAGAGACGTAAACTCTCATTTATTGAACTCTCTGCAGAGAGAAAAAGATAGTATGAATCATTAAAAACTGTAATTAGACAGTCTGATGGGTTACCATGTAAGAACGTGTGTGTGTGTTACCCAGATAAACCATCTGTTCTAGCTGTTGTCGTGTAATTGTGATGTCCTCTTCAAAGATCAACTGCATGTTCTTCTCTCCAATCACACTGACAATTTCTGCTCTCACTGCTTCAAGGGCTTCTGGGCAGGAAATGAGGTGATAAAGACACCAGAAGGCTGCTGGGATTGTGTTTCCCACTGATGCCCACAGCATGGCAAAATGATGGGCTGTGGACAGAGAGAGAAAAAAAGCATCTGTGTGTGTAAACCACTGCTGTATTGGTTTGGATCAATGGCCAGAGTCATGATGAACATTCACTGTAATACTCTATTTGCTCATGCACATCCTGCTTCCATCATTACATCAGACAAAACTAATGGCAAAAAAGTCCCTTTGAGGCAAGTCAATTTAGTCAGAAATCTGCAATCATCTTGGCAACACACCAGGGCAGGAATAAATGTGTGGGAAACAGACATGTACTTACAAGTCCTTTACACTTGAACGGGGAAGCACCGAAATCTCTAAAGCAGTTGGTCAAGATTATGATTCAGTAAAACAAGACAAATCAGCAATAATGTCTGACAGTAAGTGCTCCCCTGACAGTTACAACAACAACAACAACAACAACAACAACAACAAAAAACCTAAAACTACTACTAAAACTAAAGTTTTAGCCATCCAAAAAAATTCAGAAAAATTATTTTCCAATGTAAGCATTAAAACAATGCCCTAACATATCACAGAGCTTTAAAGCAGTCATTACGGCACAGTCAAGAATAATTTAAAGAAGTTGCCAACGTTTACCAAACTCTGGACTAGCTTTGAGTCTTGTTGTTGAGTTCTTCTTGCGACACTTCTCGTTTTAAGTGTCAGTTAATAGCCTTTCATTTATAACTAGAAATGTGGACACTGCTTTTGGGATGTTCATTGAAGCTTTCTGGGTCTTTTTTTCCATGCAACTTGAAATGAATCCATTTCAAATCTAAAAAAAGCTCTCTGAACTACATAATGAATCTCTTATTTACACCATGTCTGCACTTAAACAAGCATAGCTGGGTAGTTACTGATTACTTGTAATCTGAATAACAATCACATTTTAAAAAAATTAAGTAGTTGTAATTAGATTCAATTACATTTTAAAATACTCGTAATCGGACTGCAGTTCCTTTTTAATCGATTGGATGATTACATATTATTTACACCACAGCAATAAATGAGTCAGAATTTGATTCTCCCTAATTCCTCTTTTGAATCTTTTACATTTTAAAAGATGGCTACACAGCATTTGACAACTGGATTGACAAAAATTATTTCAGGTTAAGGAACTGTTTTAACATTGCATCAAGTACTGATGAACACACTTTTTTCTAGGGCTGGGCGATATGGCAAAAATGTAATCTCGATAATTTTTTCCCATATTGAACGATGACGATTTATATTTCGATATAAGCTGTTGATGTTGCCAGCTTTAAAATAGTATCCCAACAATGACTAAAGCCACAAAAATTAAAGGATTCATTAAATTCTATTTTTAAGTATAGTTTATTAACAAAAGCAGATTACAGATTTGGCCTTAAAAATTAAAATAACTTACTAAAATAAATGAAAAAAATAAATAAAAGTTGTGACAGAGTATGGTAAATGAGAGTAAATGTGAACATAAAATTATTGTAAAAACATAATTTGTAACACATTTATCTCTTTATTATTTATTATAATAAACAATTGTTTATTTTCTCTATTATAGGTTGAGCTATTTAAATTAGAGGCAACCACTGCATTTTGAAACAATCTACAGTATAAATATAAAAAAATTACGACACAGCTCTTTCTTAATCGTATTAAGTGCAGACAATTCAGCCATAATCAAAGTAGGCTACTCTCTCATTATTCAAAGTGCAAATAGAGACGGAATATTTCAAGCATGACACAGAGCTATAGACATACACAACCTATTATAGTCTACATGCTGATAACAGCCTAGATATGTCATGTAGCCTAAATTGCGCGCATTGCGGAGTCACTCTCTAAACAAGGAGGATTAAAATTGCTTTTGAATGCGCGTGCGTTTTTTGCTTTCGGTTTCAGTTTTAACAATCGCGCCAAACTCTCAGCTGAGCTAAGAGTCACTTTTCAGAAAGTCAAACCACTTACGGAATTCGTGCTACCTTTTTTGTCGACAACTTCAACATCTTTGGATAATAACTCGAGGTTAGTTTCTCTTTCGTTGCTGCTTCCACTCTCTTTTTTTGTCGTCCTGGTGTAAGGTTGCTTCGCAAAGTGCTGTATGAAATGAACTTTGTACTTTGACGTGCACACGCACGCTGCACGCTGATTGGCCGCTGTCGCATATTTCTGCTGTGTTATTGGCTCTTGGATTAATCCATATCGAGCAAAAAATGTCTATAGCTTATCATCGTTATTAACATAAATTTTATCGCGATTCGATATGATATCGTTTATCGGCCCAGCCCTACTTTTTTCTATCACTTAGTAGGTTATTTAAACATGTATTACAATTTCTTTGGAAGGCTTTTGTCTTTTAAACACATTGAAATGCACAAATTCACACTATTTCTTCTGTACATGTAACACAGATATTCCCAAACCTTTTTTTGCCATTTGAACTTAACATATATCCAATACTCACCTAACATATTTATTTGAGATTTTAAAATAAATATTTTAATATTTAAGTATCATTTGCATGTTCAGAGTTCTCTAATGTTGGTTAACGGTCAAAATATTTTTTTTAATATTTATTTTATATTTTTTAGTAAGGTTTTAATTTTTTATTGATTGATTGATTATTTCAAAATTACTTAAATCATACAAATATGACAAAATGTTATGTTTAATGCACTTCATGCTGTTAATAACAACGAATGGAATATATTTTCTTACTCTTTGTATTTTAATATCAATATGGTACAAGATCATCCTATTTGAATAAATGTGATAAATGAGTTAGGCCAAAAAGTAATCTAAAAGTAATCTGTAGTTACATTTACAGATAAATCATATTTCTATTTGTTTAGTATTGTTGGTTAATGCATGGATAAAGATTGCATCTACGCTGCTTCTAAAACTACTGTAAAAACTCATTCAATAGTCTGTGTAAACACTCCCTTTGCGACAGCTGTGGTACATTTACATTACAGTGTTTAAATAATAGGGCTGGGCGATTTGGCCTAAAATCAAAATCTCGATTAATTGAACATTTTAACTCGATTACGATTAATGAACGATTATTTTATTTATTAATAAAATTATATTTAATTATATTTATATAATATTTATTTTTTTGCCCTCATAGTTCACTGACAAGTAGGGATGCACCGAAATGAAAATTCTTGGCCGAAACCGAAAACCGAAAAAGAGGAAACCAAGGCCGAAAACCGAAACCCCGAAAGAATTATGCCAATTATTAGTACCATTCCTTTTATGGCTATGACTGTGTACTAATCTTACTAGAATCAAGGCATTGCAATTGCATACATTAATATTAAAGTTTCAAAGAATAAATCAATTATATTAATTTAAACAATTATTATCAATCAAGTATTTTATTACTTGACATATACATATATTTTACTGCCTTTGTTTAAATTGTTTAATCGTTTACATTTTTATAACATTATCTTCTGGATCCATCACATCATAGACTGTAAAAAAAATTCACATTTACAAGTCTACGCGTTTCTCTTCCAGCAGGAGGCGCTGTCAGACTGGTATACAAAGCAGCGCAACAAATGACTTTGAAACGTGCAGCGCTCAGATTTATTCAACGGATAGCCTTTTGAAGTTTCATCATTTCTTGTCTTTCAGTCCCCACATTTAACACCTGAAATCATAATTAATACTTTCTTAACCCCTAATAACACTGCAGTTTTCAATTAAAATTAAGAGCCTTATTTTAAGAACCGATTTTCTGAAACAAACCTTGCACAATATACGTTTCTTTTTATACGTTTCCCACCATATTCAGGGCACAAGGAAAATATTAGGGGACTAAATTAATATCAGCATATGAAGTATAATCGTCTCTCATTGTCTCTGAGAGAATGCACGTCAGATGCTGAAAATCCGTTTTCACTTTCATTTTAACATTGCGCAGTTTTCACGTTACTTGTGTGATATCCATTGGCTCACCTCCATGGTTTAAAACATAAATATTAATAAAAATACAGTATGAAAAGACATATCTTTAAAATATTGTGACGTAACACCAACGTAAAGCTAATGTTTTTCACTCACTGAAAGCTACATCTTGTCTCGATCTCTGCTCTTATCACTGCACGCACGACTGCAGACACAACCCCTCTGGAAATTTTTTTCCATACGTCCACACCGCAGACGTGTTGCTTCAGACAAGCACGTGCAGGCTGCGGTTTCTGTTTGTGTCAACATACTGTTTCGGCCGTGTTGTTTCGGTGATAAAAGTCTTTCGGCCGAAAACCGAAAATGCACTTTCAAAGTAGAAAATAAGCACTGTCTTCTAAACAAAATTACTTTTGTATATCCTGTAAATTTTTTAAGCTCTCCATGGACATGTCGGCGGAATAACGTAATGTAACGGAGCGGGGTCACGTGACTCCACACGCGGTACGGTTTTAAAGGGAAAGTAATCGAAATAATCGACCTGGAAACATTTGATCGATTATAGGTTCTGAATGTCGATTTCGATTATTTTTCGATTAATCGCCCAGCCCTATTAAATAATCTCTTTTGGTGGTTCTTCATGTTGTAGGACATTTACCATCAGCAACACATTTCACAGCCATATGTGGACCCCACAAAAAAGATTTTAGACTTTCCTTGTGTATGTGTTTATGTTTGTGTGTGCATGAGGGAGTCACCTGCTTTATCTCTGTCCTGAAGCGTGTCAAACTGCTGAAACAGGGCCGTTCTGGTTTGTATGAACTCGCACGGAGCATTCCATTCTGCAACTCTTTGAGGGTAGAAAAATCTCGTCAGCTTTTCACGAATTTCTTTGGTTTTTCCCAGCAAGGCGATGGGCACACGGGCCATGAGTAAAGGGAAATTGGAATCAAACTTCTCAAAGTCCTCTTGCAGCTGATCCAGACGCAGATTTGACGAATGTCCATACAGCGTGTTAAACGTGGTCTGAAACATTATGCATTTACAGAAGTCATATAGCTCTGCCTCTTGCCAATTGTCATCAGACTCAGATTCTTCACTAGACAAAAAATGGCATCGCAGGACCCGTTTCAAGTTTCCCATCATGCTGAATGTGAGCGGGTCGAGGGCAGGCCCCTGCAGCAGAGTGTAACTCCGCTGGATGCTGTCACTCATTCCAGGGAAGAGGCCACTCCGGACCGGTGGGTAACCAAACGTCCTGGATGCTGCGCTGTCTGAAAATGTGTGGAAATCCAGCTGCTTCCCATGTTTGATCACAGATGGGTACTGGAGAGGGTTCATTATGAATGTTATGTAATTTCCTAAGGAAACACACAAACATGACATATAGGTATATGTCATGACATAATGCATTAATGTTCAGCAGTGTGACTAGCTTTATCTCAGGTAAAATGTTTTTATGGGGGGCATGATTTTTAATGGTGTTTGCTAACAACACTATTATCATGCTGCTTAGAACTTATACTCCACAACTTGTAACTTGCCATTGGTGCTACAACTCTCAAGTGCATAAAATAAAGTAATAATAATTTTATAAGGAAACAACCACCTAGAAAGGTGAAAGGTGAAACATCCTTGTTTCAACATGCAAACAATGCGGTTTTAAATTCCAAAATATGGATTTTTGCTCCAAAATAGCAATGTCTGATTCATGACTTAATCATTCTTTTGAGTTGAATCTCTTCAAATAATAATTTAAACCAATCCACATTGCAGGTACCATTGATCTCTAGTGTGATCTATATCAGATATGGTCCTTTATGGAAAACTCACAGCTCTGAACAATTAGTTAGAATTATGTAGTAACTACTCAGAACAAAGTACAAAATAATAATATTGTTACGGAAGCAGACCAAACAAGAGAGGTAAGTGATCAATATAACAATGTTTATTATCAGCAGAGCGTTGTGGATAAGATGACGTGCAGAACCGGGTAAGTATAACAGTCCAAGTATGATATTCGTTGACTAGAGATGAATACTGAATACAGATCCTTTTCCTTTCCAGGAACGACGGGAGGAGGACTCCGACCCACACACACACACACACACCGTTGGTGATCGACGAACAGGCTTATGGCTGACCACAGCTGACTGGAACAGAGAACAGACTTCGTACTGGAATAGACGAGACAAGAGGTAAGTTTCAACAGGTAAATAGCGAGGTGAGTATGTCTTTGAGGTTTGTGAACTCGACAGAGAAACACAATGAGTCCGCTTCGTGCAAACGAGCCCGGACACTGAGTGAGGTGTGTGGTGTGCTTATATGTGGTGCTGGTGATTGGATTCAGGTGCGTATGATTAGTAATCAGGTGACTGTGATCGTTGAGTGAGTGAGGGAGTAGAACCTGGCCAATCCGTGACATTACCCCCCTCCCCAGGGCCCGCTCCTGAGGGCCGAGGCCTCCGACGTCGTGGTGGTCTACCTCGTCCTCGAGGGGCTGGACATTCAGGATGGTTACGATGGAATTCCTCCATGAGGGCTGGATCTAGAATGTCAACTCTGGGTACCCATGACCTCTCCTCTGGCCCGTAGCCTTCCCAGTCGACGAGATATTCCAGATTACCACCACGACGTCGGGACAGAAGGATTTCTCGGACCGAGTAGATGGATCCCTCTTCCAGGACCAAGGGGGGAGGGGGTTCCTCTTCCTGACCAGGTTCTGTGGAGGGAATCACAGGTGGGTGAAAGGGTTTGAGTAATGAGACGTGAAATGTGGGGTGGATACGGTACTGTGGTGGTAATTGGAGTCTGTAGGTGACGGGGTTGACCTGTTCCACGATGGTGAAGGGGCCAACAAACCTGGGACTCAATTTCTTCGAGGGCAGGCGCAGACGGATGTCTCTTGTGGAGAGCCAGACTTTTTGCCCAGGAGTGTATGTGGGACCAGGAATCCTCTTCTTATCGGCAGTGGACTTGGTTCTGCGCACTGCCCTTTGAAGATGATGGTGAGCCTCGTCCCAGACTCTCTCGCTCTCCCGGAACCAGTAATCCACTGCGGGCACCTGTGATGGTTCGCCATTCCAGGGGAAGAGAGGTGGTTGGAAGCCGAGCACACACTGGAATGGCGTGAGTCCTGTGGTGGGTTGCCGCAGTGAATTTTGGGCGTATTCTGCCCAACCCAGGAACTGGTTCCAGGAGTCCTGGTGACCATGACAGAATGTCCGGAGGAACCGCCCCACCTCCTGGATTTTCCTCTCCGTCTGCCCGTTGGTCTCAGGGTGGTATCCAGAGGAGAGGCTAACGGTCACACCTAGGAGTTTGAGAAAAGACTTCCACACCCGTGAAATAAACTGTGGACCCCTGTCTGAGACGATGTCTTCCGGAATGCCATAGTACCTAAAGACTTTGTTGAAGAGCAGTTCGGCAGACTCTAAGGCTGTGGGAAGACCTTTCAGAGGTATCAGTCGGCAGAATTTTGAAAATCGATCAACTATAACAAAGATGCAGGTGTTACCGTCAGATGAGGGGAGATCTGTCATGAAGTCAACTCCTAGGTGTGACCAGGGGCGGTTCGGCACAGGCAAGGGATGGAGTTTCCCAGCAGGCAGATGACGTGGACTCTTGGACATTGCGCACTCCTTACATCCTTGGACATACCTCCTCACATCCCTTGCCATGTGCGGCCACCAGAAGCGGTCCGTCAGCAGCGAGAGAGTGTTGTTGGCCCCTGGATGCCCAGTGCCCAGAGAGGTATGTGTTGAATGGATTAGATCTACCCGCTGGGTCCTAGGGATGAATCTGCGACCAGGTGGACAGCCCGGCGGAGATCTGGGTTCCGGAGTGGCGACAGCTGGCGGGTTGGTCCATTCAATGGGTTGAACGATGATGTTTTCGGGGATTATGGTCGTGGGTGTGTCAGGCAAGTCGTGAGAATCATGGATGCGAGACAGAGCATCAGCTCGGGTATTCTTGGATCCTGGCCGGTAGGTTATGGTGAAGTTGAATCGTGAAAAGAACAGGGACCATCTTGCCTGACGGGGACAGAGCCGTTTGGCGTCTCGGAGGTACTGTAGGTTCTTGTGATCTGTTATCACCTGGAACGTGTGGTTGGATCCCTCTAACCAATGTCGCCACTCCTCCAGAGCGAGCTTGATGGCAAGAAGCTCGCGGTTGCCGATGTCATAGTTCCTCTCCGCAGGGCTGAGCTTCCGGGAATAGTAGGCACAGGGATGAAGCAATGGAGGAGTACCGTGATACTGTGACAGAATCCCTCCCACGCCGGTAGTAGAAGCGTCTACCTCTACCACGAAAGGGAGATCAGGGTCAGGATGGGTTAGAAGAGGTGCCTGTGTAAATGCTTCCTTGAGGTTATGGAAGGCTGCGGCCGAGTCAGGGTTCCAGAGTAGGGTTCGTGGTTTTCCTTTGAGTAGACTGGTAAGCGGAGCGGTGATGATGCTGTAGTTCTTGATAAACCGGCGGTAGAAATTGGCGAAACCTAAGAATCGTTGAAGCTCTTTGATAGTGGTGGGTTCTGGCCAGGACACAACTGCAGATACCTTCCTCTCGTCCATACGGACCCCCTTCTGGTCGATGACGTATCCAAGGAAGTGCACTGCTGGTAGGTGAAATGAACATTTCTCCGCCTTGAGATATAGGTGATGATCCCGTAATCTTTGAAGGACCTCCGCAACGTGGAGGCGATGTTCGGCCTCACTCCGGGAGTAAATCAGGATATCGTCTATGTAGACAACGACAAAGTGGTGCAGAAACTCCCGGAGTACCTCGTGAATGAAGTTCTGAAATACGGAGGGGGCGTTGACCAAACCATAGGGCATGACCAAATACTCGTAGTGGCCAGTAGGGGTCACGAAGGCAGTCTTCCACTCGTCCCCCTCACGTATCCTCACGAGGTTGTACGCGCTGCGGAGGTCCAACTTCGTAAACACCCTGGCAGTGCGTAGTTGTTCGAGGGCCGCAGGGACGAGAGGAAGGGGATACCGGAACTTGATGGTGCCTTGATTGAGTATACGGTAATCGATGCATGGCCGCAGCCCTCCATCCTTCTTTGCCACGAAGAAAAAACTGGATGCTGCGGGTGATGTTGATGGTCGGATGTAACCCTGATCGAGAGCCTCCTGTATGTACTCCTCCATTGCCTTGGTCTCCGGAAGCGACAGCGGGTAGATCTTACCTCTGGGCATTGGAGCATCCGGAACTAGGTCAATGGCACAGTCCCATGGCCGATGTGGAGGTAGCTGGGAAGCTCTCTTGGGGCAGAAGACGTCTTGAAACGACGAGTAAATGGCAGGAATCTGGACTGACTGCTTCTCAACAGGACTTTCGACGGAGGTGACGTTGACAGGTAGTATCTTGTGTCTAGGACGTGGAAGATCTGGAAAACATTGGTTGGTACATTCTTTTCCCCATTTTATCACCTCTCCTGTGCCCCAAGAGAGGATGGGATCATGCTTCACCAGCCACGGGCGCCCCAAGATGATGTCCATAGTAGCTCCCTCCAGAACCAGAAACTGAATCTCCTCACGGTGCAAAACTCCAATCTGTAGGATGATGGGTTCACTTTTCCGGTGAATACGGGTCCGTGAGTTTATCCGGTTAGTTATCGGTTGAATCTGGTAGATGGTGGTTGATGCTTGGGTGCGTAGCTGGAGCTGGCGACAGAGGGTGTTGGAGATGAAGTTTCCCGCTGACCCGGAGTCGATGAGGGCTGCGACTGTAACACAGGAAGTGTGGGTGGTTAACTGAACATTGGTAGTCAGAGGATGCATGTTATCCAATTCAGAACGTATTACACTCACCAAAGATCGTATAGGACGCATAGGACAGTTGAGTCGTACGTGTCCCGCAGCCCCACAGTACATGCAAAGACCCCGGGTCAGTCTTCTCTGTCGCTCAGCTGCAGAGATTTTCCCTGATTCCAGGATCATTGGTTCTGGTTCTGGAGGGCTGGCGGATGTAACTGGTCGGAGGAGTGCAGTAGTGACGGACTGGTCTTGGTAGGATCTTAGACGATCTGAACAACGAAGTGACTGCTGAATGAACTTCTCCAATCCCATGGAGTCGTCCAAAGCAGCTAACTGCATCCGGAGATTGGGTTCTAGGCCGAGCCGGTACGTGGTCAGTAACGATCGCTCATTCCATCCGCTGGCAGCGGCCAAAGTTCGGAAACGCAGGGAGTAATCTTGTGTCGTCATACTTCCCTGCTTAAGATGATACAATTGCTCTCCTGCGGATACTTCTGCATCAGAACGTCCGAAAACCTCTTTAAAATGAGCGACGAAAGCCTGGATCGAATGGGTTGCCGGCCCGGCCTGCTGATATAACGTGTCCGCCCATTTGAGAGCTGGTCCGGTAAGCAGAGACGTGATGAAGGCTATTTTCGAAGAATCTGTGGGATAGAGAGCAGGTTGCATTGTGAATATCAATGAACATTGTAACAGGAATCCGCTGCACTCCTCCGCCCCGCCAGAGTAGGGCGCTGGTCGGGCCATGGGACTGGAAGGGACGTTTACGGGAGCCGAAGAAGTGCTGGGTGCCGGTGGTGCGGTGGGATGAGCTGAAGTTGGTGTGGTGGCATGACTAGCCAACAAAACCTTCCTGAGCGAGTCCACCAGCTCTTGAAACGGGTCCCGATTGCTCATGCTGATACTGTGATGGTCCGGGCTAACTGTTACGGAAGCAGACCAAACAAGAGAGGTAAGTGATCAATATAACAATGTTTATTATCAGCAGAGCGTTGTGGATAAGATGACGTGCAGAACCGGGTAAGTATAACAGTCCAAGTATGATATTCGTTGACTAGAGATGAATACTGAATACAGATCCTTTTCCTTTCCAGGAACGACGGGAGGAGGACTCCGACCCACACACACACACACACACCGTTGGTGATCGACGAACAGGCTTATGGCTGACCACAGCTGACTGGAACAGAGAACAGACTTCGTACTGGAATAGACGAGACAAGAGGTAAGTTTCAACAGGTAAATAGCGAGGTGAGTATGTCTTTGAGGTTTGTGAACTCGACAGAGAAACACAATGAGTCCGCTTCGTGCAAACGAGCCCGGACACTGAGTGAGGTGTGTGGTGTGCTTATATGTGGTGCTGGTGATTGGATTCAGGTGCGTATGATTAGTAATCAGGTGACTGTGATCGTTGAGTGAGTGAGGGAGTAGAACCTGGCCAATCCGTGACATTTATAGCAGTAAACCTCACCTCAAATGAATTAATAAATGGCAAGGAATACCGATAGTTTGGGTCAGAAGTTTACATACACCTTGCAGAATCTGCAAAATGTAAATAATTTTACCAAAATAAGAGGGATCATAAAACATTATTTTGTATTTAGTACTGACCTGAATAACATATTTCACATGAAAGACGTTTACATCTAGTCCACAAAAGAAAATAATAGTTGAATTTATAAAAATGACCTGGTTTATAAGTTTACATACACTTGATACTTAATACTGTGTTGTTACCTGAATGTTCCACAGCTGTGTTTTTTTTGTCCTGATCAGTTAAACTGCCTGCTGTTCTTCAGAAAAACTCTTCAGGTCCCACAAATTCTTTGTTTTTTTTTCAGCATTTTTGTATATTTGAACCCTTTCCGACAAGGACTGTATGATGAGGGACTCATATACAACTATTACAGAAGGTTCAAATGCTCACTGATGCTCCAGAAGGAAAAATTATGCATTAAGAGCCAGGGGTGTAAACTTTTGAACAGAATGAAGTTGTGTACATTTTCTGTATTTGGCCTAAATATCACTATTTTTCATTTAGCACTGCGCTTCAGAAACTACAGAAGATATTTTTTCCCAAAAGACATTAAAATTACATTTACCCTGATCTTTAATTCAAAAACTTTTCATCCCCCAGCTCTCAGCGCATTTGAACCTTCTCTAATAGTTGCATTTGAGTCCCTCAGTTGTCCTCAGTGTGAAAAGATGGATCTCAAAATCACACAGTCATTGTTGGAAAGGGCTCAAATACACAAAAATGCTGAAAACCCAAAGAATTTTCGGGACCTAAAGGATTTTTCTAAAGAACAGCAGGCAGTTTAACTGTTCAGGACAAACAATGGACTCGTGAACAACTATAACTAAAAAAAAAAAACACAGCTGTTAATCATTCAGTATGGAGAATCAACTTTATGTAAACTTTTGAGAAATTCAACTCAACTATTATTTTCTCTTGCCGACTATACGTAAACATCTTTTACGTTAAATCTCATTCAGGTAAGTACTAAATAAAAACGAACATGCATTTTGAATGATCCTTTTTATTTTGGTATAATAATTACCATTTTGTAGATTCTGCAAGGTGTATGTAAACTTTTGACCTCAACTCATCTGTGCTTGTAAGAAAAATCTGTGTCATACTGCAGCACTAATGAAAAACAAATGTCCTTTTAAATGACTTAAATGGTGAATTAGAGCATCTAAAATATACACTTTCCCTTTCACATTCATAATAACTGTAACCTTAAATCTGGCTTGCTATTCAGTCTTTGTCAGCTATTCAAAATGTGCTATTCTTACAACATCTTTTAGGACCATATCTTTTTAATTACCATAACTATGTCAGCATGTGTTGCAGTTGCGCAATAACATATTGTCTGAGAGGAAGGGCAAAAGGAAACCTGTGAGTACAAAAGACAATTTTGCTACAAGTCAGAACACATTCTCGTTTGAAAAATTGATTGTCTATGCATAATGCTAGTTAACCATGTGTGTGTCAGATTTACCTGCTATATGTACAGTAAAAATATCTCCATGCTCCTTCTGCAGTTGTGTAAGAAACTGCTGAGAGTTTTTTCTGAATTCTAGAGCTTTCCCCAGGAATGGGATCCAACCTTTAATCAGCGGGGGCTCACCCTCCTTCCTGTAACATGCACACACAGTGTAACAATCATGTTTTTTTGACATGCTTGTTTCAAGAATGTCTGAGAGCCACTTTATCAATATAAAATGCTCTTAGACAAACCCCAACAGTCTAGCTCACCTGCCCTCTTGATAATGTTCTCTGGGGTAAATGATATAACTGTGCTTAACAAAATGCTTCATTGTTTCAGGTTGTTTTAATTGCAAGCATTATGTCAAATGACAAAGGCAGGACTCATTTACAAAGATCTACTGCTGATATGCATTTCCCATGGCCTACTTTTCGAGACGGACCAGAAAAGGATGGGGTGGCCCTTTGGGAATTAGTTCTCTAAACTTCCTTTTGAGACTGCAGCTTACTAACTGAACAAGACATTGCAGCACATAGTGGGGTAATTCTAACTCAAAGCCTTGAGACAGAAACAGAGAGAGGAAAAAAGACAAACAAAACTTCTGTTAAAGTAAGGGAGGCAAAGTAAAAACACAACTACACAACCACTTTGTTCTTCAACTATCCACAAATTAGGCATGGATATTAATTTTCAAATTAACGTAACACTTGTGTAGTAATAGGCTACATGTGGTGTGCTTCAGTTATGTTGTAAAGCACATCCTTGTTTCAACATGCAAACAAGCGGTTGTGAGTCAATAGTATCTGTGCTCCAAAATAACAATGCCGATTTGTGGATGAATCGTTCTTCTGAGTCGAATCTTCTCAATGAATCATTTAAACCAGTTCACAATACAGGTACCAATGGTTTCTAGAATGATGTACTTCAAATGCAGCTCTGAACAATTGGTTAGAATTATATTATGAAACATAATATATATTTATAATTATAAAACTATATTTAAGATGACTAATGTTTTATGAACCAAATCATGGAACTGGAACCAGTGAAATTATAAACATCTTTATAAATAGTAACATCATAAAAATCATACACTAGTACCAGTCAAAAGTTTCTGAACTGTAAGTTTTTTTTGTTTTGTTTTTTTAAAGAATTACCTTCTGCTTACCAAGCCTGTATTTATTTGATCCAAAATATAGCAGGAATGTGAAATATTTTTACTTTTTAAAATGACTGTTTTCTATTTGAATATATTTTAAAATGCAATTTATTCCTCTGATAAAAAGCTACATTTTCAGCATCATTACTCCAGTCTTCAGTGTCACATTCTTCATTAACCTTGAAGAACAGAAAGATTCAAAGATCAGCAATTATCTAAAATAAAAAGCTTTTGTAACCAGAGAATACTTTTTTAATAATAATTTTATTTAGCAAGGATGATTTACATTTATCAAAAGTGATGATAAAGACATAAATGTTACAAAAGATTTTTTTTTTTTTTAGATAAAATCAGAATATTAGAATGGTTTCTGAAGGATCATGTGACTGGAGTAAACATGCTAAAATTCAGCTCTGAAATTGCAGGAATAAATTACATTTTAAAATATATTAAAATAGAAAACAATCAATTTAAATAGCAAAAAATATTTCAAAATTGTACTGTTTTTGCTGTGCTTTGGATAAAATAAATGCAGGCTTGAGCAGAAGATACGTATTTTAAAAACGTTTGCCTGGTAGTTTACCTTTACATGTGACTTTATTGGAACTTTTTAGAAAACAACGCGATGACGTAATCGATTCAATCGAAAGAATCGGTTCGAAAGAAAAGATTCGTATCTGCACTGGAAGCTTTCTAGTGAAAGGTTTAATGTCAAACTGAGAGTAAACAAGGTCCAAGTCCTGCTGTGAATTATTCATATGGTCTTAGCAGACATTTTCTTTGCCAACGCTGCTTAAAACGTACTTTAAGTGTTGAATGCTGATTATAACGTTTAGTTTCATTTGCTTTGTCAGTCCAAATCAGTTGATTTATCACATTTCTTTACATTTTTAACAAAAGGCGTTTACCCAATGATAATACACTCTCCACATGAATAAAAATCGATTGCATGGCTACATTCCCATCAAACAGCAGCAGAATGAAAACTCACCGTCTGCGCCCGCAGAAAGCGTACAACAGCAGCGCGGAGATAAAGCCCAGAGAAATCGTTAATAAACACTCCAACATGATCAAAGAGCCTCTGAGTGAAAGAATCTAGAAGACTGGTCCGGAGGAAAACAGGCTTTACGAAGCACTTCACGTGGTAATACGTCCAGGTTTTGGGACTGTTACTTTAAAAGTGAAAGATTGCTTATCATCACCGCACAAATTAAACACCAGAGTCCAATAGGAGATATGGAAAAAAATGAGGAGATAGTACGCTAACAAATGCGAGTGTCCAAGATTTTTAGAAAGTCACGCCCACTGGACGTCGCTCAATGTAAATTAAACATTGCTCAACAGCCTGCTTGTATTACTAACCTACTTGGCCCATTCAAGCTTTTCTAACGAACACAGAGCAGAGGAGGAGACCTACCCGACAGCCACTACTGTTTATTACCTGATGTATACACAGTAGCATTTTAAAACATATATTTGTTCACATATTTGTCAAACTTTAAGATACAGAATTTTTATTTTGAAGACACGCCTCTTCTAGATTCAGTGATGTTAAAAAACCCAAAATAGATAGATTCATAGAGTGGTTCCGATGCCTAGCTGTAAATTAAAATATCAATTTGATTCAGAGGTTATTGTTTTATATATTTACAAATTATTATTTTGAAAATACTTTACTTTTTTTTTTTACATTATTAGATACTTGTAAGTCATCTTTTGGAAGTCTGCTGAGTCCCTCTAGTGGCCTGCTAGTCAACTGCTTGCAACTAAATTATTGTCAATTAAAGGGAAAGTTTACCCAAAAATGAAAATTATGTCATTAATTACTCTCCAAAGTGGCGCTAAGGTGATGCAGAGGAGAAAAATAGTTGAACATGAGTTGTTATGTTTGTTTATTATTCTCGTAGCTTTATAAAATTATGGTTGAACCACTGAAGTCACATGGACTATTTTGTGATTTTCTTGGGAGCCTACCTTTCTAGACCTTGACTGTGGTAGGACCCTTGCTGCTATTGAGGGTCAGAGAGGTTTTGGATTTCTTCAAAAATATCTTAATTTGTTTCCCGAAGATGAACAAAGGTCTTACACGTTTGGACCGACATGATGGTGAGTAATTAATGGCACAATTTTCATTTTTGAGCGAAGAGACCTAAAATTAGAGGGCCTCCATGAGCAGGCTTGAGAAACACTCTCGCAATACATTTATTTCAAGGACAAACCCTTTGCAACTTTGTGCATTGCTCACAGCCTTGTAGTCACACCCTTGCAGTGTTTTGACCTTTAACCTATAACTACTTCAGCACTTTCCCCACAGACTGTGAGAGGTCACACAAAGGCAAGTTTGTATTGTATTTGTCTGCATGTGTTTGGGGATTGGTGCAGATTCACTTCAGATGTAGTTCTGACAGTGCCTGATAGAAAACAGAAGGATTCTCTTTGTGCAAAATAAATTCATTCCTTGTTTTCATTTAACTGTCTCTTTCTTCTCTCAGTCTGTGACTCCAGTGTGTATGTGAGTTTATGTAAGCCAGCAGCGAGCCCTACTGCTCCACACAAATAAAGGTCTCTCTGTTTGCCTGTGCTGTGGTTCTGTTTTTTCAATGATGCCAGTAAAGAAACACCAAACTGGCTTTCACTATCCACAACACTGCTTGTTAATCATTAAACACTGAATATGAATGTAAAGGGACTAGTGGCAACATCAATAGCTCAATTTTCCACTGCTAAACAGCAAAGAATCATGCAGATGTTATAAAGGATATATATAAATTAGTCCTCTTTTATAGTTATGTGGATCTTAGCCAGATTAAGTTGCCCTTTAGTCAAAAGTTCGGCTATGCAAGGAGAATTATTAACATGTTCTCATACTGGTTCATCATAACCCAAAAATATAGAGTATCTTTATGAACGGAGACTCACTATAAAAGTTTATAATTAAACAGAAGAGGAACAAATTTCACTTATGCTTTTCTCTGCCCTCACAAAATGAGATGAATTGAGCTCGTGACCACACCATGATACCATGATAAGCCATCAATTCACCAAAATTATTTAAAATATTACTGCACAGGATAGCTACTTTTCATGTATAAGTTATTTCCATTTTGTCAATAGTGTATAAAATGATGAGCGGCTGATACAGTGTTGTGGTTTTTGTGTTCATCTACCATACACGTTTAACATACACAGCGCTGGTCAGTACAACAGAAAATCTCCAGCAGTTTATCACACTGGATTCTGCCATTTTATAGTGTGTACACAAATAATCAGACACAGAATGGTTATATTCTCTGGTTTCCTAGTTCTGTGTTGAGAGAGACGTGTGCACTACCGTTGTGTCTGTACATGAGACACACCATGTGAAAACTGTTCAGAATTAAAAATTGGTCCACAAGTTCAGCCATTATGAAAAAATAAATAAATACTGAGCAACTATAGCCCTCTAACACTGTTTTCATCTCAATGTTAGCAGGCTATCTAAACCTATCTGCCTACAAAAGCTTTTAATTTTACATTTCTGAAACCAAAACAACTGTTTTTTTGGAACATGGCATTTCATAACAAAATATTTTAGATTGCCTAGTGATTTTATTCTTCGACTGAGACCAGACCTAATATAGAAATTTTGAAAACTACAAATTGGATTGGGTACATTTAATTCAAGAATTAGGGTTATGAAAAGAAATACAAGTTTAAAGAATCTAACAGTTTAAAGAGGAGTAAGTTTTACAACAAAATATTATTTCAGTCTTTCTACTTTAAACTTTCACATTTAATTCAATGTGTTCATTGCCATTCATTTGTAATTACTTGTGAAATCATATGTGGATAGAGAAAGATCTCATTTTGATCGTTGTATGGAGCATGTATGGTGAAAAATTTCGGACACCCTATTGAATTTCATGGTTTTCTGTATCAGGACATCATAAAAAATTATCTGGTCCTTAGCAGGTCTTAAAATTTGGAAAATAAATCCTCAGATAAACGTCATCACATGACATATCACACAGTGTCATTATTTATTTAAGGAAAATACAGCCAAAAGGAAAAGGCTATGAGTGACAATGTTATGACACCCTATGAGTCAATTGCCTGTAGATCCACTTTTACATCAAATTGTTTGGACATGGCCGTATTACTCTTCCCAGATTGATGGCAGCAACAAACGCTACTCTAAGATGATTACTGATGTCTTACCTCCTTGGCATTGTGTTAACACACACCTGAAGGCTCCAGACCAGCAAACTGCCAAAGCCTATGCTTTTATAAAGGTGCTCAGACTTGCTGATGATCAGTTAATCAAAGGTATCTGATTAGCAGTGCTTGACTGTTATTTACCCTCTTTATTCAAACTAGGGATGCACCGATACGAATCGGCCGATCATGCTTGCGCGTTTTGTCAGTAAAGCAGGTGTTGTGCCCAATTCCGACCCCCTAGCTGCAGACTACCCCCTCATCGCGTGCACGCGGACAGTACCGTTGTGCTTCCTGTAGATGGCAGTTAATACACCGAAATTTGAGTCAAATGCTTAATTGATCTATTTTTTCCTGCAGATGGCAGTGTAAACTCAGAAAAGTGATTCATTGCTTTTCAACATTCATCGCAAACGAGACTAGACAATATACACGGTATCTATTTTAGTGACGCGCAGATGGCGTTTCTCTTGTTTTTCTTTTTTTGTCTCCTTAGACAAAATCACCATGTGCTGGTCGAACTATACACTAAGTTGTTATGCTTTACAGAAGAAGTGTAGTTTATTAATACCAACTTTATTTTGTAATAATGAAAAAATAATAATACACATTAGCCCACTGTATTCAATATGAAACGTAATATCATGTTCCAAACTCCACTGAAACATGTATGATATTACAATACAATTTTGCACTAAAAATAGTGTTACATTAGAGTTTTTATTTAGAAAGGGCCATTTTCATCACCATGCATGGAATTACCCCCTAACCAGTCCTAAAATGTACCATAAAAAAATAACCTATAGCAGTACTGTATGCAAAATTACACGTTTAATTCTATCTACAAAAGCAGATTGAGTGTTTAGGGGGGTGTTATTTTGGCAGGCCCATTTTAACCCACCTGCCTGGATTTGACCCCCCTCATTTATTTTGTCTAAATACCTAAAAAGTCACTAAAATGGGTCTGATACACCTATAATAGCAGAAATGTATGTAAAATTACAAATTTAATTTTATCTACAAAAGCAGATTGAGTGTTTAGGGGGTGTTATTTTGGCAGGCCCATTTTGACCCACCTGCCTGGATTTGACCCCCCTCATTTCTTTTGTCTAAATACCTAAAAAGTCACTAAAATGGGTCTGATACACCTATAATAGCAGAAATGTATGTAAAATTACACATTTAATTTTATCTACAAAAGCAGATTGAGTGTTTAGGGGGGTGTTATTTTGGCAGGCCCATTTTGACCCACCTGCCTGGATTTGACCCCCCTCATTTATTTTGTCTAAATACCTAAAAAGTCACTAAAATGGGTCTGATACACCTATAATAGCAGAAATGTATGTAAAATTACAAATTTAATTTTATCTACAAAAGCAGATTGAGTGTTTAGGGGGTGTTATTTTGGCAGGCCCATTTTAACCCACCTGCCTGGATTTGACCCCCCTCATTTATTTTGTCTAAATACCTAAAAAGTCACTAAAATGGGTCTGATACACCTATAATAGCAGAAATGTATGTAAAATTACAAATTTAATTTTATCTACAAAAGCAGATTGAGTGTTTAGGGGGTGTTATTTTGGCAGGCCCATTTTGACCCACCTGCCTGGATTTGACCCCCCTCATTTATTTTGTCTAAATACCTAAAAAGTCACTAAAATGGGTCTGATACACCTATAATAGCAGAAATGTATGTAAAATTACAAATTTAATTTTATCTACAAAAGCAGATTGAGTGTTTAGGGGGTGTTATTTTGGCAGGCCCATTTTAACCCACCTGCCTGGATTTGACCCCCCTCATTTATTTTGTCTAAATACCTAAAAAGTCACTAAAATGGGTCTGATACACCTATAATAGCAGAAATGTATGTAAAATTACAAATTTAATTTTATCTACAAAAGCAGATTGAGTGTTTAGGGGGTGTTATTTTGGCAGGCCCATTTTGACCCACCTGCCTGGATTTGACCCCCCTCATTTATTTTGTCTAAATACCTAAAAAGTCACTAAAATGGGTCTGATACACCTATAATAGCAGAAATGTATGTAAAATTACACATTTAATTTTATCTACAAAAGCAGATTGAGTGTTTAGGGGGTGTTATTTTGGCAGGCCCATTTTGACCCACCTGCCTGGATTTGACCCCCCTCATTTATTTTGTCTAAATACCTAAAAAGTCACTAAAATGGGTCTGATACACCTATAATAGCAGAAATGTATGTAAAATTACACATTTTAATTTTATCTACAAAAGCAGATTGAGTGTTTAGGGGGGTGTTATTTTGGCAGGCCCATTTTGACCCACCTGCCTGGATTTGACCCCCCTCATTTATTTTGTCTAAATACCTAAAAAGTCACTAAAATGGGTCTGATACACCTATAATAGCAGTACTGTATGTAAAATTACAAATTTAATTTTATCTACAAAAGCAGATTGAGTGTTTAGGGGGGTGTTATTTTGGCAGGCCCATTTTGACCCACCTGCCTGGATTTAACCCCCCTCATTTATTTTGTCTAAATACCTAAAAAGTCACTAAAATGGGTCTGATACACCTATAATATCAGTACTGTATGTAAAATTACAAATTTAATTTTATCTACAAAAGCAGATTGAGTGTTTAGGGGGTGTTATTTTGGCAGGCCCATTTTGACCCACCTGCCTGGATTTGACCCCCCTCATTTCTTTTGTCTAAATACCTAAAAAGTCACTAAAATGGGTCTGATACACCTATAATAGCAGAAATGTATGTAAAATTACACATTTTAATTTTATCTACAAAAGCAGATTGAGTGTTTAGGGGGTGTTATTTTGGCAGGCCCATTTTGACCCACCTGCCTGGATTTGACCCCCCTCATTTCTTTTGTCTAAATACCTAAAAAGTCACTAAAATGGGTCTGATACACCTATAATAGCAGTACTGTATGTAAAATTACAAATTTAATTTTATCTACAAAAGCAGATTGAGTGTTTAGGGGGTGTTATTTTGGCAGGCCCATTTTGACCCACCTGCCTGGATTTGACCCCCCTCATTTATTTTGTCTAAATACCTAAAAAGTCACTAAAATGGGTCTGATACACCTATAATAGCAGTACTGTATGTAAAATTACAAATTTAATTTTATCTACAAAAGCAGATTGAGTGTTTAGGGGGTGTTATTTTGGCAGGCCCATTTTGACCCACCTGCCTGGATTTGACCCCCCTCATTTATTTTGTCTAAATACCTAAAAAGTCACTAAAATGGGTCTGATACACCTATAATAGCAGTACTGTATGTAAAATTACAAATTTAATTTTATCTACAAAAGCAGATTGAGTGTTTAGGGGGTGTTATTTTGGCAGGCCCATTTTGACCCACCTGCCTGGATTTGACCCCCCTCATTTATTTTGTCTAAATACCTAAAAAGTCACTAAAATGGGTCTGATACACCTATAATAGCAGTACTGTATGTAAAATTACAAATTTAATTTTATCTACAAAAGCAGATTGAGTGTTTAGGGGGTGTTATTTTGGCAGGCCCATTTTGACCCACCTGCCTGGATTTGACCCCCCTCATTTATTTTGTCTAAATACCTAAAAAGTCACTAAAATGGGTCTGATACACCTATAATAGCAGTACTGTATGTAAAATTACAAATTTAATTTTATCTACAAAAGCAGATTGAGTGTTTAGGGGGTGTTATTTTGGCAGGCCCATTTTGGCCCACCTGCCTGGATTTGACCCCCCTCATTTCTTTTGTCTAAATACCTAAAAAGTCACTAAAATGGGTCTGATACACCTATAATAGCAGAAATGTATGAAAATTTATGTATTTTGTTTTATTTACATGGACAAATTGAGTGTTTAGGTGTAACCCACCTGCCTGGATTTGACCCCTCTTATTTCTTCTGTCTAAATACCCAAAGAGTCACTAAAAAGGGTCTGATACACCTACACCACAACAAAACTTTACATTTTTGACAACCCCACTCCCTCATTCTTCTGACTGAATGCCCCTAAATTCTAGTAGCCCCAATAATACCCCCCTAATGTCACATTTCACGTCTGTTTTTGTCTCCCCCTGTCATTTTGTAATCATTTGGTTCGTTCCTCGTTTAGTGTAATCTGTATCACCTGTGTCTCATTATCAGTTCCCTTTATAAGTCTGTCTTTGACTTCAGTGTATTGTCGGTCCTTAACGTTACGTGTTGTGTGAGAAAGCCTTCTGTGTTCCTGCCCTGTTCCATTTGGAGTATTATATTAAAGAAACTGTCTACTTTGACTTTCGTCTCGTCTCGTCTTGCACGCACCCCTGACACCTTAACACTAGTGATGGGAAAATGAAGCTTTTCGAAGCACCGAGGCTTTCCCATCAACTGTATCATAAAAAGGTTCGTTACTCGAAGCTTTTCAACATGTTGCACACTAATGACATCTTGTGGACAAAGGTGGAAAAAGTTGCTTTCGCGTCCCAGATCTTAAAGCGATTTTGGACAGTTTCATCAAACACATCAAATTGTGCTATGTCAGAAAAACAGTAATTTTACTCGAATTGATCTGTAAATAAACGTTTTAATAAAATGATACAAGTATAAGCATGGTTCATGTAGGCATATATGTTCAAAGTAAATTAAGAATAATTTTGACTAATATTAGTATTAATTAGAAGTGCTTGTGAAGCAAGGATAACTACAAAACGAATATGCACAAAACTACACATGCACATTTATTCGTATTATCATTTATTCTTAACAAAAAGTGAATGACACTTGATACTTGCACAAGGGGTTCGCGTTATTTGAATCAGAATATGAAGCAGTCACGTGGTTGTGTGCGAAAACGAAGCTTCGGATGTCACAGGTCACGTGGTTATGGCAAAACGAATCAAGCTCCGGTACAGTGCTTCACTGTGAGATGTTTCGTTTTTTTGATACAAGCTTCGAAGCTTCGGTGTCAAACGTCACATCACTACTTAACACTCAATCTGCTTTTGTAGATATAATTACATGTGTAATTTTCATACATTTCTGCTATTATAGGTGTATCAGAACCATTTTAGTGACTTTTTGGGTATTTAGACAGAAGAAATGAGGAGGGGGGCGGGGGTCAAATCCAGGCAGGTGGGTCAAAATGGGCCTGCCAAAACAATACCCCCCTAAACACTCAATTTGTCCATGTAAATAAAACAAAATGCATAAATTTTCATACAGTACTGCTATTGTAGGTGTACAAGACCCATTTTATTGAAAAGAAATAAAGGTGGGTTAAAATGGGCCTGCCAAAATAATACCCCCCTAAACAATCAATCTGCTTTTGTAGACAGAATTAAATGTGTAAATTCACACACAGTACTGGTATTATAGGTTTATCAGACCCATTTTAGTGACTTTTTAGGTATTTAGACAAAATAATTGAGGAGAAGGGGGGGGGGGGGTCAAATCCAGGCAGGTGGGTTAAAATAGGCCTGCCAAAATAACACCCCCCTAAACACTCAATCTGCTTTTGTAGATAGAATTAAATGTGTAAGTTTACATGCTGTTATTAAATGAGTATTAGACCCATTTTAGTGACTTTTTAGGTATTTAGACAAAAGAAATGAGGGGGGGGGGGGTCAAATCCAGGCAGGTGGGTTAAAATGGGCCTGCCAAAATAATACCCCCCTAAACAATCAATCTGCTTTTGTAGACAGAATTAAATGTGTAAATTCACATACAGTACTGGTATTATAGGTTTATCAGACCCATTTTAGTGACTTTTTAGGTATTTAGACAGAAGAAATGAGGGGGGTCAAATCCAGGCAGGTGGGCCAAAATATGCCTGCCAAAATAACACCCCCCTAAACACTAAATCTGCTTTTGTAGATATTGTAGAATTAAATGTGTAAATTCACATACAGTACTGTTATAGGTTATTTTATATGGCACATTTTAGGAATGATTAGGTGGTCATTCCAGGCATGTTGGTGAAAATGGCCCTTTCTAAATAAAAATCCTAATGTAACTGTATTATTAATGTATCATTTTAGTGCAAAATTGTATTGTAATATCATACATGTTTCAGTGGAGTTTGGAACATGATATTATATTACGTTTCATATTGAATACAGTGGGCTAATGTGTATTTTTGTTTTTTCATTTTTACAATATAAAGTTCGTATTAATAAACTACACTTCTTCTGTAAAGCATAACACCTTAGAGTAAAATTCGACCAGCACATGGTGATTTTGTCTAAGGAGACAAAAAAATAAAAATAAAAAAATCTATTAAAATAGATAACGTGTGCATTCTCTAGTCTCGTTTTACGATTAATGCTGACAAGAATCACGTTTCTGAGTTTACACTGCCACCTGCAGGAAAAAATAGATCAATGAAGCATTTGACTCAAATTTCGATGTTTTAACTGCCATCTATCTACAGGAAGCACAACGGTACTGTCCGCGTGCACGCGAAGAGGGGGTAGTCTGCAGCTAGGGGGTCGGAATTGGGCACAACACCTGTTCTGTAATCAGCGGTAAATGCCATCAGGTGCGTGATTTCACGTTGAGCCGTATATACACACAGCCGTTGTTTACCGACGAGCTGCGCAAATCAATGTTCATTATCAGTGTGAATGTGCGCAGCTCGTCAGTGAACAACGGCTGTGTGTAGTATATACAGCTCAACGTGAAATCACGCACCTGATGGCATTTACCGCTGATTACAGAACCGGCTTTACTGACAAAATGCGCAAGTGATCGGCCGATACGGATCGGTGCATCCCTAATTCAAACGTTAACAGTAAGGGTGTCCTAACTTTGTCACACATGGCTTTTCCATTTTAGCATTATTTTTGTTCAATAAATGATGACACGGTGCAATTTATCATGTGTTGTTGTTTATCTGAGGTTTTATTTTCCAAATTTTAAGACCTGCTAAGGACCAGATTTTTTTTATTATGTCCTGATACAGAAAACCATGAAATTCAATAGAGAAATTCAATATCTTTTAAGTATAAAATATTTTTTTTTAATTAAATGCATGATCATGATTATATTTTTACATAAATATATACACCACTTACAAGAATAGGCCCTTTGTCTGTCATAAACAGGATATGTACCAATACTGTAAAAATCATAACATGATCAGTCTTAAACAATCACAGTGAGAATACACAGCATGTATTATTCTAGGTTATTTCTATTTTCTTCTTTAGTCTTAAACTTACAACAACCCTACGATATAGGATTATTATTGATAGAATTTAAATCCATTTTATATTAAGGATCAAGGAGTCTAACACCCATTCCTGTTTCTAGTCCATCTATCCAGAACGCAGGATAAAGAGGCTGAGTGAATGAGGTGTGGACTCTGTGAATGAGGTTCATTTTGTCAGTGACATGGTAGAAGGACAGAGTTCCTGCATACACATCTACATACACTCCTATTCTAGAGGGCCAGGGGACTGTAGAGAGTGGAGTCAATATACCATTGTGCCACAAATCACAGTTGCCAAGAAAGCACATCAGAGACCAGGAATTAATATTACTTCCAAGTTTAACTGCATCACTGTCTCCCTTCCTGCAAATACTCTTATATGACACTGATATATGCAACCATCTATTTCCAGTCCATCCAACCTCCCAGTAAGAGCGTCCACACACACTCTCTCTGCACAACACCTGAGCGTATACATCAAATCTTTCTGGATGATTATGATATGGCTGTATATGGCCGAAATAAAGCACTCTGTTCAGACAGTTGAAGGTGTTTAAATGCTGTGTTTGGGTCCAGAGTGAAGCGCTGGTAATCTGGCGGGAAAAGAATATAAATTCCAACTAAATCATATGATTATTCAATAAATAAAATACCATGTTAGCTGAAACGTATATGTCTATTTCAACTTTATCAGTCACTGGTAAAACATCTAGTTTAGGATATTTATTTGATTCATCAGTGTACACCTGCATTGTTCACAGTGTATAAATTTACAGTAGCTTGTGTGCACGCTGATCTTGTTACTTACATCGCAGGAAGTCGTTCCTGCTCTCATATTTTGGAGTGGGAATGGCCTGGATGTGTTTCACTGGGGAAGCAGGTGTGTCCAGTATTTTGCCTCTCACAGATATCTTTTTTATCTCCTCTCTGGATAAATGCTCCAGTTTCTTTTTTAGATCAGACACAGATTTACCAACATTATCAAAAGAGAGATGAGAATTGACAATTATTTTGGGTGAGTCTTTAGATCCAGGAGGGACAGAGAGAGACTGGAAACTCTACACAGACACAAAGACACAAGAGAGACACCAGGTAAAGACACATAAACATTTGATAGAAACACAATCTCTGAACAACATGGTCTTCCCTTCCTAAAGACCACTCTCCTGCTTGTCTGTTACCTGGAGGAAATGCACATGATGTTCTGTGTGTAAAAGCTGCTCCAGCTCAGCATCTCCCCTCTTCAGATCTTCAATCTCCTGCTCCAGTTGCTTCAGTTGTCCTTCAGTTTGACTCACTTCAATCTTTTCCTGATCTCTGATCAGCTGTGTCACCTCAGAGCGGCTTCTCTCAATGGAGCGGATCAGCTCAGTAAAGATCCTCTCACTGTCCTCCACTGCTGCCTGTGCAGAGCGCTGTTAGGACACACAGAGAGAGAAGCATTAGAATCAGTCCATTCACTCAGCTCTTACTGCTACCTCATACAGCCTGTTCCCCACAGTGGACTCAGTGGCCAGCAGTTGTTCTTCTCTTCAAAACTCACCTTGTACGACTCTAGAGTCGCTCTCAGCTCATCAAGCTCCTTCTGTCTCTCCTGGATTCTTTGCTGGAATTTCTTCTGGGTCTCTTCCACTTCTTTCTGTAAGACCACAGAAATTTCAAATGAAAAATCTGTCCTATGTATAGTTAGGCTTATCATAGCCAAATTAAGCGACCATTTAGTCAGAAGTCTGGTTACGCAAGACAGGAGAATTATTAACATATTTTGATATATTTCATCAGCTCACTATAAAAGTTTATCATTAAACAGAAAAGGACAAATTTCACTCCTGCTTTCCTCAATAGTGTACTTTCCCACTGTCAATAGCATATAAAATGTATGGTATAAAATCCATTTACTTCTGTATAATACAATGCATACCTGTTTCTTAGTCCTCTCTGCAGCAGCTGATACAGTGTCGTGGCTTTTGTGCTCATCTACCATACACATATAACATATGCAGCACTTGTCAGTATGACAGAAAATTTCCTTCAGTTTATCATGTTGAGGGCAGATCATCTCTTTGAAATCAATGGCATCCATCGCTTTGTGTCTCTTGCCAGAGCGAAATTTTTCATGATGTTCAAAATGGGTCTGACAATAAGATTCCAGACACACCAAACAGGACTTGATGGCTTTATATTTTTTACCAGTACAGACGTCACACTCCACATCTCCAGGTTCAGCGTAAAATTGAGCAGGACGAACAGCTTGCAATGTTGTATTCTTGAGCTTCTCCACCACTGAAATACTGGATTCTGCCATTTTACAGTGTGTAGACACAAAAAAAACACAGAGATACAGAACTGTTATGTTCCCTTGTTTCCTGGTTTTGTGTTAAGAGAGACGTGTGCAATACTGTTGCATCTGTATGTTTGACACACCTCCAAAATTTGGAAACTACATTAAAAAAGGAGTCCACAAGGTCAGCAACTGTGAAAAATATAAAGCAATACTGATCAACTAGATGGCGCTCTAACACAGTTTCCATGTCGGTGTTAGGAGCTGTCTAAACCTGTAAAAATGCTAAATAAATACCAATAGTTTTCTACATAAATTAATATCTTTCTACAAAACCAGTGCCGATCATTTAGGCAAAGGCTTTTTAATTAAACATTTCTAAGACCATTAGAAGTGCAATCTCCATAGTACTGTAACACTGGACTTAAGTTTAGTTTTAACATGAAAATCACCTCATTAAACTTTTGTAGGAAAAGATGACAGGTCTGGATGACTGGAGGTGTGTGGTGGTTTCCAGGGGTGTGCATGTGATTCCTTCCCGCCCGGGCAAGAAAAGTTTGTGAGCTTGTGGTGGGGGGCAGACAGCTGTCCGGTCTCGGCCGGGGCAGTTTTCATATATGGTCACGTAATCATGGCAACCTTGACGTACCCATTCTAAAAACAGACCAGACTCTACACGAGAGCGTGGAGGAAGGTGACGAAGCGTTTTGTGCGCGTCCCACACGGGGAGACAGCATTAACTGAATTTCTTTCGTAAGAAAATAAAAATAAACAGACCAGCGCACACCAGAGTGTGCTCACCAATCGCGTCCACTCCGCGTGATGAGCGTGGGTTTGGATTATTGGGGCCCTAGAACGCGAGACACCATGGAGAGTTTGGAGAGGCAGCTGATATGCCCTATTTGTCTTGAGATCTTCACTAAGCCGGTGGTGATCTTACCGTGCCAGCACAACCTCTGCCGCAAATGTGCCAATGACATCTTTCAGGTACCGCCAATATATACAACTAAGTTAATCATTTTTTTTGGAATATGGTATTTAGTGCTGTCTAGTGCTTGAAATGGCTTATAACAGCTAGTAACAAGTTTAGACTAGCTAATGCTTCAAAAGTACCAGTTTAAGCTTGATTTTCCAGCGGTGATTTTAAAATCAATAGCTGTACTGCTGTATTATGATGACAACATTTATACATGATGTGACCCGCCTGGACCACAAAACAAGTCATACGGGTCATTTTTTTGAAACTGAGATTAATACAGCATCTGAAAGCTGAATAAATAAGCTTTCCATTGATGTATGGTTTGAATCTGTGGGTACAAAAATTGCTTTTAAAGTTATTTGAAAAGCATATTACAAATCTAAAATTAAGTTTTGATATAATTACTGTAGGAAATTTACAAAATATCTTCGTGGAACATGATCTTTACTTAATATCCTAATAATTTTTGGCTTAAAAGAAAAATGATAATTTTGACCCATAGGGTGTATTGTTGGCTATTGCTACAGATATACCCGTGCTTCTGGTTTTGTTGTCCAGGGTCACATATAAATACATATTTGTGTGTGTGCAATTGGAGAAGTTGGTCAAGCTATGAGTGAAATGGGTGGATTTCATTCTTCCACTTAGACCAGACCTAATATGTGTGTTTTAAGGCCTCAAACCCCTACTTGCCCACACGAGGAGGTTCTTCATTGGGCTCTGGCGGCCGGTTCCGTTGCCCATCCTGTAGGCATGAAGTGGTTCTGGATAGGCATGGGGTGTATGGCCTGCAGAGGAATCTGCTGGTGGAGAACATCATTGATATGTACAAACAGGAATCCAGCAGGTACTATTAAATTAACTAAAACTTTCAGCTTCATATTCTTTTCTCCAATCATTTATGCTGTGATAATTTGGAATCCTGTTGCAACCTGGACTTTCTTCTATTCTATTCTATTCTATTCTATTCTATTCTATTCTATTCTATTCTATTCTATTATATTCTGTTTCAACACATGGTCAGTTTGTATGTGTGGTGGGCTATATTTATAAGTAGGCCAATGTGACAGGAGCTATTTCAGACACACTTTCTGTGTTTATCAGTTGCTCCAACACACACACACACACACACACACACACACACACACACACACACACACACACACACACACACACACACACACACAAACAGTTGGAAACACACCAACATGAACAAAAGCAGTTTCTTTCTCTCACTTGTTGTTGTTGTTGTTGTTGTTGAAGATTCATAGTCTATACTCTGTACACATACACTACCAGTCAAAAGTTTTTAAACTGTAAGATTTTTAATGTTTTAAAGGAGTCTCTTCTGCTCACCAAGCCAGCATTTATTTGATCCAAAATACAGCAAAAGCAGTAATATTGTGAAATATTTTTTACTGCTTTCTATTTGAATATAGTTTAAAATGTAATTTATTCCTGTGATCAAAGCTACATTTTCTGCATCATTACTCCAGTTATCATTGTCACATGATCCTTAAGAAATCATTCTAATATGCTGTTCAAGAAACCATTTTTATTATTACTATTATTAATATTTAAAACATTTGAGTAAAAGTTTTCAGGATTCTTTGATGAATAGAAAGATTTATCATTATTTATCTGAAATAAAAAGCTTTTGTAACATTATGCACAACTGATTAAAAGTGATGATAAAGACGTTTATGCAAAAGATTTCTATTTCAGGTAAATGTTGTATTTCTGAAATTTCTATTCATCAAAGAAACCTGAAAAAATTCTACTCAGCTGTTTTCTACATAATAATAATAAATGTTTTTCGAGCATCAAATCAGAATGTTACAATGATTTCTGAAGAATCATGTGACTGGAGGAAGAATGCTAAAAAATCACAGGAAAAAATTACATTTTTAAATACATTCAAATGCAAATAGTTATTTTAAATAGAAAGACTATTTCAAATTTGTACTGTTTTTGCTGTACTTTGGATCAAATAAATGCAGGCTTGGTGGGATGAAGAGACTTCTTTAAAAAACATTAAAAACCTTTTTGTTCAAAACCTTTTGACTCTTAGTGTACATACATTTTATACACTAGTAGGTGTAAATAAAAGCAGTTTAATTAAAATATCTCTGGTTCTCTGTCAGCAGCAGTAAGCCTGAACCAGAACTGAAGAACGATGTGTTAATGTGTGAGGAGCATCAGGATGAGAAGATTAATATATACTGTGTGACCTGCTCTGTTCCCACTTGTTCACTATGTAAAGTCTTTGGGAGTCATCAGTCCTGTGAGGTTGCGCCACTCAAATCTGTCTACGAGACCCAGAAAGTGAGACTGCTTTAAATCTATCTTTCTGCATTCCTCTACTTCTGTATTTATTCTTCATGATGAATGATCAGCTGATATTTATGTGATTGCGTGTGCAGACTGAGTTGTCTGATGGCGTTGCTGTGCTGGTTGGCAACAATGACAGAATTCAAGGCATCATCAGTCAGCTAGAGGAAAGCTGCAGATCTGTTGAGGTCAGTATGTGTGTTTGTGTGTTATCAACATCAATGACTGTTTTTTCTGTTAATCATCTCATTCTAATTTTCAGCTATCTCTTACATTACAGTCCTAGTAATGATGTCAGTGCATGTGTGTTTGTGTAGGAGAATGGTCGTAGGCAGAAGTCTCGTGTATGTGAGTGGTTTGATCGTCTGTATGCTCTTGTGGAAGAGCGCAGAGGAGAACTTACACTAAAGATCACTGCAGAACAGCAGGAGAAACTTGACTACATCGGTGGCCTAAGGCACAAGTACATACATACACACACACAAATAAAAAAGTATTTCTACAGTATTTGTCTGATGAAAAATTCTAAATATACACTACCAGTCAAAAGATTTTAAATGTTTTTTAAAGACATTTTGCTACAAAGTTCAGCAAAAATAGTAAAATAACTGATTTTTATTTGAATATATTTTAAAATGTAATTTATTCCTGTGATTTCAAAGCTGAATTTTAAGCATAATTTCTCCAGTCAGATGATACTTCGGAAATGTTAAAAACAGCCGAGTAGAATTTTTTCAGGTTTCTTTGAATAGAAAGTTCAGAAGAACAGCATTTATCTGAAATAGAAATCTATTGTAATGTTATAAACGTCTTTGTCTTTGATCAATTTAAAGCATCCTTACTAAATAAAAGTATTAATTTCTACAATTTCTCACCCAGGTACAGAGAGCACCTGGATAACACAGCCAAACTAGTGGAGACAGGAATTCAGACGATGGAGGAATCTGAGATGGCCATCTTCCTGCAGGTCTTTCAAGTTCTTTTTTGTTGTCTTGCATGCTTTTCTTCAACTAAAACAGTAAAACACTATGTTATGTATTAGAAAAAAAAACATGCTTTTTATAAGCAATGGAGTATTACGTTTTTAATCACCATGTCTCTCCAACAGAACACAAAGCCTCTACTACAAAAGTAAGATTCAAATAATCATTATGCTAATTATAATTTTTGTAAACACTTCTCTTTTATGCCATCTAATTCATTATGTCTTTTTCATGTCAGGATAGCGGAAGGCAAGAATGTGTCTCATCTAGAAAAGGTGGAACGTGGATATGAAAATATGGATCATTTTACTGCAAACTTCGGCCCTGAGCGAAGAGCAATACTCAGCATAGACTTTACCAAGGGTAAACTAACTCTAATGTTAACATATGGTTATCAGTTTTTTATATCTATTTCTTTATACCCACCTATTTTGTAAATTTTATGGGTGTGGCTTGGTCTCATCCGAATCCAGCTATTTTTAGCTGTACAAAACAGCTTGTTTTGCTGCTTGATATTGCAAGTTGGTATTTTTCTTGTTATTTACTTATAGTGGATAATGAACCAGAAGTCTCAGTCATAGATTTGGTTTCGCATTGAGGAAAAAGGTGGATAAGATCTTTCTCTGTGTTATTGTAGATGGGGAAGATGATGATGATGATGATGATGATGTTGAGGAAGAATTAGCAAGTACTGGTAATCCAGAGACTCAAACATCTTCAGCCCCGGCTCAGCAGAGAAAAACCCCTGTACCGAACTCGCCACCCATGGCAGCTTCAGGAGCTACACCCTTCTCAACCCAGCAGAGACAAACCCCTGTACCGACCTCTCCACCAATGACAGCTGACTCCTCCCAGATGTCATCAAAACCCAGCCAATCAGTGAACATAAACCCGACAGAGAACACACCTTTATTTACACCCACTCCAGACACCAGTCCCAACTCTTCCACAGATACATCTGCTCAGGTAAGATTCTGTCTTCCTTTTACTTCTATCCATATTTGTGATGCCTTGGAATTGAATCATTTAGTACAGCCAGACACATTAACTTTACAAATGGCTACGCCCCCTCTTATGGGAAAAATAAGGTGGATAGGGATCATAAACAGTAGCTGCTGTATTGGTACAGTTTACATTTATCTGAGTTGACCTTATAATTCAAACTAGCACAATCTTTTGGCAATTTGTAAATATTTTATGTTTTGTCTGATTGGTGTTGGTAGCTAATTCGTATCATGTCATTCTTACATTTCTGTATGATCTTGGTTACATACTCGTGAGTTCATGCTTATTTGTTTCTAAAAATCAGACTGTACATGACCACTGAAATCAAAATATGGACAATTTTGTAGTTTATTTTTCCACTGTTTTATATTATGGGATTTAAAATTAATCAAAGTAGAACATAGATTGATGAATCTTGTGAATTACACATTTTTTACTGCAGAAATTTGCTCACAGAATTCAACATGAATATTAGCCATGTCGGCTGTAGAACATTCATTAAATCTCTTACACATATTGAAAGATTTTATTTTTTTAACATGACCACCTTTTACATAGTTTATATGTTTCCTTATTTATAATGTGATTCAGTCTCTCTAACCTAAAGAGAAACTGCCTGGGAATAGTGTGACAATCTTTATATATTATATAGTCAAATTATTGAATTTATGTCTTTCGGCCACATTATTAGCTACAATATGTGTGAGAGAGTTCTTTAATGGCACAATATCATTCTCATATCCACCTTATTTTTCCTGTAAGAGTGGGCACAACCATTTGTAAATTTTATGGGTCTGGCTTCCGGTCTCATTCGCTTCCAGCTATTTTTAGCTGTGCCTGTTTTGCTGCTCGATATTGCAAACTGGTGTGTCTTTCCAAATTATTTTAATGTATTATCTTAATTATGAACACACTGGTTTGTAGAGCGAACAGTTTCGCCATTAGCTACACTTTATTATTCTCGTTATTTCCCGATAGTGGCTAATAAAGCAGAAGTCTTGCACATTCACAGAAAACAGCTTACTTCCGCACTGAAAAATAAGGTGGATATGCTTTGATAAGTTCAGTTACTTATATAATCAGAAACCAGAAAGAACTGAGTACTGAAAGTGTCCTCAGAAATACAACTAAACAGAATTAAAGAACAATACAAACACTTTCCATCCAGAGGCTGTCAAAGCTTGTCAAAAGGCTGCAAGTTTTGTCCCAAAAAGCTAAGGACAAAACCAGAATAATCCTGAATTATGAGTAACAATCACAAAAAAATGCTGAGTTCTGACCTGCAATCATTTCAAAACTATTTCATTGGCAGATGCTGTATTCTGTTATAACCACAAATCACTTTGAAACCCATTTTCTTACACTCTTAACAATAAAGGTGCTTCAAAAGGTTCTTCAAATGATGCCATGGAAGAGCAATTTATGGTTCCGCAAAGAACCATTCAGTCAAAGGTTCTTTAAAGAACCATTCTTGCTTACCCTTTTACAATCTGAAGAATCTTATTTGCCACAAAGAACCTTTTGTGAAATAAAAAGGTTCTTCAGATGTTAAAGGTACCTTATGGAACCATTTAGACAAAAAGGTTCTTCTATGGCATTGTGAAGCACCTTTATTTTTAAGAGTGTACTGTTTTAATTTATCTCTCTCTCTCTCCACCTCACTTTCTCCTTGTTTTCCATACATTTAGGTAACTGCTGGATCCGGCCAGACATCTGAAGATGGACCGCGCCACGTTTTCTCTTTTTCCTGGTTAAATACGCCAAAATAATATCAGACTACATTAGCAAACCTGAAACATCAATGAAGTTCCAGAAAAGCTTATTAAACTAATATTTTGTAACTTTGAGTCATAAATATGCATTTAATAGCAATGTAGGAATTTGAAAAGATAAAAAGCTGTTAAATAAGACCTTATTATTAATATTTTCTGAAGTAGCTGGCTAAAATGAATGAGGACATGAATGAATTAATAAATTAAAAGAAAAATGAAGAACTCTAACATGTCACTTTAGAAATGAGCATAAAAACATTTTAATACGTCACACATATAATGTATTTGTGTAAGTCATGTATTATTTTCCTAAATCGTCCATAATCTTGCGGTTGTTGCTCGCTCGCTGAGCCAGTTGTTCGGCTCTCGCCATCTGCAGCACTTCGCGCAACAGGTGAAAAGTCAGATCCAGCGAAATTGGCGGATCCTCAGACCGGCGCTTCCGCTCCTCGGGGCTGTACATGATCCCGTTACCGACACTACCGAGCTTACCTCCTAACAGCCGCTGCATGAGCTGCAGCTGAAGCGCCTTGGTGCGTGACGGTGATCTCCGGTCACTGTGAGCGGCGTTATCCATCCTGATGAAGTACTCCTCTCCCAAGCGCATCAGAACCGGCAGCTGCGTGTTCGTGTGTCCGGGAGCGGATCCAGAAAGCGAGACAAAGACACCGAGAGAGACAGCAGCGAGTAACACGTGCAGCTTCATTGAAGGAAACTCCCGGTTATCTGAATAAACGGAATAGGCGATAAAATGTGTTTATAGTTTAGTGGGCTATTCTTTAATAGGCTACTTTTACAAGCCCATATGGGTTCCAAAAGTCTGAGAATGCTATAAAATGCTTAGCTACTACTAATTCACGTCCTAAAGCATCTTATTACAAATTATTGTAAAGACTGTTAATGTATTTGGAATTTAGTAGCCTATATTTTTAATGACAGCAGCTCTTTAGCTGAAATTCCACTTATTTGTGAAAAACCAATGGCAAAGATTTTAATGTGGTCTCAGACTTTTCACTAGAAAGAATATCAGTTACCTAAAATAATTATTATGCAACACATAGGGTAAATTAAGGTTTTGTAAACCATGTCATTTAGATACCTAGATGTTTTTTTTCTTTCAGCTTCAATTTGAATGCAGTTCCTATAAAGTGTTATTTGCCAAATCTATAGCAATAAACATTGTGAGATTATGTACTCAAGTTTCTTTTCTGAGGTAAAGTGGGCCAGCTGGTCTGGTAAAGTGGGCCACCCCTTATTTATCAACTTTAATTATACTACATCTTAATTAAAAACACATGATTTATTAACACACATGTGACCCTGGACCACAAAACCAGTAATTTTTTTAAATTGAGATTTATACATCATCTGAAATCTGAATAAATAAGATTCTCATTGTTGTACGGTTTGTTAGGATATAGGGCATTATTTGGCTGAGATTCAACTATTTAAATAAACTGTCTGGAATCTGAGGGTGCAAAAAATCTAATATTGTGAAAATCAAAAAGTTAAGTTTTAAGCAATGCATATTACAAAGCAAAAACTAAGCTTTGATAAATTATTGGTATAAGAAATTTACAAAATATCTTCATGGACCATGATCTTCACTTAATTTCTTAATGATTTTTGCCTTAAAAGAAAAATCAATGATTTTGACCCATGCAAGGTATTTTTGGCTATTGAAAAATATACCCATGCTATCAGACAAATATTTAACAAACCTAAAACATATATAACCTACAGGTTATGAGTAAAATAAATAATTTGTAAATCTACAACTCAGTTCATGCGTGGAATTCCAATCAACTGAAAGAACATGTGCTGATGTTAAATTTAATGAAATCTGAAAATCAGAATATTCAGAAATCAGAATATGGATAAAAAAAATAAACTCTACAATGCATTAAAGATGTGACTCTATCACAAGCAACAACAAATAGGCTAAAACAAATAATAAGAGGGACATTTAAATGCATTCTTTTTTTTCACTCCACAGATTGAATTTAATGCCTAGACTTCCTTTCTGTTCTCTTTCCTTTCTTCCATCTCTGACTTGAATTCCTTACTGCATTCTCATTTCTGTTCTCTAAAAAGTAAATTATAAACGTCAACTATAAAATAACCAGTGAATGTCAGTTTATTTAATGAATTTATATAATTACTGAAGGTTAAAAGTCGACCCACTTTACCTGAATCCCACAGCACTATTTTAAACACCTACAAAAAAACTAATATTTTTAAAATGTTATCTTTGCATTGTATAACCTGTTGATGGTAGTATTCAATAAAACCATTGTTATGCTCTGAAAGTGTAAACCCTTTGAGCACAGTAATCAAGCCCACAGCCCACTTTATATGAACCTGAATGCACTCTACTTATTTAGCACACCAAAGGTTAACCTTTATGTAATTTCGAAAAAGTCATGTGTGTTAAAAAAATAATGATTACCTCAGGTTGGTGTCCTCTGGAAATGACCTTGTTTCTGAGAGACGGTTGTCGGTGCAGTTTGAGAATCGGTGGGGTTTATATATATGAGGCCAACAGCATCTTATTTCTGAGATGACCGAATCACCGGAATGAGTCATGGAATAATTGGCCGCAGTTCGAGTAAATTCAAAATGAAAATGCTCTTGCATTCCGTCGTGTGTTTAGTTCACGCTGTAGATTTAATCGAGAGTCGGTCTCCTCTGAATTAACCGGGACTTCTTAATTCGTGTTAATGAATCTGATTCAACCGCCGGTAATTGAGAGACTCTGCTTATGACGCACTGACGCGCCGAGGGAGAGCAGCGCGTCTCCAGCTGTTCAAATCGTTGGCAACGATGCGCGCAAGATCTGAGACGCGAGCAATCAATCCAGGGAACGGGGTCAAAGGGCCTCCCACACGGATTTAGCTGGTTTGCATCTTACCCTATTAAAATAATCAACAACATGGACAAAATGCATTCATCCATTTTCCAAATTGCCTGTCGTGGGAATGCTGGAGCACAAACTGCACAGCCGTGAATAGAAACGTGGACTTTATCGCTTTGAAGGGACAGTTACTGAGTCACCTATTATACAAATAATTGATTAATGTTATTTAGGAGGAACAGATTGTGTTTTTCCTTTAGTAAAATGTTAGTCAAATGTGGCCGTGGACCACAAAACCTGTCATAAAGGTCAATTTTTTAAATTTAGATTTTGACATCTAAAAGCTGAATAAATAGCTTTTATTGATGTATGGTTGTTCAATATTTGGCTGAGATACAACTATTTGACAATTTGGAATCTAGGGGTGCAATACAATCTAAATATTAAGAAACTCACCCTTAAAGTTGTCCAAATAAAGTTTTTAGCAATGCATATTGCTAACCAAAAATTAGGTTTATATATAGGAAACTTACAGAATATCTTAATGAAACATGATCTTTACTTAATTTCCTAATGATTTTTGGCATTAAATCCATGCTACATATGAGTTGTTTTGTGGTCCAGGATTTTATAAATATTGTATTTTCCAGCTAACAAAATATGTTCTAAAAACATATATTTGGAACAACATGTCATTTTTGGGTATTCCTTTGAGTTATGAAAACAATATTTCTGAATAGGCTACAGTATATACATTCAAAATATGCTATGAACATCCAACTAATGTTTCAGAAAATAGTTAGTTGCTCTCATTTACATAAAAAGTGTTTTTGTTTCTAATGGTTTCTGTTATATTATTCTGGTATAAGTACTGACAGTTTAAATAATTATGTTAAAGTGGTTCAGCTGTTAGAAAAACTGTTCTATTAAAATCAATTAACACCAACAACTGCTTCACACTAAACAGTTCATATGCAACGAGTAAAACACTGTCAGCAAACTATGATAACAGCAGGGACATGTTTTATGCAACATTTCATGACTCGTGGTATATACAAACAAATAAGTTACATTAAAAAACAATTCTGTGGTATATGTTTTCATGCATCCTGCAGGAATGAGTCAAATTGTACAAATGTATATTTTTGTTTCTTGGTTTCCAAACACCAAGTTGGTGTAGCTAAATGATTTATTTATTTATTTTTTGATGTTGATGAACAAATGAACACAATAAAACCACACTGGAAACTATTCACCTTTTTCTTCAACGCAGAAGTAAGCTTATGGGTGAGACTTCCAGTTAATTAACCAATATAATAATAACAACGTGCAGTAAACGGTAAGCTGTTTGGACTACAAAGTGTGTTCATGAATAAGATAATACAATTTGCAACATCAAGCAGCAAAACAAACTGTTTAGCTAAAAATAGCTGGATGAGGATGAGACCTGAAGCCAGACCCATAAAATTTACAAATGGCCGCGCCTGCTCCTAATTACAGGAAAAATAAGGAGGAAACAATAAAGGGAGACTTTTTTAATTGCTAAAAAAGAGCCTAAATTAGCCAATTTAATTCTAAGCTCCCATGGCGACAATGTGCCCTACAGAAACTGGCATTCAAAAAAAAGTCCCGGCCATATATAAATAGTTATATATAAACAGATATTTCTATTTCAGACGTTTACCAGCATGAACTGCTGTTTCCGCCTCAGTCAAGAGCGCATACCTGTCAGCAGGTGGCGGACGGACACTGAACTGTACTTGCCCGGAGGCGCGCACTACTAGCGGGCGCGAGCAGAAATCATGGCAGGCGGTGAAAGAGTCGCTCATCTGATGCGTCAGCTTGCGAGCGCGGCGTAAGTTTAAATTGTTCAGTTTACACGGTTAAGGTATTAAAGTTGTTGTGTCAGTTTTAGTAAGTAGTATTCCTATGTGTATACGTTATGCATGACTCGTCTCAGTGCTCTTGAAGTTGTAAACAGGCCCTTAAAGGGACAGTTTACCAAAATAAATTCTGACATATTGTACTCGCCCTCATGTTATTCCAAACCTAAATGACTTTCATTGCTTTCATGTCATTGCTTCTTTTTTCGCAATAGTGACTGATTTATCCTGCCAAACATCTCCCTTTTGTTTTTCCTCACAATAGTAGGAAAGTAAGTTATTACAATATGTTTACAATAATACATCGCAATAAAATATGTTTTATAGGTGCAGGTGCCCCGCTCATTCTCAAGCGTATTCACACACTTATAACCGAGGTAAAACATTTCATAGGTTTTTCTTTAAATGTGACCCTGGACCACAAAACGTCATCTAAAAGCTGAATAAATGTCTGTATGGTTTGTTGGGATAAGACATTTGGCTGAGATATAACTGTTTGGAAATCAAGTCTGAGGGTGTAAAAAAAAAGATAAACAAAATATTGAGAAATTCTCAAGTTCTTAACCATGCATATTACTAATACTAATCAAAAAGTTTTGATATATTTACGGTAGCAAGTTCAAAAAATATTTTCATGGAACATAATCATTACTAAATAAACTAATTATTTTTGGCATAAAGAAAATAATTTTGACCCAAACAATGTACTGTATTGTTGGCTATTGCTACAAACATATCCGTGCTACTCAAGACTGGTTTTGTGGTCTAGAGTAACAAATAAATGGTCTCTGCCATATATGAGTGTGTTTTGTGTGTATAGTTTCTACAGGTGAGGCTCATGTGTGTGAACGGAAAACGGACTATGCATTTGAAGTAAGAGCGCAGCATACATGCATTTATTATTTAACAGTTATGCATTGTAAAATATAGTTTTACCACTTAAAGCACTGTAAAATATTTTGTTTTATGCAGTGTTACATGATGGTTATCCATTTCATTCTTGTTGTTCTGTTTCAGATGGCTTGTTCAAATATCAGATACGGAGCAGGAGTTACCAGAGAAATTGGCATGGTAAGGGAATATTTCATCTGAAAATAAAAGTGTATCATCATTTACTCCCTTTTGTTGTTCATATTTTGTAAGTGCAACATTTGCAGGCACTGAACTGATTAAGTAGACTGTTATTGCTCTTCATATTGCTTAGAAAGTTTCTGTTCAGTTGATTTCAGTTTAGCTTTGGAGTTGTCGGTCAGTGGTTGTGAAATTTTCTGTTTTGGCTGATATAATCAGGATTTGCAGAACATGGGGGCACGTAATGTCTGTCTCATGACAGATAGGACCTTGTCTCAGCTGCCGCCGGTTGCAGCAGTGCTGGACTCAATGACAAAACATGGAGTCAGATACAAGATCTATGAGGATGTGCGAGTAGAACCAACAGATAAAAGGTAAAAATATGGCAAGGAAATGTATGGATTGTTGTCAGTTTTAGTTGATGTCCATATAAGCGTTTCAAATTTCAAACAGAAGTGTGAAAGCAACTTCTCTTTCTCTTTACAGCTTTAAAGCAGCGATTGATTTTGCCAAAAAAGGACTTTTTGATGTGTATGTTGCTGTGGGCGGAGGCTCTGTGATTGACACCTGTAAAGCAGCCAATCTCTATGCATCTCATCCAGAGGCGGAATTTCTAGATTTTGTCAATGCACCAATTGGAAAAGGAAAACCCATCACAGCCACACTAAAGCCACTAATCGCTGGTACAAAGACTTAATATTACTTTTTTTTCCTTTTTTGTCTTAAGTCTCTTTTGCTCACCAAGCCTGCATTTATTTGATCCAAAGTACATCAAAAACAGTAAAATTTTGAAATATTTTTACTATTTAAAATAACTGTTTTATATTTAAATATATATTTTAAAGTGTAATGTATTCCTCTAATTTTCATTCTAATATTCTGATTTGCTGCTCAAAAAACATTTATTATTTTGTTGAAAATAGCTGAATAGTATTTTTTCAGGTTTCTTTGATGAATAGAAAGTTCAGAAGAACAGCATTTATCTAAAAGAGAAATCTTTTGTAACATTAAATGTCTTTATCATCACGTTTGCTCAATTTAAAGCATCCTTGTTAAATAAAAGTATTAATTTCTTTAATTTCTTTCCTTAAAAAATATACTGACTCCAAGCTTTTAAATGGTATAGTGTATAATGGTATAAAAGCTTTTTATTTCAGATAAATGCTGATCTTTGGATCTTTCTATTCATCGAAGAATCCTGAATAAACTCAACTCTTTTAAATATTGATATTAATAATTATTATAAATGCTTCTTTAACAGCAAATCAGCATTTTAGAATGATTTCTGACACTTAAGACTTGAGTAATGGTACTGAAAATTTAGTTTTGATCACAGGAATAAATTACATTTTAAAATATATTCCAATAAAAAGCGGTTATTTTAAATGGCAAAAATATTTCACAATATTACTGCTTTTGCAGTATTTTGGATCAAATAAATGCAGTTTTGGTGAACAGAAGAACTTATTTAAAAAAAAACATTAAAAATCTTACTGTTCAAGAACTTTTGACTGGTAGTGTATGTATTAATGTGCATTTTGTGTGTCTGTTGTATGTGTAAGTTCCTACTACGGCTGGAACGGGGAGTGAAACCACAGGAGTGGCGATCTTTGACTTTGAGGACATGAAGGCCAAAACTGGTTTGCAAAAACATATTACTCATTAACGTTTCATCACAGTTCTCCATTTACAGAGTTCAGAAATACTGATTGTCAAAGTGTAGACTTAAGATGACAAAATGGTTAAAGAGTTAAAGGGTGTTTGTCTTCAGGTATTGCAAATCGAGCCCTAAAACCCACTTTGGGGATGGTGGATCCTCTACATACTCTTCACATGCCATCAAGAGTGGCAGCTAACAGTGGCTTTGACGTGCTCTGGTGTGTTTTTACATGCACACGTTATTTAGTAACCATGCTCTCACTAAGGCAACAATTTACATGTCTTTACTGTCACTTATGTATTTGATATTTGTGCTTAGATTATGATATTTATTGTTCTTGGTTTACATCTTTCTCTGTTTAGTCATGCATTAGAGTCATTCACTGCATTGCCGTATAACTTAAGGAGCCCCTGCCCATCCAATCCCATCAATCGCCCAGCTTACCAGGGCAGCAATCCAATCAGTGATGTTTGGGCAAGACATGCTCTCAAGATCGTTGCCAAATACTTGAAACGGTATGTTTCTGCATTTAAAATGTATAGAATCTGAGTTAAATCATGTGTTTTTTTTGTACTTACTGAAATATTTGATATATTTTAAAAGTATTTTATTGAAATGCAACATTGTTAAGATATAAAGATGGATGTGTTGTAGGGCGGTGCGTGACGCTGGAGATGTGGAGGCTCGCTCCAGCATGCACCTGGCCAGTGTGTTTGCAGGAATTGGCTTTGGCAATGCAGGAGTCCATTTATGGTAATTAAATAGAACTAACATTAAATTAACAGCTAAAAAAGAGTTGATTCTGGTAATGAGTTTGGCAGCATCAAATCGCAACACACTAAAGAGACTGCTAATGGAATCACTGGTTCTGCGCTGTAGTCATTTTCCATATTTGTTTACATCAGACATCACAGGTGGACTGAACTTATTGCTGCGAGGCAACAGCTCTTGTTGAAAGTTAGTAATGGCTAGTTAGCGACTCTAATGCCACTTTTATGATAACACACCTTTAATTTCAATCCAATAGGAAAATCACATGTACAGTTATGTCCATACAATAGTTTTATTTTTCTGTTGATATGTATTTGTGGAAATTATCTGGTAATGTGTTGAGTTTTCATTTTCTTTGTTCAAGTCATGGAATGTCGTATCCCATTGCCGGGAATGTCAAAACTCACAGGGCTAAAGGCTACAATGTAGAACATCCTATAGTGGTAAATATAAACTGTAATGAATTATTTTGTTTAATCAGGATGAAATAATCTGTTAAAGCAGCAGTAAAGACATTTATAGTGTTACAACAGTTTCTATTTCAAAAACTACACTGTAGTTTTACTGTGCTGTTTTCTTTCAGCCTCATGGACTCTCTGTAGTTCTTACTTCACCTGCTGTTTTTGCCTTCACTGCAAACATGTGTCCTGAGCGCCACCTGGAGGCAGCACAAATACTAGGTAACGCACAGAGGGCTAAACTAATAGGAACATATAAAGATGTCATATTAATTATATATATATATATATATATATATATATATATATATATTTAGTACTGACCTGAATAAGATATTTCACATAAAAGATGTTTACGTATAGTCCACAAGAGAAAATAATATTTGAATTTTTAAAAATTACCAGCTTCAAAAGTTTACACATACTTGATTCTTAATACTGTGTTTTTTGTTTAGTGAAAGTTGTTCATGAGCCCCTTGCCTGTTGTTCTTCTAAAAATCCTTAAGGTCTCACAAAATCTTTGTTTTTTTAGCATTTTTGTGTATTTGAACCCTTTCCAACGATTGCTGTGTGATTTTGAGATCCGTCTTTTCACACTGAGGGACTCATATGCAACTATTACAGAAGGTTCAAACACTCACTGACAGTGGCGGACTGGGACTAAAAAACAGCCCTGGACTTTGACTCGGCTCATCCCACAACAACAGATGTGTGTGAAAGCTAATCAGCAACAGACACGGGTCTCAAAATACTTAAATCTTAACCCATGATGTTTTACCTTCCAAATTATAGCAGGTGTCATCCTCTCTATTCTCTACCTGAATAAACATGTGAAAGAATGGATTAAAAAAAAAAAACAGGGTTTATGTATTATGTCATCTATTCCATGCAATCTTAAACTATATTTATTACTTACTAATCTCTTAATTTATTTGTGCAAAAAATACGGCACTGCAAAAACTGTTCATCTAACCAAGTAAAAAAAATCTTTTTGAAAAAAGCTAAAAAGTATTTTTGATCTTGTTTTGAGACTTATATACTAAGCAAGAGCAGAAGATGTTATATTATCAATCTTATTTTGAGTATATTTGTCTTATTTTGAGAATTCTTAGCAAGTGTGATATGTCTTATTACATTGGCAGATTATTTCACTTAATTTAAGAAGCTTTCGACTAACCTAACCCTTAAAATACGTGATTTTAGTCGAAAGCTTCTTAAATTAGGTGAAATAATCTGCCAATGAAACAAGACAAATCACACTTGGTAAGAATTCTAAAAATACTCAATATAAGATTAATAATCTAACACCTTCTGCTCTTGCTTAGTATATAAGTAACAAGGTTAAAAATACTTTTTAGCTGGAAACAAGATTTTTTGACTTGATTAGATGGAGTTTTTGCAGTGTGCACAAAAACGGTTTAATTACTTAAATATTTCTTCTGCCTTCATGTTAATGCAGCGGCATGTTTATATCGTGTTTTATAGCTAATTAGGCCTAACTGTAAAAACTGCAATAGTGTTATTTCATTGGGGTATAGATAAAAATGTAGCAACCTGAAATAACATTTGCTAACGTCAGATTACCTAGGAAATAACCCTAATTATCCTCCTTTCATGTTACTTGCCCTGCACTTGTCTGGGGAACTTCCATGTCCCTCATTACTATGTCCCTGTGCAGCCTCCTCCTTCACAGCCGTCTGGCTCTCATCCTCACCTTCTCAGCCCAACCTTTTTCTTTCCTTTTTTCGTAACCCCTGCACAAAGAGTATACTATTTGCCCTGCAGTATCCATTTTTTTTCTCCAATCTGCACTTGACCAGTGAGTTTGCGCATCTATCCAATCGCATTGTTGCCACCTATCGGTCTTGACATGGAACAACAGTAAATTATAAGCAAGAAAAAAAAAAAAGAAAAAGAAAAAAAAAACCTGACGGCTGCAGAGAGGCCGACGGCCGTCCTGCTGCAGCGGCCGTTCTGGTATTCTCCAGAACGTCCAGACGGCCAGTCCGCCACTGCTCACTGATGCTTCAGAAGTAAAAACGATGCATTAAGAGCTGGGGGTGAAAACTTTTTGAATTTGGAGATCAGGGTAAATTTCACCTATTTTCTCTTCTTGGAAAATGTAAGTATCTACAGTAGCTTCTGAAGGGCAGCACTAAATGAAAAAAATATGATATTTAGGCAAGATAATAAAATGTACATATCTTTTATCTGTTTAAAAGTTTTCACCCCGAAACTTAATCCATCTTTTTCCTTCTAAAGCATTAGTGAGCATTTGAACTGTCTGTAATAGTTGCTTATGAGTCCCTCAGTTGTCCTCAGTTGAAAAGATGGATCTCAAAACCATACAGTCATTGTTGGAAAGGGTTCAAATACACAAAAATGCTGAAAAACCAAAGAATGTGTGGGACCTGAAGGATTTTTCTGAAGAACAGTGGGTAGTTTAAATGTTCGGGACAAACAAGGGTTCACTAAATTAAACTATCACTAAACAAAAAAAACATAGGTGTGCATCATTCAGATAACAACGCAGTATTAAGAATCAAGTGAATGTAAACTTTTGAATGGGGTCATTTTTATAAATTCAACTATTATTTTCTTTTGTGGACTATATATCATATTCAGGTCAGTACTAAATAAAAAATAACATGAATTTTGTATGATCCCTCTTATTTTGGTAAAATAATGAACATTTTGCAGATTCTGCAAGGTGTATATAAGCTTTTGACCACACCTGTATATTTGAAACATTGTATGATTTAATTGATCATGTTTGTGTTTGTGTGTCTATAAGGTACTGATGTGAGTAACATCAAGAAAGATGATGCTGGCCGTGTGTTGGCCGACACTCTCAGATCGTTTCTGTATGACCTGGAAGTGGAGGATGGCCTGTCTGCAATTGGCTACAGTAAAGAGGACATTCCATCTTTGGTGAAGGGCACCATCCCTCAGGTCAAGTCGCTGTACTAAAAAACACTACAGAGAGCATTTTTTCCTGAAAGCTGAAATTCTGCTCTGTCAAAAATGACCCAAACAGCTTAATCACCCGAGAATGAGAAATATGGCAGTTTAAAAGGCTGAACTCCTTCAGTTAAAGTGACTGTTTACCAGAAAGAAACTTTTTTGAGATTTGTAAAATATCAAACAATGTTGATGATAAATTTCAACCAAAGCTAAAACTAAGCTATTTTTCCCCTAGTGTATAATTAGTGAAATTAAAATCAGTGTACAAGCTAAATCATTAATGCTTATTTTAATCAACACTGACTAATGGGGCAGCCGTGGCCTAATGGTTAGAGATTCGGACTTGTAACCCAAAGGTTGCAGGTTCGAGTCTCAGGTCCGGCAGGGATTGTAGGTGGGGGGAGTGAATGTACAGCACTCTCTCCACCCTCAATACCACGACTGAGGTGAGTCCCTTGAGCAAGGCACCAATCCCCCAACTGCTCCCCGGGCGCCGCAGCAATGGCTGCCCACTGCTCCGGGTGTGTGTTCACGGTGTGTGTGTGTTCACTACTGTGTGTGTGCACTTGGATGGGTTAAATGCAGAGCACAAATTCCTTGTATGGGTCACCATACTTGGCCTCACTCACCCCCTTTCCTTTCCTTCCTTTCCTTCCTAATATAAGCATCTCTGATTGGCCAATGCATTTCTAAGTTCAACAGAAACATTTAATTGGTTATAAGGGTTAGCGCTGCACAAAACAGCACATAAAAGCAATCTGATGCTGTAATAGATTGTTTAATTGTGCAGGGGCATTTGTTGCCCCTTTGTCTTTGTTTTTGCTCATTTTGGTGGCATTTTTGCCACAAGCCCTTGTTAATTTCCGAACCTTCTTCACAGTTTTAACATCATAACAATGCTATGTACATACATTAATATGGTACTATATTCATGTTCTGTCGCCCAGCTTTAAAACACTCCAATACTTACAACATTACACTGATTAATAATACATTATATAGTGTGTTAAAATGATCTCAGAGTGATTAATTGAGTTTGTTTGTGTATGTTTGACAGGAGCGGGTAACTAAACTCTCTCCTCGGGCTCACACTGAAGAGGATCTAACTGATCTGTTTGCAGCTTCCATGAAGATCTACTGAGCAAACTGAAGGACATTGTAACACACTGACGTGGCTCCGAGAAGCACAGTCTCTGATTAGCTGTGCTGATTTTATTATGTAAGCAGAGACACTGATCTCAACACTCTGACCTCGCTGACCTATAATCCTTCCAGTGATGTCACTGTCCTGAGAAAAGCAGAGACAGTAATACACTCACTCTCAGATACTGTGTTCTGCACACCAATCTAAACGTATTCAAACATAATTATAATCATAACATAATTAAACCACCCTGCACACACACAGTATGCATACTCTCCATTCACTCTAACTATTATGCTGATTTGTTAATCAGAGTGATTTAAGCAGGTTGGATTTAAATGAGTCTAATCTAAGAATCAGGATTAGACTTGATCTGGTAAGCAACATTGTTTTTCAGTTTTGTTTTTATTTCTTAAATCAATGATGAATTAAAATTGATGAAGGGACTCAGATTCATTCATTCATGCCGTGCTGAAATCCTCATCTGAAGTAAGGAAGCCTTATAGGATTGGAATTGAAGTTCAGATGTCATAATACTATATCTCAGTATTTCATATTACTAATATTAATAATCTCTTCACTAGTGATTTTATTTTGAAATGGAGCTAGAAGCATAAACTGGAGTATATAGAGTGAATGATTATGCAATCAGAATCTAACCCTAATCTATTAAAATATTTCTTACTGTACTGCAGGCTAATAAAATGTATGAAATATGAAAATATTTATTTTTTGTGCCTTTTTTGACATGCATGAGGATCATTGTATAGGTTGTGTATTGTTACGTGTTAATGGTGTGAGTGAATTACTGTAAGTATTGAGAGAGATGACTTTTATAAGCGTGTGATTGTCTGATCAGAGCTGTGACCTGCAGCATTTAAAGAGTTAATTGAAGTGGAACAGATTTAAATAGATTTAAGAGTGCTGTTGTTTCCTAGAAAAGCACCTAACTAAGTTCTTCTAATGTGTGTGCGTATAAGAGAGTATTTAAAGAGAGGAGAAGATTTAGCAATAGCAGTGACTCTGAATAAAGTGTCTCAGTTCTTCTTGCAGCTTGTGTGCTGTTTGGCTTCATCATGCAGCAGATCTACACACAGAGCCATGAAGAGTTTGAGGTGTTCACCACTGTTTTGTCACCTCAAGGTTAGTAGTCTTTTCCTGCTGTCTTTTTATATAATTTCTGTTTAATGTACAAATATTATAACGAAATGATTCAATCTTGCAGTTTGTCGGAAGAGAGTGATATTCAAGCACCAAGGAGAAATGGTAACGCGCATTTTCTCATTTGAGCTGCAGCATCTTGTAATACAGCAGTTTATACTGTATTTAGACTATATTTTTGTGTGTGAGATGGTGGTGACAGCAGACTACAGTGCAGACTGTGACGAAGAGCTGTGTGTTCGTGCTGGTGAGGTGGTGTTGCTGCTGTATCAGGAGAATGCTGACTGGTGTTATGTCCGACTTCAGAACGGAAAGGAGGGATATCTGCCCACAGCCTGCTTCACTACGGTATTCATGCACACAAACTCATACAGTGCATAAAAGATACACTACATGGCCTAAATCACACATGTGCTCATTCTGGAAATAATATAGCTACTTTAGAATAATATACTTTTGACAGTTAAAGGGATAGTTCAACAAAAAATGAAAATTGTATTATTAATTACTCACCCTCATGTCGTTCCAAATCCGTAAGATCTTTGTTCATCTTCAGAAAACATATTAAGATATTTTTGATGAAATCCGAGAGCTTTCTGACCCTGCATAGAAGGCAACACAACTAAAACATTCAAACAGGCCCAGAAAGGTGGTAAGGACATCAGTCCATGTTCAACTGTAATGTTATGAATCTATGAGAATGCTGCTTTTTGTGTGCAAAGATATAAATAAAATAACTTCCATACTAAATGTCTAGGCTGTTTGAACATTTCAGTTGCAGGGTCAGAAACTCTCACTGTGAGTGACAAGTTGACTGGATTAAAACATTTTTTTAATTTTAAACTTAATAATTTTAAGTTAAGTCAACTTTTTACAGATTTCATCAGAAACATCTTAATTTGTGTTCTGAAGATGAAAGTCTTCTGAATTTGAAACGACATGAGGGTGAGTAATTAATGACAGAATTAAAAATTTTGGGTGAACTATCCCTTTAATTAATTGAAAATGTATTCTAGATTAAGTATTATGCATTATTTGAACTTTTTTGGACTCTCATAATTGGGACTTGTTTATATATAATTTTGCATGTGTTGACTTTGAAATATGATTAAAGTGTACTACCAAATGTACTTTCAAGTATTTATGGTAAAATAAAATATATTTTAAAATAATTTTAATGTTAAACTTGAATGTTATGATATTAAATATTTTTGTAAATACATATTTGCAATGATCGACTTGAAGTTTATAAGTAAATTTAAAATAAAATGATAAAAAAAACTTTAAATATCATATAATGCACTAGTTACGTTGTAATAAAAACAAACCCTTACATTTTAATACATTTTTTGTTGTGCTTTAAAGAAGTATACTTATTTTGATGTGCTAAGTTTAAAGTTGCAATGTAAACATCTACCCCCGGTTTCACAGACAAGGCTTAAGTCTAGTCCTAGACTAAAATGTAAGTCTGAGCTGTTTCAACTAAAAGAAAATTGCACTGACTGATCTTAAAATATATCAGTGCCTTTGTTTTGTCTAAAGATGCACACCAAAAATGTTTTTTTCAAAGCACATTTATAAAAATTACTTAATTACTAATTACTAATCCTGGCTTAATTTAAGCCCTGTCTGTGAAACCGGGCCGTAAAGTTTTTGATTATAAGTTTAATTAAATTAAATTAATTATTAATTGATTAATTAATTATTTTATTTTAATGAGGTTCTTAGCAATGCAAATTACTAATCAAAATTTAACTTTTGATATATTTACGGTAGGAGATTTACAAAATATCTTCATGGAACGTGATCTTTACTTAATATCCTAATGATTTTTGGTATAAAAGAAAAATCGATAAGTTTGACCCATACAGTGTAATTTTGGCTATTGCTACAAATATGTTATATTTAGACTATATTTACAAATATATTTATTAATGTGTAATAAATGTATATATGTGTGCAGAAGCAGGAGCCAGTGAGGCTTATTTCGACTCAGGCGTCACAAAGCTTCATGCAATCGGCGTCTAATGATCGGAGTGGCTGTTCTGGGTGAGTGTTTATGACGTTGTGTAACTCTGATTTGTTTTTGTCGCTTTGCGTCATCACTGCTATTTTCATTTCTAGAGGGCGCTCTCTGAAACTGCCAAGGCGAGCGTCTCTGTCAGGAGTGCCGGGTTCACCTAGATTACTTCAGCGGCTCCTCTCTCGGCGACGTAGTGACGGACACGCTGTACGTTCGATTGGCTCCATCAATCCTGCGTTTCATCCTGACTGATGCATGTAACCCTAGAGCTCCACCTTTCTCTTCTAAATGGGTCACAAGAGTGCAGAAACTAGGACAATATCACACCAAAGTTGAGTTGTATGCAACTCCTTCAGATTTTTGTGTCCTTTTTATGGTTTGGGGCCTCAGTAACTTCGGAGGCAGTTTGTGGCACTGAGCCTGCGACTGGTGTCATGAATATTCCAGTGTAAATATGTCAATATTGTGATTTTGATTGGAAATATCGCACACTTCGCCAATGAACATTTGTTTGCATATCTGTATATGTTTTGACTAATAATGCAGAAAGACTACAATGAATTAGAAATTGTTTTTATTTTAAATTTTAGATCTGTATGTATGTGTATACACTTGAGGTCAAAAGTCCATACACCTTGCAGAATCTTCAAAAATTTTAATTATTTTACCAAAATAAGTGGGGTCATAAAAAATGCATGTTGTTGTTTTTTTTAGTACTGACCTGAATAAGATATTTCACATAAAAGATGTTTACATACAGTCCAGAAGAAAAAAAAATAGTTGAATTTATAAAAATGACCCTGTTCAAAAGTTTACATACACCTGATTCTTAATACTGTGTTGTTATCTGAATGATCCACAGCTGTTTTTTTTTTTTTAGGGATAGTTGTTCATGAAAACATTTTGAATTTGAAGATCAGGGTAAATGTAACAAATTTTGTCTTCTGGGAAACATGTAAGTATCTTCTGTAGCTTCAAAAGGGTACATGCTAAATGAAAAAAAAATGATATTTAGGCAAAATAAGAAAAACGTACTGATCAAAAGTTTACACCCCTGGCTGTTCAGTCTTAACAAGGACTCATGAACAACTATTAAAAACTACTAAAAAACAGCTGTGGATCATTCAGGTAACACAGTATTAAGAATCAAGTGTAAGTAAACTTTTGAACAGGGACATTTTTATTAATTTCAACTATCATTTTCTCTTGTGGACTGTATGTAAACATATTTATTGTGAAATGAAATATCTTATTCAGGTCAGTACAAATAAAATAAAAAAAACATGAATTTTGTATGATTTTGGTAAAATAATTAACATTTAGTAGATTCTGCAAGGTGTATGTAAACTTTTGACCTCAACTGTATGTGTGTGTATACATGCATACATATATATGCAATGTTTATATTAAAATGTTAGTGCTGCCAAAGTTAAAATAAACCCAAAAATTTACTATTGTAAAAAATATAAAAGTTGATTATCAAAATAAATTTTAATGTATCACAATCTACAAAAACACAAAAATGCAATTACAGAAATCCGTTTACAATGGAAGTATTATAGATTTAGATTTTCTTTTGCTTTATCTGACCGTGAATGTTTCATTTGCATATTACGTAAAAAAAAGTTTCAAACACACCTCAGACCACAACATATCACAAAGTATCTAAACAAATCTTTTATTCCCCAAATGTTTCATTTTCTATGGTACATGTACTCTTATATGATGTTTTTTTTATTTTTATCTCTTATTCAGGAGACATTGGCACACAGCTCTTCATTTCATGAAATGAAAAGTCATTTTGTCATTCACACTCTGGTTATAATCATCATCAATTCATCAAGCTTAACTAGGAGGAAAATATCAACACTAATTTGGTAATATATTACAATTAGGTTCAATTTGTGAATGCATTATGTATCATAAACTAACAATGAACTATTTCTACAGCATTTATGAAAATTAACTAATACATGTACTATTGTTCACCAAAAATATTAAAAATGCATTAGTATACATTTAGAAAGTTGTGGCCAGTAAGATTACATTTTTTGAAGTAATTAATTTTATTCAGCAAGGATTCAATAAATTGATCAAATTGACAGTAAATACATTTATAATGTGTAATATTACTTAGACGTTAATAAAAAATGTTTCGAGCATGAAATCAGCATGATTTATGAAGGATCTTGTGACACGAAAGTCTGAAACAACGATGCTAAAAATTCTGCACTGCATCACAGGAATAAATTATATATTAAAATATAATTAAATAGAAAACAGTTCATTTAAATTGTAATAATATTTCACATTTTTACTGTTTTTACTTTATCAAATAAATGCAGCCTTGGTGAGCAAAGCAGACTTTATTCCAAAGCATTAAAATCTTAGTAACCCTGACATTTTGAACAGTAGTTAATGTGGAATTTAACATCAATCAAGATGGAAAGTATTGTTAATTAAATGTAAACTACACTAAAATAAAAACTTAGTGTTACCACTAATTCACACTGATGTGGTCCATTAATGACCTGTTAAATATAATAGAAAACTCCATTAGAAAGTGATTCAGAAACAGCGACCACATCGTTTCATACAGATGGAATAACTTTATTGTTGTTAGGCGAAAAGTAATCAAGCATGCAAACAGCAGATTCCTCAGCTGCGTAGAATCATCCAACTGTTTTATTGAAAAAACAGAGGAGAAACAATTGAGGGGGGAAGAAAAAAAAACAGATTCAATATCTGTACAGATGAAAGTATAATACAATATATACCACTATTGTACACTGGAATACAATATATCAGGAGGGCAGCAGTCACAGAGAAACAACCTGCGCTTGAGTCTGTGTTACATGAAGCAGTAAAACATTTCTTTTGTGCTGCTCTTTACACCAACAAATATCAATTATGTTCAAGAGCTAATAAACACGCCCACACAGAAAAAGTGCTCTTTTATAGATGTCGTCGACTTAAAAATCAAAAACCAATCTTTTAAAAGCTCATCAAGCCTCCAACATCACGCTTGGCCTTGGACCAAAGTCAGGCCTCGTTCCAATACTCCTGTTTTACAGAAGTGTGTCACTGCAGATCAGAGCCGGGGAGGGTAGAAGTCTCATTAAGGCTGTTAACAACAGGTTTGACCACCTGTTTTTGGCAACACCGGGTTAAACGCAACAGCTCAGCTCAGCAAAGTTTCAATAGATACGAGTTTTTCCATCTGATTTATTCTCTAACCACTGACCAAAGCTCAACAGCTCTATTAATCTGCTTTACTGTAAACTTTTCTCTTTTTTGGTTTATATGAATCAGTCGCCAAGGTGATGAGAAAAATCTCTCTCGAACAGAATGTTTTTTTTGTTCTCAAAAGAAACCGCTTAAACCGTCCTTGACACACATTGCCCTCTACTTCAGCATATTAGTATGGCCTAACACACAAGTAACAACATCACTACAGCGCTGAACTCAGATTATCCTGAAAATATCATCCACTCAGCTACTTTCTGTTTAGATCTTCCCAGAATCTACATTACATTCTGATACTAAGTAAACTTGTATGAATTGTCTTGCACGGAACAGTGTTTAAGGAAGAAAGGACATGCAAAACGCTACAATAAAACCAAATAGGAAGTCTGAATGACTTTGCGCCACACCAAAGGCAACACTGACAAGCTCAAAGGCCAATCGGAGATTACAGTACAGAAACTCTATGATGAGAAAAGTTTCTGTTCTCTGAGTGAGTAGTGGGACGATTAAGTAAAGGTGAAATGCTGCTTTTACCGCGTAGTGTTCTTTGGATAGACTGCGATGAATTGTGGGGTAGAGAAGCGCAAAAGATGACCATATCACTAAACTGATACTGTGTTGAGGACACAAACATATGATCATGGAGACCCTGTTACCTACTAAGCGCACACAGACGCAGGGCTGAAGTTTAGACTCAGTGAGACAGTCAGTGTTTCAAATTGGATTGTGAATTAAGTTGATAAGAGAGCTGTGAACCCAGCAATGAGGGTCAAAGTGCACTTTGATTATTTAAGTACTATATGTGGATACTAGCAAAGCTCAAGGGTGATCCTGAAGGGATCGTTCAACCAAAAAATTAAATTCTGTCAACATTTACTCACAGTCATGTCATTCTGTATGACATTTCTTTCTTTCGTGAAACGCAAAAGATGACATTTGGGTCCAGTGTTATTTTGGACCACACTGACTTTCATTATATGAACAGAAATATCTTTTGAAATTTAAATGACATGATGGTGAGTAAACGACTAGTTGAACCATCTCTTTAAAGGAGAAGTTCACTTCCAGAACAAACATTTAGAGATAATTTACTCACCAACTCATCATCCAATACATTCATGTCTTTCTCTCTTCAGTCGTGAAGAAATTATGTTTTTTGAGGAAAACATTTCAGGATTTCTCTCCATATAGTGGACTTCTATGGTGCCCCCGAGTTTGAACTTTCGAAATGCAGTTTAAATGCAGCTTCAAATGGCTCTAAACCATCCCAGCCAAGGAATAAGGGTCTTATCTAGTGAAATGACTAATGGTTATTTATAAACTTTTTAACCTCAAATGCTCATCTTGTCTAGCTCTGGGTAAACTCTGGGTATTCCGGTTTAAGATAGTTAGGGTATGTCAAAAAAATCCTCTCATTTTTATTTTTCCAACTTCAAAATCATTCTACATTGCTGTTTTACATTTTATGTAAAGGGCGTTTGATCTTCTTTGCATGTGCAGCGATATAGGACGATTTTAAGAAAATTACATGAGTTTTTCAACATAACTGTCTTGAACCGGAATACACAGAGTTCAAGCAAAGCTAGACAAGATGAGCATCTGAGGTTTTAAATAACCGATTGTTTCACTAGATACGACCCGTCTTTCTCAGCTGGGATCATTTAGACCCCTTTGATTCTGCATTTAAACTGCATTTTGAAAGTTCAATCTCACGGTCACAATAGAAGTCCACTATATGGAGAAAAATCCTGAAATGTTTGCCTCAAAAACCAATTTCTTTACGACTGAAGAAAGAAAGACAAACATCTTGGATGACGAGGGGGTGAGTAAATTATCTGTACATTTTTGTTCTAGAAGTGAACTTCTTTTTTAAATTAGTGCGCACCATGTATACATTTTCGGTGGATGAAAGCCGACACTCAATTCCTGTAATAACCACTCCAAATTTCATATCGTAAGACTATTTAAGGAATGCGTTTCATACTCAAAGGACGCGTATGTCAGTAAATCGGCCGCACCATTATTCGTTAGTTGAATCACAGTGTGTGTGTGTGTATGTGTGTTTTGCCAGGAAGCTCACTCTGCTATGCGGGTAATGAAGTATCAAGATTGGTCCATGGGTTCGAAGGTGCTGGGAGGCTCCGTTCCGTGACTTTCCATATCCTCCTGTTTGTCAGGAGCCTCTTCTTCTTCCTTCACATCATGCCTTGCTGCAGCATGCTGGCGCAAGTGTTTGTCCATGGACGCCTGTATGTTTGAGACCATCTCTTGCAGGCGCTGCCGCTGGGCCTCGATCACAGCGGGCTCAAGCCCCAATCCACGGCCCTCGCGTAAAGTGAGCATGCCTGGAGCCACGCGCACCAATTCCTCCCCTGACAACGTTATCTCTTCACCGCGAGCGCTGTTGCTGAGATCCACGCCGCTGCTGTGCTGCCGCCTGATTGGTGGGTGTTCAGGAGGGGCGGAGCCCAATGAGTGACCTTTGCCTTGGAAGGCCGTGACGGTTTGCTCTTTCTTGCGCACTGCGCCGCCAGCACCCAATCGCAGGCCGTGGGCGGGGCTTCCCTCGCGACTGCGGGAAGCGGCGTCTGAGCGGAGTTGGGAAAGGGCCTCCTGGACGAGCTCCTCCACATCAGGGCCCACTGGAAAATGGCCAGCTGTGTCCACACACAGCTCCAAACGCTCCTCCGCAGCATTGAACACAAACGTCTTACCGGACAAGTGGGGCAGTGTGCAGTGCTTTCCGTCTAACAGACCTTAAGACAGAAACAGAGAATGTTAGCACAGTGGATGAAACATTTTAATAGTTTTTCAATTGCATTTTATAAATGTTTACAATTAGGGGTGTGCGATATATATTGTCTACGATAATATCATAAATGTTGTTTAATTGATATGCAATTTGATGTCAGAGTATTGAGATTGATAATTCTAATAATAAATCACCATATTATAAAAAAATAAAATTATTTCTGAAGGATCATGCGACACTTAAGACTGGAGTAACAGCTGATGAAAATTCAGCTTTGCATCACAGGAATAAATTATATTTTAAAAGCATATTAAAATAATTTTATATTGTAATAACATTTTGCAGTATTATTGTTTTTTTCTGTATTTTTGATCAAATAAATGCAATCTTGATGAGCAGAAGAGACTTATTTAAAAAAAATTGTGTATATATATCAACACCAAAAAAAGACAAAGACAAAATACAGAAGGCATATCATCAAACAATTGTTTAAAAAAAAAAGTCTAAAGGCTTGAAAAAATATGAACTATTTCTAGGTCATATCAAAATAAATTACTTTGTGACATCGACCAGTTGAACTTAGATGGAAAAGGTAAGATATTGAATCTAGTGTAGCACAAGACCATCCTGGAAAACATGATCATCAGGTTTTATACAGTCAGTTTATGCAGCCTGAGTTCTGCTGTCATTAAACATTTACATTTATCCAAAGCAACTTGCACTGCAATCAAGGTACACATTTACATTTTATTTTGTATCAGTTGTTGCTTTCCTTGGGAATCAAACCTACAACCTTGGAATTGTTAGTGTCATACTATACTGTTTGAGCTACAGCAAAGCAAAAAAGAGGGACAAACCAAATACTTAGACAATTTTTGTTAATTTTTCAATTCAGCTTCTCACTATGCTGTTATGCAAATGGCAAATGTTTTTGGCAACGGTCAAAAGTTTACATACACCTTGCAGAATCTGCAAAATATTAATATTAATATTTCCGTTCAATAATAATTGTTCCTGAGTCCATTGTTTGTCCTGAACAGTTGTTTGTCTTCAGAAAAATCCTTCAGGTCCCACAAATTCTTTGGTGTTTCAGCGTTTTTGTGTATTTCCAACAATGACTGTTTGATTTTAAGATCCATGTTTCACACTGAGGACAAATGACGGACTATGAGGGATATGTAACTATTACAGAATGTTCAGACGCTCACTGATGCTTCAGATGGAAACACAATGCAATAAGTCAGGGTGAAAACTTCTGAACAGAATGAAGATGTGTACACTTTTCTTATTTTTCCTAAATATTAATTTAGTACTGCCCTTTAGAAACTGCAGACGATACTTGCATGTTTCCAAACAGATAAAATAAGTTACATTTACTCTGATCTTCAAATTCCAAAAGTTTTCACCTCCAGCTCTTAATGCATTGCGTTTCCTCCTGAAGCATCAGTGAGCATTTGAATCTTCTGTAATAGTCGCATATGAGTCCCTCAGTTGTCCTCATTGTGAAAAGATGGAATTCAAAATCATACAGTCATTGTTGGGAAGGGTTCAAATACACAAAGATTTTCTAAAGAACAGCAGGCAGTTTAACTGTTTAGGACAAACAAGGGACTCATAAACAACTATCACTTGAAAAAAAAAACAGCTGTGGATCATTCAGGTAACAACACAATATTAAAAATCAAGTTAATATACTTTTGAACAAGGTAATTTTTATAAATTGAACTTTTATTTTCTCTTGAGCACTATCTGTAAACATGTTTTATGTGAAATATCTTATTCAATTCAGCACAACATAAAAAATAACATGCATTTTGTTATGATCCCTCTTATTTTGGTAAAATAATAAACAATTTGCAGATTTTGCAAGGTGTATGCAAACTTTTGGCCTCAACTGTATGGTCTTGTCAATTTTGAATTTTGAAAGCTCAATTCAAATTGTGTGTGAGAAAGTGAAAAAAGACAGATTACCCATATCTTTCTTCACAATATTGTAGAAGACTCCTCCTTGTTGGAATAGATGAGGCAGTTTCTTGGCATATGACCAGACATCTTCACCTGAGAGAAACACAAAGAGAGAGGAGAAGAGAAAACACATTAAACAGGCCTCTCTCACACACACACACACACACACATCTAATAATCAATCATTTCTGATTAAACATGATCTGAAATTACAGAATCATCAACTACATCATCAAATACATAAATAGGCTTTTCACTTAAGTAGATGATAATTCTAGTATGACACAGCCTTCTCATAAAGCAGATCTATAACAGGAAAGTGTATCTTACCCATAAGTGCTGCCAAGAGACAGAGTGATGACATCTCAAGGTCAATGTTGTCTTGAAGTTCCCTGCTACTGGTGCGGCTGAGTCGTGGATCAGAGTGAGCATGCGTTTGAGGTGCATGAGCGTGCGTCTGAGTCATGTGAGCATCAGGCGAGCTCTCTTTCAGCGCTTCCACAGAGATGCGGTCACCATGCTGAAGTGCAACAGGCTGGTTCTGGTCCTCAGGACGCGGAGGGGGCAGCTCTCTAGGCGGGAAGCCGTGTCGGATGCACAGCTGTCCAGGTGACAAGTTGAAGACCTGGACGATGGAGTTCTGGAGCTCACCGTAGGTGGTGTGCGGCTGCAGCGTAAGCATGGCCTGCCGGCCATCGCTGGTTGTTACACGTATCTTCTTCTCTCCGCTGGTGGGCGGCACTTTGGTGGGTGTGGGAGGAGCAGAGGATGATGAAGAGGAAGGAGATGATGGGCGAGGATCCTGCTGGCGCAAGCGGTCCGTGCTACGGCGCTGGGAGAGCGCGGCCTGCTCGCTGATGCTGTGCTGCAAGACTCTTTCGGTTTTGCTCATCACTAGTTCCTCTTTATGCAGGGTTTTGCCCTTCTGCCCCGTCAGGATGATTTTTGTAGGAGGGTGTGTTGCGGATTCACTCCCGTCTCTTCCGTCCTGCACATGAGCTCCTTCGATGGCAACCGGATTGTATTCATCTTGGCTCCTTTTGGCGGTATGATGCAAGATGGTGTTCACCACTTTCTGAACTAGAATCTCACTCCCAAACTCACCAGGGAAGTGCTTTGTGACAAGTCGCATCGTCACATCGTAAACGTTGCTGTTAAGCGTCATATCTGCTTCATACTGAAACCAATAAACGGTCTCTCGGACCACACGGCCAGCCCACTCCAGAGTGATGGGGAAGGCTTCAGGAAGATTGTCATACTCCTTGCCTTCCCAGAAGTGTTTGAACCCACAGCCGCACTTCCCACCCTCAGAGCGAGTGTTAGTACGGTCGCCATCCAAATAGACAACGGAGCCGTCACCCTGAACACGGCGCACTGAAGTTCCGTGACACCAGGTGCAGGCCGTGAGTGAGCTGAGTTTGTAGTCGGGCACTAGCAGATCTTTTTCTGGGTTATAGGAACAAACCAAACTATTTAAGGGAAAGCTGTAATTCTTGTCTGCTCGCAGCGTCCCGTGAGTCGACTTGGCCAAGTTGTAGAGTTTTCCTCCTGGTATGAGCCATTCAGCTGGCACGTGGAGCTCTGAAAGAGCGTTGCAAACAAGGCAGCGATGGAGACGACCTTCCTGAACGGATTTCTTAGCTGCGTCCGTCACCTCCTCCGGCTGCACGCCGATCACTCCTGTGCGCCGATAGATGTACTGGTGGACATCTGCGACTAGAGCGGGGTGGATGCCGTGCTTGTCCATGAAAACATCCTCCATCGCGCCTACAAGGCGCAGCAGGTACTTATCCTGCAGGCTCCGGTCACCCCCGATCACACAGCTTCCACTGGAGTCCAAGCTCACATATTTGCGAATCAACTCTTGAGGAACGCCCCAAGCTTTCGGAAGCAGTGCAGCAGGTAAACGAGGCAAAGGCAAGCCTTTGATTCCCACTAGGGGTAGATAGTGATTTCTGCCAGAGCTACTCCAGGCGATGCAGATGGGCTTGTTCAGAGTGCCATCTTTTCCTCGGCACTGCTCCTCTGGAACCAGGCCTGGTAGGAAGGTGGCGGAGTAATCGCCCGAGCTGCGCATACCGCTCAGGGAGTCCAACAGGATTATAGGTCTGTGGAGTACATTCGCCAGGCCGAATATGTGAATGTTCCTGAGGCCCAAAGGAACGCCTTCTGGAGGGATAAACAGCGGGTCACACTCATTAATGATGTCTTCCCATTCTGCGGCATCAACAAAGTCCTGGAAAAGGGCTTTGTAGCGGCCGAGGTTCTGCTTGAAATTGAGTTTTAGGTTTTCCCGGAGGGCATGCCAAAAGAGCTCACGGCCAACTAACGCCCTGGACACGGCGTGGACCAGGCAGTGTCCGTCTCCGTCCACGTGCACGGGAATAAGACACTCTCTGTTCAAGTTTGCTTTCTTGATCTCCTCCAAAGTGTCATGCAGGTAGATCAGGCTCCCTGACCGGTCCCGTCCATACCCAACAGTGGACACATGCTCTTGCTCGATGAGAAACGCACGGTCCCCAAGAAGCGAGCAGTCGAAAATCTCTCCCTGGTTCATTTCTTTCAAAAGTTTGGCAGTGCCTGTCTGTTTGTCCATGCCATAGCGGGTGAGGATGGGAGAGAGCAGCTTGCAGTGATAGTTGGACAGTCCCATCACTTTCACCAGCTCTGAGCCCTTTTTAGGAGGGCCTGGCACACCCAGCAAAGCATTTCTCAGCAAATTATGAAGCACCACATCTGGGTCAGTCACTTCCTCCACATTCGCGAGGTTCTTCTGTTCGTGTCTCTGGCCGCATTCAGTGCACTCGATGCTTATGGAGGTGTGTGCGGGGAAGAAAAGCTTCGCCTGGCACTGCGGGTCCGGGCACATCCCGCATAAAATGCGCCTGTCCTTCTGCTTTGTGCCCGGAATTAACGACATAATCCAATCTAATATATCTTCTGACGCAGCGGTTTACAAAAGCATCGCTGTCTAATCAGTGACGGCCGATAGAAAATTATGTCACCTCACGCAGTTTCTGTTTTCCAGTAACAAACACAACACGGAAGCGGTTCTGTAACAGTGTGACCCTATGGGCGGCACAAGGCATGCTGGGAGATGAAGTTCTTAACCGTCACAGGTCTAGAGGTCTTCTTATGTCTATGCTTCTAACGACATTATTTTAAAAAACAACCATTGGAATGTATTCTAATAGTATACAAGATTATTATGGTTTCTTTAATTCACGAAAATGAATATTTGTTTACTACCGTCTGGGGTGAATCATACGATAAAAAAAAAAAAGTGAAAAATAACAAAACTACAATAACCACAATACAAAGAAGGCCAAAGGTTGTGTTGTGTTTATTGAGTTCAGCAATCTTTACATGGGCGTGAGAACAAACTGCAGCTGCACATAAACATACATTGTTTCATACATTGTTTCTTTCTCTTTCTTTGTAGAAAACGAATGCTTAATGTTTACAGGCTGAAAAGCTTCTATAAGCTATGACAAATAGTATTGTTTATTGCAATGTGATCTAATATTTATAAATTTATAAAAAGTTTATTTTATTTATTATCTATGCAATTCCCATTACAAAAATGCTATTAAATATAATGCGTAATTTGCTGTATGGACGAAATGTTCATAAATTGTCACCTTTAAACAGAATTCCCTTATTTTAAGTCATTTCCAGTACATCATTAATTTCATTGAATTATAAAAATGTTCATAACGAGTATGCTAAATACTAGTACATAAAATGCTGGCTGAAAACATTGTCTTGTTAGAGCAATTAACTATTTTTTTATTTTTTATTTTTTACAAAAACGTTTAAATAATATCAGAACACCATAATAAATAAAATGTAATGTAGAGAAAATGTTAATGACTTTCAGGGGGAAAAAATAATTTTCATGTGATGCATTTTAAACACTGAATAAACTACTGAGAACATGAATAACGAGTTCCACATAGATAATAGAGAGTACACTTTAGATTTTTTTTTAAATTATACACAAAAATAACTAATTGTGTGCAGTGAACAGAGCAAACGAATGAAGCAAATTCAATTATTTACTTTATTATTTAATTATTTAATTTATTTGTCAGATTTAAAACCTCTATTTGATTTTTTTTATTGCTGAAAGCAAAAACATACAAAACTGTACAAAATACAAAATATCAACAGTAGGCTAATGCCACTTAAAAAAGGCAATACTAAAAGTAAACCAGATAAAAACAAATAAATAAATAAACAAATAAATACAATAGAGCGCCATTATATTCCATAAGATTCCTTACACAAATAGACGGAGTTAATTCTAACAGTCTTTATTATTTATTTTATTTTAAGCCACTTCCGGGTTGGCCTAGCAAACGTCACGACAGCTTTTTCCGCTTCTGACAATCCGAGCGTTATATAAATCAGCGTCTGCGAGAGGAAAAGAGGAATAGCGGAAGAGAGGAAGTGAAAGACGGGAAGACTGGAAGAAAGGAATAATAGCGGCGCTCTGTTTCTATTCTGTCACCGGACTAGAGATCAGTGGAATCAGATTATGAACCGATTAACATGTTAGATAAATATACAGTTTATTTGAAACATTAATAATTTCCAACATATGAACAGATCCAGATATCAGATGACACATTTTTTACCTTTACCCAATGAAACAGTACATTTTCTGTTGAGATTATTAGTTCGGAATAGAGTTTGTATTAGATAACACCTTAGATTTCGTAAATAAACGATAATTTGCTAACGTGTCTAATATCAATGTGATCCGATCAAATGGTTCTGTCGTGGAGTGGAAAATCAGATGTATCGTGTCGTGTCGACAGAAGATTAAACTGAGTTTTAGCACCAGAAGGAATTCAGAGAGGTGTGTAACTTTTTAACGTCTACTTTTTGTCTCGATGTGTAACGTTAAGCATAACCGGTTACCATGGTAATTGTCTGTAAGGATGGTTTATCGATTATATTTAGAGTATAGAGTATTTAGAGACCTCAACTAAAAATGTCTGCGTGTCATTCCATTAAAATGGAAAATGTCATAATTTATTCATATACACCACTTGTTTGATACTTTGCCTTATGTATAACTTGCTCATGCGTTGTATTTTTCTTTTCTTCTATTTTCGCTATTAATAATAACTTTCTTTGCATCTATAAATAAAGCTTTTATTGCCATAGTTGCTTACAATACTAGTCAAAAGTTTTTGAACAGTAACATTTTTAATGTTTTTTTTTTAAGAAGTCTCTTCTGCTCAACAAGCCTGCATTTATTTGATCCAAAGAACAGCAAAAACAGTAAAAATTGTGAAATATTTTTACTATTTAAAATAGCTGTTTTCTATTTGAATATATTTTAAAATGTAAATTATTCCTGTGGTTTCAAAGCTGAATTTTTAGCATTATTACTACAGTCACACAATCCTTCAGAAATCATTCTAATATTCTGATTTGGTGCTCAAAAACATGTATTATTATTATTATTATTATTATTATTATTATTATTAAGTTGAAAACAACCGAGTATTTTTTTTTTCAGGTTTCTTTGATGAATATAAAGTTCAGAAGAACAGCATAAATGTCTTTATCATCACTTTTGATCAACTTAAAGCATCCTATAGCATTTCTATAATTTCTTAGTCAAAAAAAAAAAAAGAATTATACTGACTCCAAGCTTTTGCATGGTATAGTCTATAATCTTACAAAAGCTTTTTATTTCAGATCAAATGCTGATCTCTGGATCCTCCTATTCATCAAAGAATCCTGAGAAGAAAGGAATCAACTGCTTTAAATATTATTAATAATAGTAATAATAAAAATAATAAATGTTTCTTGAACATCAAATGAGCATATTAGAATGATTTCTGAAGGATCATGTGACATTGAAGACTGGAGTAATGATGCAAAAAAATTCAGCTTTGAAATCACAGAATAAATTCCATTTTAGAATATATTCAAAATAGTAAATTAATAGTAAAAATATTTCTAAATTTTACTGTTTATACTGTACTTTGGCTCAAACAAATGCAGGCTTGGAGACCAGAAGAGACGTCTTTAAAAATACTACAAATCTTTTTGTTCAAAAACGTTTGACTGGTTTTTGGATTGTGCTACAGTCTACAATTTTTATTTGTTAACATTAGTTAACTACATTAACATCAACTACAAAAATACTTCTAAAGTAATATTAAAAGCAGAAGTTGTATTATTATATTTAATGGACCTGAGGTAACATAAACTGAAAATGTAAAAATACATTTTATTAACTAATTTTAACAAATACTGTAACAAATTATTGCTTGTTGTTAGTTAACGTTATTACATGCATTAATTAATGAGACCTCACTGTAAAGTATTACTGGTATTGTTTATGTAAAATAAGCCATTTGTATCTACAGGTGGTGCTGTAGAGCTGCGTATTATGTTTGATGTGCTTTGCAATAATTTTTGTATGTGTTCCAGATGGATGAGGTATTGGAGAAGTTTCTGGAAGATCAGAAAACAAAGATAGAAGAGGAGAAGGCATGTCTGGAACAGGAGCCCCCGTACATGGAGATAAGGGTGAGAGAGAGTTAATGATGTGGATAATGAGAACAAGTGTCAATGGTGTTCATTATACTGTTGTTAATTATTGATGCATCAGAGGCGGACAGGTCACGCTCTCCAGAAAGAGAACATCCCTCCATGCACAAGTCAGCAAGGTAAAGCACTGTTTGCAATTTAATATTAATTTCTGTTATATGTAAACCTGGTTTTAAAGGTGTGTATGTGTAATTTCATTATGTAGATGGAGTGAGTCTACCGCTCGGAGAGGAATACGAGAGAAAGAAACACAAACTGCAAGAAGAGCTCAGGAATGATTACAGGAAATACAAGACAGAGGTGAGACACAATGCTAAGTGTGTCATCCTCAAAACCATTTAAAATACAATAGAAACCTTTATACAGACCCAGAATCTTCATTTCTCACTACCTTTGTGTCTTTTGCAGAAAGATCACTGGGATGCTGGTGACATTCACACAGTTCCACCGAGAAGACGAATACCCAGGGTACAGTGTTGTGTCAAAAGCATGATTGTTTGTTTCCTCCTCCTTTACTGAACAGATTTTGTGAGATTGAGGTTTCCCTTCTGTGTCTGTCGCTCTCATTGTTATATCTGCTGTCATGTCAGACGGCTGAGTATTCTGATACAATATGATTATATTTAAGCAATGATTGATGATTTTTCTACATGTCACAAAGGTATTACTGTTTTTTCGACACTACCCAATTTCCCACCATCTAATCCCACTTCGTCTGATACCTGTTTGCCCATTAGAAAAGCCACATCATCTGCTAGTGTGTCATACATTACGATAATATTACCATAATATAACTGTGGTTCTGCCAAAGTACTGTTTTGTAAGGACAAATCTCTCCTGCTCACTTTTTCAGGCGGTCCGTGTGAAGGATGTGGCCACCCTTACAGAGGTGTGTGGGCTGGGATGGGGTGTGTGTAGCTCTGAGGAAGACTGCAGCGATGAAGAACTCATGCTTTTGCAAGGGAGGCGACATCAGAGAGAGAGAGACACCAGGACAACACACAGGTGAAGACAGAGTTGTTTACAACTGGTGACTTATGATCGTTTAATTCTCCATGGGCTGGTTTTGAAAATAACATTTTTGTATTAATATTATTTATTATGTTATAATTATTTCTGATGATATTTAATTTATAAACATTTATTATATTACATTATATACACTACCTGTCAAAAGATTTTTAATGTTCAACAAAATTCTCTTTTGCTCACCAAGCCTGCATTTATTTGATCCAGCAGTAATATTGTGAAATATTTCTACCATTTAAAATAACTGCTTTCTATTTGAATAGATTTTAAAATGTAATTTATTCCTGTGATCAAAGCTACATTTTCAGCATCATTACTCCAGTGTTCAATGTCACATGATCCTTCAGAAATCATTCTAATATGCTGATTTCAAGAAACATTTTTTATTATGTAACATTATGCACTATACCATTCAAAAGCTTGGAGTCAGTATAATTAATTTTATTTTTTTTATTTTTTGGGGGGGAAATTATTTAGCAAGGATGCTTTAAATTGATCAAAATTGATAATAAAGACATTTATAATGTTAGAAGAGATTAGATTAGATAAATGCTATACTCTATTCATCAAAGGAACCTGAAAAAAATCTGTTTAACATAAAATTAATAAAATATGATTTTTGATCAGCAAGACAACATATTAGAATGATTTCTGAAGGATTATAGGACGCTGAACACCGGAGTAATGATGCTAAAAATTCAGCTTTGAAGTCACAATTAAATTACATTTTAAATTACATTAAATTAATTAAACATTTTAAATTAAATTACATTTTAAAATATATTCAAATAAAAAAGCAGTTATTTTAAATGGTAAAAACATTTCAAAATTTTAGTTTTTGCTGTACTTTGGATCAAATAACCACAGGCTTGTTGAGCAGAAGAGATTTTCTTTAAAAAACATTAAAAATCGTACTGTTCAACAACTTTTGACTGGTAGTGTATATTACAATATGTGACCCTGGACCACAAAACCAGTCATAAGGTTACATTTTACAAAACTGAGATATATACATCATATGAAAGCTCAATAAATAAGCTTTCTGTTGATGTATGGTTTGTTAGGATAGGACAATATTTGGCCGAGATACATCTATTTGAAAATCTGAAATCTAAGGGTGCAAAAAATCTAAATACTGAGAAAAACACCTTTAAAGTTGTCCAAATTAAGTTCTTAGCAATGCATATTACTAATCAAAAATTACATTTTGATAGGTTTACTGTAGGAATTTCACAAAAAATCTTAATGGAACATGATCTTTACTTAATTTCCTAATAATTTTTGACATAAAAGAAAAATCAATAATTTTTGACCCATACAATGTATTTTTGGATATTGCTACAAATAAACCCCAGCGACTTAGGACTGGTTTTGTGGTCCAGGGTCACATATGTGTTTTACATATTGTGTATTAGAAAATTTAAGTTGCATATATAAACAGTATCATCTTTAAGTCTGTCTCTACTCTCCTGTCTTTCTCTTATAAGAAGAGGGGAATTGTACACAGAGACAGGACATCACACAAGCAAACTACAGCACAGAAACAGGTTAAAAAATGCATACACTGATTACATGTACAGTATTGGCAAACTAGCAGCTTTTTTAATGGCAGAATGGTATTGACCCACATTTATTTCTTCTTTTTCACTGTAGAATGTCGACATCCGTTGCGACCCAAGCCAATAACAGATCTGTATCTGTGGCCAGTCAGGACACAGTTTGCACCACTGGACTTCTAATAGGTAGGTATGGGCTGTAGTATTAGGATTCTGATTGGCTAGAGAATTTTCTTACGACTTTGATTAGCTTTAATAACTCTGGATTGAATGCAGAATGACTCTGACTTGATTTTAAATGAATACTTCACCCAAAAATGAAAATTGTGTCATCATTTACGCACTCTCCCAAACTGTCATTCCAAAACTGTTTGAATTTCATTCTTCTGTGGAAGAAAGAAAGAAGATATTTCATGAAAATCCTCTGTGCTTTTTGGTCTATGCATTGGAAGTCAGTAGGCATCGAAACAGTTTAGTTCCCAATTTTCCCAAATATCTTCTTTTGCATTCCATGGAAGAAATAAAGTCATACAGTTTGGGAATCATATGACGGTGAGTAAATGATGACAGGAAGTTCATCCATTTAACTGGCATTAAGGCTCAGGTTTCTGACATGGCTGATTTTGATTGACAGGTGCAGTGGATCTGGAGGCCACAAAGCAGAGGAAAAAGGAGCGTTATAGATGTGAACTTCAGGAACAAATTGCAGAGAAACAGAGTCACAAAAGGAGGTGTGTGTTGCAAAATAAAACAGAATTAACAAATTAAACAGAATGTTAATGCCCTCTCATGTATTATTTCTGTAATTCAACTTTCTTTAGGGAGAAGGAACTGGACCTGAGAGTTTCAACAGATGCTGAGAAAAAGGTAAGGTAAGGTGTGTGTTTGTGTGTGAATATATTTGTTGATGTTCTTGTGTTGATTTTCTGACCTTTTCCTTTAAAGCAGCTCTTTGCAAGTGAGGTGTCTGCATACAGAAAGCAACTCAGGGATGAGATGATCCGTGTGGACACTGCTGAACCTCCAGAGGGTCTTCTTCAATGCAGGACAGACCCTCTGTCTCTATGCAGGTATATATAGATATATAATTGCACACACGCAAACACACACATGCGGTTCTTTAAGCTCACAAACATGTTTTTGTTTTTTACAGGATACCTTTTGTTCCTACTCACCTCCCATTCCTTGCAGATGCCTATAAGACTCCAAATAATGATGCTGAGAGTTTGCTGAGCCCCAGTAGAGCCTGTAAGACACACTTGAGACACAGCAGATTAATTAAATATGAGTTAACTTGCAATGAGGATAAACATGGTTTTGTGCAATGAAATATTAGTTGGTGTATCAATATTTATGAATCATATTGGTTCACTTTTGTGCTGTAAATAATTTTGCCACAGTGTTGGGTATTCTGGATCCTGATTCAAAATCAGTTGAATCTACTTAGCATGAAAACCAGTTTTTAAATCTGTATAGCATGAGATTCCTACTGGTGCTACATCATGGCCCTGTTTGTGTGTTTATTTCCACAGATTGCCCGATAACGGGAGTTTCTTTGTCAACATCATTAGCAGAGCCACGTCAACTCAGTCCGCACTGCAGAAGCACTAACAGACAGTAAGATTAGATTTGAACTTACTGAACTATTTATTTTCGCACTGATTCTTTTTGAAGATCTTTAAAGTTTTTAAACCTTATGTTAGCCTGGACCACAAAGCCAGTCATAAGGGTAAATTTGTAATTTGAAACTGAGATTTGTACATAAATACGCTTTCCATTGATGTATAGTTTGTTAGGATAGGACAATATTGATGAAAATCCGGAATCTGAGGGATGCAAATATAAATATTAAGAAAAATGCCTTTAAAGTTGTCCAAATGAAGTTCTTAGCAATGTATTACTAATCAAAAAAGAAGTTTGGATATATTTACGGTAGGTACGGTAGATACTATATATCTTAATGGAACATGATCTTTACTTGATATCCTAATTATTTTTGGCATAAAAGTAAAGTTTTGACCCATACAATTTAGTTTTTGGCTATAGCTACAAATATATCATGCTGCTTAAGAATGGTATCGTGGTCCGGGGTCACAATTAAAACAAATCTTGTTTTTGGGGTGTATTTGTGCTTGTGTGTTTTAGGAGGATTCTGGGTGAGAATGAAGTTGCGGGTCCAGGTCTTTTAGTATTTCCTGCACATCATGCAAAGACAGACAGACTCAGCTATAAAGAAGAGCTCAGAAAGCAGGTGTGCTAATGCATTTACAATCATAGGTGTGTCCTTATTGCACATTAAACAGTAATTCTTAATGACCTAGTAAAAAGTGTGTGTGTGTCTTTGTTAACAGTGGGTTTGCATTCACGTTTATTCTAACTTAAAACATGAAAAAGAGCAATAGAATGCTTCTCGAAGACTTCCAGCTTATTAGGTTGTTTGATTCTCTGCCCTGTGAGTAGATAGAGGAGCGGGCCGCACAGAAGAGGGTGGACAGAGAGGAGAAGCGAAGACTGGAGGCTGAGCTTGAAGCCAGTATGAGAGCATATGAACCTTGGGGAAGAGGCGGAGCTGGTGCACCACTCAGAGACAGCACTGGAAATCTAATTAGTATGATTTATTTATTATGATTTAATCTATGAAACTTGACTATATTAATGATGTGTGTGTGTGTGTTTGTGTGTAGCTGATCTGAAGCAGATGCATCTTTTGAATGCAGCAGCTGTAGCACCACCACCGCAAAGGCCGGAGAGGCCAGGTAACATGTTAACATATGTTTTAGTTCACATAGAAACACCTATGATGTGCCTTTAGTGTTTAGATTCTCAAGTTGAATGTGTGTGTATTTGAAGGTTTTGTTGAGACACACTCTCCACAGTTTGGAAGAGGAAATGTGTTTAATCAGATGCTGTCACCCCAACAACAACTGGAGCAAGACCAGTACAAAGCTTACCTGAGACACCAGGTAGGCTACACACATGCACTACTGGATTTTTAGGATTAAAAAAAAATTATATATATATACATATACACTGCTCAAAGAAATAAAGGGAATACTAAAATAACACTTCCTAGATCTGAATGAATGAAATATTCTTATTAAATGTGTGTGGCCTCCACGTGCCTGTATGACCTCCCTACAACGCCTGGGCATGCTCCTGATGAGGTGGCGGATGGTCTCCTGAGGGATCTCCTCCCAGACCTTGACTAAAGCATCCGCCAACTCTGGGACAGTCTGTGGTGCAACGTGGCGTTGGTGGATGGAGCAAGACATGATGTCCTAGATGTGCTCAGTTGGATTCAGGTCTGGGGAACGGGCGGGCCAGTCTATAGCATCAGTGCCTTCATCTTGCAGGAACTGCTGACACACTCCAGCCACATGAGGTCTAGCATCGTCTTGCATTAGGAGGAACCCAGGGCCAACCGCACCGGCATATGGTCTCACAAGTGGTCTAAGGATCTCATCTCAGTACCTAATGGCAGTCAGGCTACCTCTGGCGAGCACATGGAGGGCTGTGCGGCCCTCCAAAGAAATGCCACCCCACACCATTACTGACCCACTGCCAAACCGGTCATGCTGGAGGATGTTGCAGGCAGCAGAACGTTCTCCACGGCGTTTCCAGACTTCTCTGTCACATGCTCAGTGTGAACCTGCTTTCACCTGTGAAGAGCACAGGGTGCCAGTGGTGAATTTGCCAATCTTGGTGTTCTCTTGCAAATGCCAAACGTCCTGCACGGTGTTGGGCTGTAAGCACAACCCTCACCTGTGGACGTCGGGCCCTCAAACCACCCTCATGGAGTCTGTTTCTGACCGTTTGAGCAGACACATGCACATTTGTGGCCTGCTGGAGGTCATTTTGGAAGGCTCTGGCACTGCTCCTCCTGTTCCTCCTTGCACAAAGGTGGAGGTAGTTGACCTGCTGCTGGGTTGTTGCCCTCCTATGGCCTCCTCCACGTCTCCTGATGTACTGGAATGTCTCCTGGTAGCGCCTCCATGCTCTGGACACTACGCTGACAGACAAAGCAAGCCTTCTTGCCACAGCTCGCATTGATGTGCCATCCTGGATGAGCTGCACTACCCGAGCCACTTGTGTGGGTTGTAGACTCCGTCTCATGCTACCACTAGAGTGAAAGCACCACCAGCGTTCAAAAGTGACCAAAACATCAGCCAGAAAGCATAGGAACTGAGAAGTGGTCTGTGGTCACCACCTGCAGAACCACTCCTTTATTCGTGGTGTCTTGCTAATTGCCTATAATTTACACCGGTTGTCTCTCAGTGTTGCTTCCTAAGTGGGCAGTTTGATTTCACAGAAGTGTTCCCTTTATTTTTTTGAGCAGTGCATTTATTTCACGAGTTCAAGCTTACATATAATTAGCCGGAGAATAGAAATGCATGTTTGGCGTGCTGTCCGGTGAAGGGCTTCGAGCTCGGGGATGGCCCGAACCCAGAGTACCCCCCAATAGTGAGAACTCGGAGTGGGAGATGGGGTGGTGGAGGGTTACTGATAAACCGTCAAGTGAATGGAGGTGGGTCAGCTGTATTTAAACCTATGGCGCTGATTGACTTGAGTGGGCTCCTCTTATGATGTTTACGCTAAGTATCTGACGCGCTTCTCCTGAACTTTGTTAATGAAACATCACATATTGTGTCATAGTTTTTCAGTGTGGTTCAGTTTTAAAACTTTTGGATCCCATAGTGTCTGTATAGAAATATATTTTCATGTGTTTTTTTGTGACATTAGATAGAAGAGAAGCGAAGGAAGCAGGCAGAGGAGAGAGAGCGGATGATGGCAGAGGAGGAGAGGGAAGACCGACGACTGGCTGAACAGAGAGAGAAAATCAGGAGAGAGTATGAAGAGGAGCAGGAGAGCAGAAAACGCAGAGAGTTGGAGGTCAGACAAACACATATGAACTCCTAAATGTCTTACTTGAAGGAGATGCACATCTGTGCTAATTGTTCACTTTAAATCACATTTTCCATCCGAATAAAAGGGAATTTAAGTGCTTAAGGAAATGCATGTTGTCTTGTTTAATTTTTCAGTACATTATGTGAGCTCTCCTTATGATCTCAGACAATCCCAGTGACCAGCACCACTGACTTTAAGTAAACTTTTTGCAGCAAAAACTGAAGAATGAAGAACTTGCTCGTCTTGTGGAGGAGAGACGGAGGGATGCAGAGAAAAAGAAAAAAGAAGAAGAAGAGAAAGAGAGTGCAGCTGTCAGAAAGCAGGAAGAGCAAGAGAGACAAATAAGACTGCAACAGGTGTGTGACAGTGAAGTTTACTTGAGTGAGCTATATACACATTCAAACCAAAAATTATTCAGACACCAGATATAATTTGATAATTTGTGATATTTTTTACTAGTGGGTGCAGGACACTATAGGTAATTTATGTAAGTGAAGAAGTGACATAATATACCACAAAAATTCTTCATACAGTGGACTAAAACTGTTGAAAATTTGGGACCGAAAATTATTCAGACATTTTAGCTGATGTTTTGCTTAAGGGTTTTTTCTTTAATTGCTAATGCAACATTTTTACACCACAGACTAAACAAAATGAAGCATTGCTTGGTAATTGGTCAACAAAGTATTGATAGTTGTGTAAATATTGTCCTACTAACAGTTGTCTGAATGTTTGGTTGATTGGTTGGTTACCATTTTCTAAACTATAGTGAATAAACTGAGAAATGTTGAAGGTGTCTGAATAAATTTTGGTTTGACTGTATTTAAGCTAATTTTTTCTAGATGTAGTGAGTGTCTATGACAGTATTGTCATCTGTTTTTTCTTTAGGTTCAACGTCCACCATCTCCTCCTATTCCTGCCCTACAGAAGAAACACCGCAACCTTTCAACTGCTACAGTAACAAACACAAACTTGATTTAAATATAGCAAATGCTTATCTTCAAGTCGTGTATAAAATTGTGTATAACACATAACAGTGACTATAAAATATGTATTTTTTAGGTTGTAGGAGTTTTAAGTTTTGATGTTTGAGTTAGTGGGCTAGCTTTGGGCCATGGTTAATTGGCCATTGGCTAGTTTTGTTATGCAGATCCGGCAGCCATGTTATCTTTTCAAGACCTTGCAACCAAACCTTAGCCTAATTACCGTAACTCTCTTATTGTCCTAAATGCAAACACTCATGTTCACTTCTAACTCACTAATGAACTGTATATATATTTTTCAGGATTTCCCTGCATTTCGGGCTCCTCCGTCTCCGGAAAACAGAAACAACCAGAGGACAGAGAGTAAACACTCATACATTTTCAGTTTTTATATATGTGACCCTGAACCACAAAACCAGTCGTAAGGGTCAATTTTTTAAGGGTTGAATTTATCTAAAAGCTAAATAAATAAGCTTTTCAGTGATGTATTGGATAGGACAATTGATGTTTGTTAGGATAGGACAATATTAGGCCGAGATTTTCCAACTATTTGAAAATCTGGAATCTGAGGATGCAAAAAAAAAGTTAATATTGAGAAAATCACCCTTGAAGTTTTCCAAATGAAGTTCTTAGTAATGCATATTACTAATCAAAAATTAAATTTTGATATATTTACGGTAGAAACTTTACAAAATGTCTTCATGGAATATGATCTTTACTTAATATCCTAATGATTTTTGCCATTAAAAATTGATAATTTTATACAAATATACTTGTCCTTTTATGACTGGTATTGTGGTCTCAGAGTCACATATTAATCTAATAATATTCGCTATAGCCTAACCCTGAATCTGACCTCTACAGAAATCACTTTTTATTTTTAGATTTGAACTAAAAAGGATTTAGTCCATTATTAAGCCATTAATAATTATAAGAGGTCTCCAGAATTTGGCTGATTTCCGGTTTTACTAACACTGCAGGTCCCTAAAATATGAACTTCTTTAGTTCATAGACTAAGTTAAGTATATTTAATACCATGCGCTCTTTTTTTAGAGGGTTTACTGTATTTGTTTTTTTCAGAGGACAGAAGTGAGGTTGTAAATGAGTTGTGTGCATTAAGAAGACGTCTGCGCAGTGAACAGCGGCGTCTGGAGGAGCAGCTCTTACAGACTGAGTGGGAGCATTTCCCCTCCCCTTTCACTGACAGGTACAGTACAAAATGTTATTTTGATAATGACACTCTAAATTAAATAACACTTCATTTAGTTTGTTTGCATTTCAGTTTGAAATACTTTGATTGGTGAGTATTATACCAGTGAAACAACTGTTCTCTACTGTATGTGCAGTACTATAATTCAGGTACTATACACACTGTTATGTCCTCTAGAAAAGTAAAATTTTCTTGATAAATTAACTATTTAATAAATGTTTATGTTGTAAGCAGTATTGTGAATAATCATACTTAAGGGAGTTGCATCTTTAACTGTGACTGTTTTTACAATAGAGCACTTTATGTGTGTGTTTGTAGGCACAGAACGGATGTGTTTGACATGGCTCGTTTGCGTATGCCTGTTCGAGGTCCCTCCGCCCGTGGCACTGAGCCAATCAGCTCAAAGGGAGCTGATGATATCATGTACAGGGGTAAAAACTGGCTAGCTAATACCAATATCAATCTGGGGCCTGTTGCATAAACTTAGCCTCTATGTAAAGACTGTCTTTTAAGTACGACTTTGACCAAGTAGCAGTTAGCAGTAAGGGGTATTCAGTCATAGACTAAAAAGTTGCATTCTAATATACAATTTAATTTAACTGAATTGAAAATATTATGGCCAGTGTTAAAGAAAAAACTTGGGTGACTCACTTCTAAAACTTGTCCATGCCTTTTATGCAACTGGCCCCTGAGCTATAAGGATTGTGTTTACTGAAATAAATACTAGTTTACAAATGTTTGTAGTTCCTTCAATATATAGCAGATCAAGTCATACTTAAGTCATTTGTTGTTGGCTCAATTCATGTTTGGTCTTTTTATGTAAATTCATCTGTGGTGAACTGACACTTTTTTTTTTCCATATTTCTCAGATGCTTTTATGCTTCTTCCTAGAACACGTCAATCTGTAAGTTTCCCCCTCACACTCTGAATGTAAGATGTGCATGTTATTTCCTGTGCTTATTATTTTCGTTGTGTTCTGCAGTACTAGAAGCAGCTCCATCAGAACTGAATTATGTTACAATTAACTGTTCTGTTTTTCTATCACACAGAGACACAGAGATGTTGAGGGGGGACGAGGATCTGTGCTACTGTCAGAAAGTGAATTCATTGGTGGGATCACACATTTCTTTAACTGCTTCATGAGTGACTATTTTATACAGTGGCCACAAAATTAGTTTGGACACTTAAGACACTTAAAACTGTATTACTGTTTTGCATTATATAAGAAATCAACAAACCAAGTGACATTTATTTAAAAGAAAAAAATGAACACACTTTATCAACATTTCACAAGATGATGTTTATTTTCATAGTGTTAAAGAATCCTTTTCTCGTCTGTTTTTTTTTTAACTAGATCAGAATGGAGTTGCTTTCCCTGTTCCTCCAGAAGCTGAGAAAAAATCTGCTAAACTGTCTGCGCGAGAGCGACGCCGACTGGCAAGCATTCAGGTAATTCACACTGAAGACAACTAAACATGTCTGTATAGTAGCCCTGTGCAATATATCAAAATATCGCAAATGTACATATCGAAATATGCATATTACTACAGCTTGCAATATTTGGGGCCATGAACAAAAGACGAAGAGAAGATCACTCACTGCTTAAATAAGAATCAGTGCATATTGATTTCATAGAGTGAAGACTAAGCAGTGTTTCATTTTTCCTTTTTATTATTCAGTTCTTAAACAGATATTACAATGATTACACTAAAGTAACTAATGTACACTAATTACATTTTTATGTAATGCTAGGGTATGTTCACTTTAAAAAGTTGTTGTAGGGATGCTTTCTTCTCACATAAAGTAAAACATGCATGCTAGTTATATTAGAATCAGAATGAGCTTTATTCACCAAGTGTGCACAAACACAAGGAATTTGATGTGGTTTTACAGGAGCTCTTGATACACAAATACATTTCAAACTCTTACAGACTAAAGTGCAAATAATACTGATGAAAATGCATGCTATTGTTGCATTTTATTGTCAGATTTTTCTTCATGCATTAGTTCAGTCATAATATATATTTTGGATAAATGTGAGTTATCTGCACAATAAACAATCAAAAATTCTTAGCCAACATCCACTAAATTTCACATTATATATTTTGGAAAACATGCTATTGTGGAATATTAAGACTTGTATGGCTTAATATAATGTAAATGATGGCTTTTACTAAAATATGTAGTAGAAAGCCCATGAAAGATTTATATTATTTAAAAAAAAAAAATCTACATCTTTTTTTTTTTTACAAACTTTGGACTATGGGGAATGACATTATGACAGTGGTGAGCTACTGGCAGTACCTCTTGATAATTTTACCACAACACAGCTCAGAAAATAAAATACTGATATGATGACCACAGCTAATTAAAGAGTTTACAGGTGGTGATGGATACAAGCGTAGGCTTAAACCAAATGCTGTACCATTGATTTTTTTTTTTTTACCCACAAGGAGTCTAAACGCCTCCAGATGTCGAGTGAAATCCACGCTGAGAAACTCAGTGGCAGTCAACAAGTTTAAATCCTGCCAGGATGGCATCTAGCGTTTCTTGTCTCTGCCATTTGTATGCTCTTTCAGTGGACGTGGTCTACTAAAAGCCTCAAAGGCATCAGGGCTAAAGTGGAGAGAGCAAAGATGCAGGTCTTTAAGAAGTCTTATTCGTCCACCGGCATCTTCCCATTCTTTTCTCCTCTTCTTATTGCTAGAAAAGCAGTGAAGACTTGCATAGCTTCTCTTGTTGCCCGGCTCCTAAAAAAAAAATAAAAAGCAACACCATATGGCATCTAACTTGTGTATTCTGAGTTGTGTTGGTATAAAAATAGCAACAGGTAGTTCCAGTAGATCATCGAGTGCAACTATTTCACATCATCGAAGAAATATTGTGTTCTCCATAGTCCAAAATCTTTCATGGGTTTTCTACTACATATTTCAGTAAGAGGCATAATTAACATTACATTAAGCCATAGAAGTCTTTTACAATTTTGTTTTTGAATAAATTTAGAGTAAAGTAGATAGTAAAGGAAAAGCAGTGAACACTCTAGTACTGTTTAATACTGATAGCATTCCAAGAAGCCATATTCTAATCAAAGGCTAATAACTTATAGTTTAGTTTTAACTTATAGTTTTAAATATGATGACTTCAATGTAATTCTAAAATGTAGGATATAGTCAACATAAAGCAGTGTATACGTGTGTGTTTAGTCTGCAGAGAGGAAGCCAGTGCAGATGCAGTCCTTCAATATAAGGAAGCTCAGAGACACAAACACTCCCAGGATGAAGAGACTACAAGCCTTTGGCCATCACAACCCCACAGCAGGTGTGTGTGTGTTTGTCTCAGTGTATGTTTTACGATTCTGTAGATGCACAACTCAGTTCAAATATGTTTTAGGTGGCTGCTCTGATGATGATGATGATGAAGCAAGTCGTGGTGATGAGCATTTTACGCTGCAGTCTCCTGGCAGGCCCAGCTCCATTGATACAGCCACTACTGAGCCCTGGATTCGAGCTGAGTCTTCAGACACGCTCAGGAGGTTGATGTCTGGCTCTGAACTTTAAAATACATGACCTGTTATTGCAATGCAGTATATACAGGACATTTTATGTATTCTTCAGGTCTCTGAAATAAAAGACTGATTAGCAGAATCTCTACGAGATGAACTGCTTTAACTGCATCACAAAATCTCTTCTGTAAACTGATTTGTGGACCCATGACATCAAGTGGTTATTTTCAACAAAATATAGGAGGAGTGGTAGTTTTTAAAAAATATTTCTGGGCTCTTTTGTGTTGTTGTTGTTTTTTTTTTTTTTTTTGAAGGCATACGTTGTTTTTAGCATTTTGACAGTTTTTAAAAGTGTTTTTACACAAGGATTCACCAGAGTAAATAACACATTGAAAGCACCATAAATTGACTCCTTGAAAGCTTATGGCCTGTTCATATCAAAGATGATAGCTATAATGATACGTTTTTAAAAATCATTCCAAATTTAAATGGAAAAGTCCACACATCTACTGCATGACTGACACTTTCAGAAGATTTTTTTCCCAGAAAAAAACATTGACAGCCAATCAGAATCCACCTGAAATTAAAGGGCTTGAGCATATAAAGTGGTTTATGACATCAGCACATGCTTATAATTGGTGTGAACACAAATATGTGACCCTGGACCACAAAACAAGTCCTAAAGTCCCCCTGTAGTCAAAAATGTTATCCCTTAAAACTGATCTTTGATCATCAAAATTACATATTTAAATGTTTTTCTTGTGAAAATAATTTTGTAACTCTACCCCCTTGCCTCATTTACTAGACGCGGATCTATGAATATGTAAATGAGCCCCGCCTCCACTCAGTCACACCAGCCAGAGCCTGCTGATCCTTCCACTAAATGAACTTAACTGTAGTAAACCAATAAAATGGCAATACATGGATAAAGACTGATTAAACTATGTTTTTACTAGCGGACAACTACAGTGGATACTGTAACATTCGTTAAAGTTAATTACTTGATGATGTTGAGTCCTCAAAATGCCTCAAAGGCTCGAATGCAGCCTAGATAGCAATTCCAGTTCGCGCTTATGGCCATATGCGTCTGAAGTGCAGACACCAATGCGGGAGAGGTGCTTACAATGGTGTTGAATAATGGATTGGCAAATGTTATGTCTAAAAGAATATTCAAAATACCACATAGACAAATAAACAACATAAACACTTTAAGTAGCATGGGTATTTTAGTAATATTTGCAATAGCCAAAAAAACATTGTATGGGTCAAAATGATTAATTTTTCTTTAATGCCAAAAATCATTAGGTAAAGATCATGTTATATGAAGACATTTTGTAAATTTCCAATGTTAATATATAAAAGTTAATTTTTGATTAGTAATATGGATTGTTAATTTGGACAACTTTAAAAGCAATATTTCCTCAATATTTTTTATGCACCCTCATATTCCAGATTATCAAATAGTTGTACAGCATCTCGGCCAAATATTATCTTACAATAACAAACCATACATCAATGGAAAGCTTATTTGTGACCCTGGACCACAAAACCAGTCTTAAGTCGCTGGGGTATATTTGTAGCAATAGCCAAAAATACATTGTATGGGTCAAAATTATTGATTTTTCTTTTATGTCAAAAATCATTAGGAAATTAAGTAAAGATTGTTCCATGAAGATTTTTTGTAAAATTCCTACTGTAAACCTATCAAAATGTAATTTTTGATTAGTAATATGCATTGTTAAGAACTTAATTTGGACAACTTTAAAGGTGTTTTTCTCAGTATTTTGATTTTTTGCACCTTTAGATTCCAGATTTTCAAATTGATGTATCTCGGCCATTATTTATTGAGCTTTCATATGATGTATACATCTCAGTTTTGTAAAATTTAACCTTATGACTGGTTTTGTGGTCCAGGGTCACATTTATTCAGCTTTCAGGTGATTTTTAAATCTAAAATTGACCCTTATGACTGGTTTTGTGGTCCTGGTTCACATATAGTTATCATCCTTAGTGTGAACGGCCCTTTAGAGTCAATGACATGCGTGAAAGAAGCATACTCACTGAGTGCAAAAAACGTTCTTATTTGAACCATTTCATGACAAAGCCTGGCAAAATCAGTTCTGCTGTGGCACTGATACCGTCTGCAATCCGTTCAAATGTGGATGGTTTTGACTTCTCTTCATTATGCATTTCTGATCTTAAGCGGTCGATTTGCCTCTGCATCTGGGAGGCTTGCTCCTGTAAGCCCTTCTGTAGAAGAGCATCCTTCTCCTGCAATACAACACAAACAACCAGAAATGAAAGAATTAGTAACCAAGATTTCAACCTTCTCTGAAGCACATCAAGTACGTCTTTTAAAAGGAAGTGGCTTTACTCTTAGTTTTGCTTCCAGAACTCGTTCATTGTCTCTTCTCATTCTCTCCTGCTCTCTTTCCATCTGATGAATGATTTGATTCACATGCTCCTGATGAGATCTCTGCATGTCTTTAAACGTCTGCTCCTGTAAGCGGTTCTGTTCCTCTAGACCTCTTTGCCGCTGCTCTAGAATCTCATTCTTCAACCTCTGCACTGTATAAAAAAGAGAGATCGTATAATGAACTAACTCTTTGTAGTCATTGTACTGTCTTGTGTATCATTGAGAGCCTTGACTGATTGTGGATTGATAGAGAAGTGTGCAGATAACTGTACCCTCTTTTTCATGTTCCGCTGCGTTGAGAGATTGGTCAGCTTGTAGAATCATATTACCAATATCTTTCTTTTCTTTCAAAAATTTGCTCAGCACTTCTTCACTCTATAGAAAAAAGTAAGGTATCATTTAAACATCCTGTAAGTAATCCATACTATTTATTTTTTGCTAATTGAAATAAAGCTGAAATAAAATATACATATTATATGAAAACAACCTCTCGAAAGTAAAAAACTAAAATAAAGATAATTCAAAATATTAAAAAAAGACTAAATTCTACCATTAAATTATACAGAAAACTGAAAACAAAATAAATGTTAAGTAAAAATATTAATATATATTACAATATCCTATGAAGAATACAAGAATACCACTTATCTAGACATCTGTACAACTTGTGTTCATATTTTAAGCCTTCTAAAAACCAAATGACCTTTGTGTGAGATTTTCATTGAACAATTTATTTTTTATTTTTTTTGCGCAACAAAGTATTCTCATAGCTTCATAAAAATGGGTTGAACCACTAATGACACATGGACTATATTTTGTCTATGTTCTTGTGGACAGGGGTTTAAAACCACATGAGGGTGAGTAATTAATGACAGAATTTTCATTTTTGTGTGAACTATCCCTCTTTAATAACTGATTCTTAATGTTTAGTCCTTATCTAATCAAATGGAATGAGCTAATGAACTATTCTAAATCTGTGTTTTCATTTCATGACGGCATGTTATTTTGAATCTTTATCAGCATTATAGATGATCAGGGCTGTTTTACTCTCCAAAACAAAGCAAGAGCAAAGCATGCATGTGTGAACTGTACCATTATTTGTGAGTGTGTTCTTGCTCTGTAGTCATGAGTTAGCTGTCTGAGTGTGTCTCTGTACTGTCGGTATCCTCCAGGTCTCAAGTATGATCCATTAAAAACACCTTTTTCCAGTGTATCAAACACCTCACGCAGAACAGCTTCACACTGCTTGACAGATTCTTCCTGATTCTGCTGGCACATCTGCTGATATTCATCAAACATTTTTCCCTAAAACAAATAAAAGTAGCAGAGAAAAGGTTTAGAAAACTTTACATTTGTGCTGTACGTTTGCATAGATGTGCTGTTTATAAGAGTCAGCAGGTACCATGAGCTCTTGTTGGTAGATCTGGTCATTGTCATTGAAGGACATAGTGATGAAAACTTCAACTGCTTTCCTCTCTACAATTTTGTGGATGTTTGACAGCTCTTCTGGGCACATAGGAAGCTGAGCCATGCTGAACATCTCGGTTATGTAGAACTGCAGGGCCTTCTCCACTGCACGGACATTTTGGATCTTAGCCAGAGACACGACTGCGTTCTCCAAACAAGGAACCTTCCCGCTGCGTATTGCCTCTACGTAAACCTCAGCAAGATTACCCAGAGCTGTCGGGAAACACAAGAATAGATCAGAAGATTCACAACATTTGTTTTTCTACTTTTTTATTTTCTATGAAAGTACATACCTGTTCCAGTAATTGTACGGCCTCCATTGACGGTTTTTGGATCTGCACTGACAAAAATGTAATGGCAGAAGGTGTTTGCCTGCTCAAGGAACTCTGAGTCCAGTTCTTTCTCTGTCAGCTGCTCCATTCTCCGCATATTTTGTGGACTAGCAGGCCGAGGGAACACAAAGCACTTCCTCACCGCAAAGAAATGGCGCAGACAGCGCCGGGGCAGGTTATACTGCTCAGTCTGAGGCGAACAGCCTATGAGTAATAACATTACAAAAAGCAGTAATAACTATATTTACAACACTTCTGTGCTCAAATATGGCACCGCTGATGATGTATATTGCATTTACTGTATATGTTAAATCCCAGCTCTTTTCCTCACCTGATTTGAGTCTCAGTGCACTCTCCAAATACTCGTCTGATGTTATTTGCTCATTTTCAATTTTCAGTTCCAGAGTGAAGTCACGAACAGCCCAGACAAACGATGGAAAAACACGCATGAAATCTGCAGACTCGTCCTCATATTGACTCACTTCTGCCTTCATACGAATGTTCTCTGTCAGCTCTGTAACGTAGCTGCATTCAGCGCTGTTCAGGAGGAATAAAACTGCTGCTATGAGAAAGTGTTTTAAATATATTACACGTTATTGTGTGAGAAGGATACTGTAGCTTTTCCAGTGCCGTGTTGTCAATGACTCCTAAACTGTTGTACACTAGAGTGCTGCTGAGAAGAACAGCCAGACAGAAGATCCATGTGTCATGTTTCTCATCCCCCTGAAATATTAAGAGACTGTCAGCTACAATAAGTGGATAAAAATAATAAAGTTAATTCTGCTGAAATGAATGTAGTGTTTTCACAACGCATCATCAATCGGCCATATTGGCTGCACTGAGCATAAACAATGCCACCAAACTATACGATTATTTTGCTGATTATTGCTGCTTAAAATGATCAATTATTGTCATGTTTTAGGCTGTACTAATTGGTCTGACTGGGAAAAACATTTGGAGTACTATAGACTGCCAAAAGTTATAACAAATTAAGGAGAAGGGTACAAAATAATTGTCTGAGGAACAAAAAGCAATTGTGGTTGGCCAAACTGAACCAGGATTTTCAGTGCAATCTTGACAATATTCGTATTTATCTTTTCTCGTATGTATATTTTCCACCTATTAACTTTAGTTTGTCAAAATATTGTGCCCCTTCCTGCTTACTAAGCCCTTCTCTATATGATTTCACAGCTTCCACTTGTTTTTCCATGATTTAGACAGCATAAATTAGCAGAACAACATTAGTAGCACATAAACCGTGCAATCCATGCTGTTGTTTACATCCAAGTATTGTCAAAATGGCCATATATCAGGGCAACTGACCAAATTGTGACACAAATACAAACCCTCTATATCATGCTATGAAAACTACAGAGCCCCTTACGTCACCTGTTGAAGAAAAATAATTAATCCGTGGGGACGGTTTTGCAATTCGTTCCCTCAGTTTATAAACCGTACTCACGAATTCTTAAACTGTTCCCTCGGTTAAACCGTGCCCACGAATTTCCAATCCGTGCGCTCAGATTTTGTAAACCGTACCCTCGGATTTTGAATCCGTACCCACAAATTCATAATCCGTGCGCACGCTTTCGCAATCCGTTCCCACAGTTTGTAAACTGCTCTCATGGATTTGTGGCCCCGCCCCCAAATTCAACGAGGACACGCACACGTTGAATCAGACGCTGAAACGGAATGATCATCGTCGCAGTGATGCTGTAAAATAAGTTTCATGTTTTAAAGAAATAACGACTATTGGACAAACTAGATATTGTGGCATCAAAATGCTTGCATAGAGAAGACATTAATCATTAATGCTGTGCTGTTGTTGTCTGTGTTATTACTATGAATGGTTTTGGTTTAAATAACATTCTCATTAATGGATAGGCTCATTTTTTATTCCTATTTCTTATTAAATGCATACATATTAAATGCATAAAAAGTTGACAGTACAATACACTTGGAACTGTTGATACAGAGATATGTCTTATAAAACACAACAGAGAATCAATTACCCTATCCTTCACCAATAACCAACCTAGAGGCTTGTGCATTTTCATAATATTAACCCTTCTATTGCAGTGCAAAATTAGTCATGCAGCTCTATTCTGGACTAGTTTTTACTTTACTTAATGCATATTGTATCATTTTTTATAGATTTCTCAATATATGATCAATATGCATTATAAAACAGAAAGGGAAGATGGTCACATCACATGAGTCACTTTACTGAATATTATAGTCAGTTATAATGAAATTAAGAAGACTCACATATTTCGGTACACTGTAAAAAAAAAGGGTAAAAAATTCTTAATTAAAAATAAAGTGCAAAAACAATAATTTTACAGATGTTGTCATTTAAAGCTTTTAAAGAAAAACATCTTTATTTTACAGATTTTTTTTCTTGTTTCAATTAGGATATTTTACTTTTACTTTATGGTTTTTGTTTGGCAGTTATAGCTGCCAGTTGTTTGACCGTTTTTTTTTACAGTGTAAAACCCTTATTTGACAGATTTTACCTAGATTATGAAAGCACTAAATGTTCTACAGAGAAACACTGTTATTTTACAAATCATTACAATAAAAAACCTTCAATAAAGTGTCAAAGCATGCGCAAGGAAAATTAACAGTTTTATTTAAAAGACAAAATACAATGAATTTGACCTGTCAGATTCAGTGACTCTACTGTATCTACATATTTCTCAATATCTAATTAATATGCTTTATAAAACAGAAAGGGGAGATGGTCACACATTACATGAGTTACTTTATTAAAAAATTTAAAATAAAAAGAGGTAGCTATGAATTTGACCTGTCAGATTCTGTGACCCTATATTGTATCTACACTACAGTATAGATTTCTCAATATTTGATCTATATGCTTTTTAAAATAAAAAAGAGGAGATGGTCACACATCACATGAGTCACTTTATTGAATATTACAATGTGTTATTTGAAATAAAAAGAGATCACATATTTCGGTAGTTGACCAGATCCAGTGACTCATACTATATAGGCTAATATCTCAGAGTGGTATGCATTTAATAAGAAATAAGAATAAAAAATGAGCCTATCCATTAATGAGAATGTTATTTAAACTAAAACCATTCATAGTAGTACAGGCCCGGTTCTACGGGGGTGCTTGAGGGTGCTAAGCACCCTCAAACGAAATCAATAGCACCCTCAGTTAAAGCTGTAATAATGTCATTTTATTGCAGATTTAGATAACAATCCAGTGAGTAATCATTAAAAAAACATTTATTTTTCTGCTGTAAGCATTAAAACAATGCCCTACCATATTGTAACGCATCAAAGCAGTCAATTAGAGCGTTGCATTTCAGCCTCGGCCGACTAGCCCGACTTTTTTACACCTCTAGTTGCTGGGCTTCAGGCCAATTTTCACGTCAAAGTTCAGAGGCGGACGGGCACCGGTTTTATCTGTCTTAGGTTTCTCCTTATTTTAATATTTTAGACATCCATAAATTATGGTGAAGAAAAAAATGCCGCGCTGGTGGAAACAACAGGAGACTTCACTTTCGGTTTCACTTTCGAGATCGGGCACGGACTGCAGCGCAGCTGGAACAGATCCGCGCTCAAGCACACAATATGCTGAAAATTGCCACAAACACAAAGGTAAATAAATAACACTGAATGTGCCGGGCCAGAAAGAGTAAAGCTTATTTAAATTATATATTAATAAACTAGTGTATTCTGAGTCAGTGTAACAAAAATCCTTTTTGGACGCGCCTTTAAAGAGAAATTTATCTTTTCGGATTACATAATGAGAGAGTTTTTGTTTTCTATTTGTTTTATTTCGTTAAGTAATAATTTAAAACTATTTTATACGTTTTTTTTTAAGTGCACACAAATAAAAGTACACCCTTTACAGTACCGAATGATGTATTAACCTACTCTTACCTTTGTGAGCAAAAATGACAGATAATTTTAAATTGCTTCCACTGAAAAAAATGCACTGGCGCCCATGTCCTGCGTCTTCAGCTTCCACTCTCTGCACAAACTATTGGATATGCGCCTAATACCGCACATTTATCTCTAGGTTTAACGTTTAAACTAACATTGTTTTATACTTGAACTATTTCATATCTATAGATTTTATGCAAATCGTGATGAGTAGGCAAACTGATCAAATTAACAGACTGAACAGTCTACCACTGGGCGCTGTTCCTTAAAAATAATAATAATAAAATAAAATAAAAACTTATATTTTACGAACAAAAATGCTCCAAACGTTTTTTTTCTAAATTAAGTTAATAAAAAAACGAAAGTATAATCAATTTGCCATTACATACAAAAATGAAGTATTTTGATTTTAAAATAGCAACGCGCGCCATCAGTGTCGCGCCCTATGTCGACTATGATGGTATAATGTTAGAGCACCCTCATTAATTTAAGAAGCACCCTCAGTGATTTAGTTCTGGAACCGGGCCTGAGTACCACAGGCAACAACAGCACAGCATTAATGATTAATGTCTTCTCTATGCAAGCATTTCGATGCCACAATATCTAGTTTGTCCAATAGTCGTTATTTCTTTAAAACATGAAACTTATTTTACAGCATCACTGCGACGATGATCATTCCGTTTCAGCGTCTGATTCAACGTGTGCGCGCTCCCGCGCCAATATTTGCTGAACAGCGACCCCTGGTCACAGTTTTCGACGGGTCACAGATTTCGGCACAACACCGGATTCGGATGTATTGTATTGCATTTATTAAACTTTATTTTCTCATAGTAGGCTATATGAGACTATGCAACACTGACAAAACAGAGTTTTTAGCTTTATTATATATTAATCACCAATAGATTAGCTGCTAAAACACCACACCTGTGTTTTATCCCATTGGTTATTCATGTAAAATAAACGCTAAAAGAAGAATGTTTTGTAAGTGCTGATCATGGTAAATTAACGAAATAAATAATGTACAGGTTATGTTGTCATTACTTTGCTCTTAAACTAAATGCAGTGTAATATATTACATATTTAATAATTACATTAACAGTGAACAAGCATCTAACTGTGGGTGAAAAGCTTATCATAAAATCGCCAAAATTCTACATGTTAAGAATGAATAGTACACAAACACATTTGGGCACTTATTTAGCCTATAAATTAAAATAATAATAATTACTATTTTAAGTATTATGACGTAAAAAGCTTATAGCCTACTACTGTTTCTCAGCTATTAAAATAGTTCAGTTTTGCATGAAATGACAAAGTGACTTTATTTCGTTTCGTTTTTTTAATAAGTTAATTTAGAAAAATATTTGGAGCATTTTTTTGTTCGTTCAATATAAGTTTTTGTTTTTTAAAGTAACGACAAGGCGGCCAGCGGCAGAGAATGAGTTCATTATAGCCTGTGTTTGATCAGTTTTGCCTTCTCAAATCATCACGACTTGCTGACAATAAAATTTATAGGCCAAGCATGAAACAACGTTAATTTCAACAATAAACTAATATAAATGTGTATATATTTACCGCCTGCATTTTATCCTATTGCCAATTAATTAATTAATTGTTTTATTATTTCATTAAGTAATAATTTAAAGCATTCTCGATATAGGCCTACATGTAATTGTCTGTGAGGTATGTATTTGCTCCTGTTGAGATAGAAAGGGTATTATGATTGTTTTCTGTTCTGATGTTATTGTGATGCACATAAATAAAAGTATAGACCTATTACAGTTCCAAATGATGTATTACTTTAACAGCTTACTTTCCACTCTCTGCACCAACAATTGCATGTGCCTATATGTTACGTGCACATTTATATTATTTTAACGATGAAATTACATTGTTTTATACTTTAACTTTTTTGAGACTATATCTATATTTATTTTAGCCAAGTCGTGATTATCTGAGAAGGCAAAATTTATCAAACACGATCAACTCACTGTCTGCCGCTGCCTGATCGTTACTTAAAAAACAAACAAACTTATTTTTAAAGAACAAAAAATGCTCCAAACCTTTTTTCTAAATGAACTTAATAAAAAAAAAATGAAACGAAATATAGTCACTTTGCCATGACATACAAAACAGAACTATTTTAATAGCTGAAACAGTATGCGCTGTTTTTGGGAGAAGGTGCTCTGTGACAATGCTCACCGTAAATAATACTGATAATAGTAATTATTATAATTATTATTTTAATTTGTAGACTAAATAAATGAGTGCACTTAAGACAGTAAACTGTTTACCTTTTACAGTTTTGGAAATGTCATTCTTAACATAACTCATTTTGGTGATTTGTGATAAGCTTTTCACCCAGAGTTACATGCTGCACTATTAATTTTATTATTAAATAAGGCCTATTGTTACATTGCATTTAGTTTGAGAGCAAAGGAATGACAAAATAACCTGTACATTATTTGTTTTGTATTGCTTTTTACCTTCTCCTCTCCAATACTTTTTTTTATTATTATTCAGGCAATTTTATATTTTGAAAAATATTATTAAATAAAACAAAGCCGTTTGAACAGCGCTCTTCACTTATTATTTTATTTTGGTAACATGACCGCACTTACAAAACAGGCTTCTTTTTAGCGTTTATTTTACATTAATAACCAATAGGATAAAACACAGCTGTGGTGTTTTAGCAGCTAATTTATTGGTGATTAATATAAAATAAAGTTAAAAACTCTGTTTTGTCAGTGTTGCATAGTCTCATATAGCCTACTGAGAAATAAAGTTTAATAAAGGCAAAACAATGCATCCAGCATATAAACAGGTGTCCTCGTTGAATTTGGGAGCGGGGCCACAAATCCGTGAGAGCAGTTTACAAACTGTGGGAACGGATTGCGAAAGCGTGCGCACGGATTATGAATTTGTGGGTATGGATTCAAAATCCGAGGGTACGGTTTACAAAATCTGAGCGCACGGATTGGAAATTCGTGGGCACGGTTTGTTAATCCGTGGGCATGAATTGTTAAACCGAGGAAACAGTTTAAGAATTCGTGAGTACGGTTTATAAACTGAGGGAACGAATTGCAAAACCGTCCCCACGGATTGATTATTTTTCTTCTACAGGTGACGTAAGGGGCTCCGTAGTACGCACCATTGCTGATGTCTTTCTCACCCTACCTTCCTTACGTCACCAAGTCCCTCTGTGTCCAGCAGCACCAGAGTGTGTCCTTCTTTATAGGGGTGAGAGACACACCACATCCAGATGCCTTTGGTCTTTGATTCAATGGTGCTGCCGAGAGCAAAGCCTAAAACAGTCACCATGAGATAAATATCCAAGATGACAAATGCATGTTACATTTAAAGGGATAGTTCACTTTCAGAACAAAAATTTACAGATAATGTACTCACCCCCTTGTAATTCAAGATGTTCGTGTCATTTTTTTTTTCAGTTGTGAAGAAATTATGTTTTTTGAGGAAAACATTTCAGGATTTCTCTCCATATAATGGACTTCTGTGGTGCCGCTGAGTTTGAACATCCAAAGTGCAGTTTAAAATCAAATGCAGCTTCAAAGGGCTCTAAATGATCCCAGCTGAGGAAGAAGGGTCTTAACTAGCAACACGATTGGTTATTTTCTAAAAACATTTACAATTTCTATACTTTTTAATCTCTGCACAGAGTACACGAAGAGCTAGACAAGACGAGCATTTGAGGTTAAAAAGTATATAGCCTAAATTGTAACCGATCATTTTGCTAGATAAGACCCTTATTTTATCAGCTGTGATCGTTGAGAGCCCTTTGAAGCTCCATAGAAGTCCATTATATGGAGAGAAATCCTGATATGTTGTGGACTTTCGCTCCGCCTCCCTCACATCCCTGCACCAGTAGGAAAGTCCACAACACCAAACCCCTGTCACTGATTGGTTGGAACACTGTTTGTTTATCTGTGGAAAGGTTGGTAGTGTCGATTGTTTTTTTGGCATATCTCGGACCCTAGGCTGACCAGAGAGACGCGTTTTTTTCACAGACAATTTATGGGGCAGGCAGCGAGCGGATCGTGAAGAAAGGTCAGCTGAAATTGACACTTTATGTTTTAGGCTAGAAATCGCTGATACAACCTTTAAGTCTGTATGAACAGCAAGAAAGTAGCACATCTGGAGACCTGGGGCCTGTTTCAGAAAGGAGGTTAAGTGAAAACTCTGAGTATGTCAACCCTGAAATAAGGGAAACTCTAGGTTTTCCGTTTCAGAATGGGAGGTTTATCAAACCTGAGAAAGCAGGGTAAGTCAAGCCTGTTTCTGAAAGAGAGGTAATTTATACTCAGAGTCAGTTACCTTGGTAACTTACTCTGTGAATTAAACCTGGTCAGGAGCAGGTTTTATTCTGTAAACCCAGAGTTTCTTTCGGTCTCCTCCCCCTTTTTAAAGTGTAAGTGATGTTAAATACATCGTTCATTCATTTATGCTTCAAAAATGCTTTTCTAAGTGAGTGTTTTGGAATGTAAATTTAGTGCATTTTACTTAAAACAAGAAAAATAATCTTAATGCAAATGGAAACAAGATTATTTTTCTTAACCAATTGGCAGATAATATGCAAAATAAGAAAAAATCACTTATAAAGATTAAATAAACACCTTTTAAAAAAATAAAATTATTGAAATAAATTGCAAAAACAGTAATTTTACAGAGATTTTCATTAAAGGTTTTACAGAAAAAAAAAAAAAAAAACATATTTTACAGATTTTTTCCTTGTTTCAATTAGGATATATTACTTTAATTTTATGTTTTTTGTTTGGCAGCCGTAGCTGCCAGTCGTTTAACCTTTTTTTTTTTTTTTACAGTGTAAAACCCTTATTTGACAGATTTTACCTAGATTATTATAATGAAAGCACTAAATGTTCTACAGAGAAACACTGTTATTTTACAAATCATTACAATAAAAAAAACCTTCAATAAAGTGTCAAAGCATGCTCAAGGTGAAAAATAAAACATTTTATTTAAAAGACAAACTACAAAGTCTGCACAAATGCCATATTAAATTTACATTTTACATTTAAGCTCTTTTTTTTTAAGAAATAGAGTACAATTACATTTAAAATACTATGATGATGAAGAACATGGAACAGTTTAATCAAAATGTTTAATTATATATATATAATATTGCCTGATAATTCACTCACCCCCATGTAATCCAAGATGTTCATGTCTTTCTTTCTTCAAGTCAAAAAGAAATTAAAGTTTTTGAGGAAAACATTCCAGAATTTTTTACCATATGGTGGACTACAATGAGAGCCAATGGGTTGAAGGTTCAAATTTCAGTTTCAATACAGCTTTCAAAGGTCTTTACAAGTTTCCAGTTACCCTTATTCCTTGGCTGGGATCATGTAGAGTCCTTTGAAGCTGCACTGAAACAGAAATTTGGCCTGTTAGCTCCCATCGAAATATGGAGAAAAATCCTGGAATTCCTCAAAAACCTTTTTGACATAAAAAAGAAAGACATTTTTCTTAGAAATGCATCTTGATTTAAGAATCTTTAGATTTTTTTTAAATTGGAAACAACAAGACAATACTACTAAGTAAGAAAAGCATTTTTAGGTGCATTAATTTATTGCACATATTTTCATAATGCAGACACTGTCAAAGTGCCAAAAAATAAATAAATAAATAAATAATAATAATAATAATAATAATAATAATAATGAAATATATTATTATATCACACTAAGGATAATATTATATGTTATATATATATATATATATATATATATATATATATAACCACCACCACCACAGCCATATTTTTTGCCTAAATGCACAAATGCAACTTTTATTCTTTTTCATGTTGGATTTTAATATTCTTCCAGTACTTCCATCTCCTCTTCATCTGAGCTTTCTTGCTGTTGGCTGAGTAGGCGTAAAATGTTCATTTCATTACTCTAATTAAGAAATGCAACTGTTTGGATTAGAGAACATTTAATTATGTGAAAAGACCATTAGACTATGTGGAAAAAGCTGCTGCAAATTGAAATAGACACAGAATTATATTTTAATGTCAAATATTAGTGAAGTCATGTAGCCTACACCCATCAACCCTTTATGCTTAAAGCTTTACCTGGTTGAATTATGTTTTTATACTTCATGTTTAGCTGTTTCATTCTTCTTATTTTTTATTTATTTATTTTTTTGCCTGTGGGATACCATGAAAATGAATAGTTCATTAACTTACTGTTCTGCCAGTTTTTACCTTTGATATTCAAATTATTAATAATTAAATTATTATATTCTCAATAATTATTAAGAATTAAAGTTAAGCATTGGCTCGAAGTATGCAGAGGTCTTTTTGGCGGGAGCTGTTGCCATGGTGAATCATAATTTCGGAGCTCCATTGATCAGGGCTTTTCATAGTCATGGTGCAAGCACTAAACTCAGAGTAAACCTACTCAGAGTGGATTGAACTAACTTAGTTCAGCTGTTCTGAAACCAAAAACTCAGAGTTTCCCATCTAAGGGTAAATCAATTCAGAGTTCAAGTTTAAACTCAGAGTTGGTTGAACCTCCTTATTGAAACAGGCCCCTGGACACACACACACACACACACACACACACACACACACACACACACACACACACACACACACACACACACACACACACACAACCAATCATTCACCCATCTTTCTTATTTTATTGTTTTATTATTATATTGCTCTATTTACTTTTTTGCTTTATTGTTTTATTGCAGTATTATGTTTCCATAAAATACACATTTAAACGCAGTTAGTGTTTTTTAGATATTTAGAGATACAGACACTTTTTCTGTCCTCATCACTGCACATGAGAAACACTTCTCTCACCGGACTGTTGTCCTGCCAGGCGGTTCATAAGGTAAGACTTTCCCGTACGGTAAAGTCCCACCACAGACACCACCACCACCGGCTCATTGATCCCATCCAAAATGACTTTGGCCTCTTTTCTCACACGCAGCTTCCCATTTTCATCGTTTTCAATGAGACACACCGGAGCAGACATGCACCCGCCACACGCCATGACTGCGAAAAATGCGCAGCAGAGACGTTCCTTTAGCCTTTAAAAACAACATTTTACGTAGCCGATCAGTGTATGTTGTTTAAACGTTGTGTCAAGTGTCATAGGTTTCTAAAATAGGTATACAGACTATATTTGACCTCAGATCAAAAGGTCATTAATCATTATGAAACTGATAAACATTGCTTTGCTAATTAGTTGGTAACGTTTACCTCAGTGTTGTAACGTGGAGTTGATGGTAAGCTTAAACGCTAGCTTAAACGTGATTTAACATTAAAACGTAGGCTATATTTATAGTTAATATCTTACCGACAGTTAGACGGCGACGTAAAAAAAAGTCCTGTTTACCGTTGGGTTGGCTCCCAAAACAATCTCGAGCACAAGGTTTGCAAACCCATAGGCTCCTCCTGTGTGATACTTATTTATCTTTTCCACCATAAATGGTACAGAGACGAGGCGTGTTCTCTCATTGGCGAATCAGTGATGCTGACAAGAAAGTGAAACTATAAGTGAGATTGCAGGTTCGGTTCGGTTCAAGTATAGGTCACTGCAGGGATTTCCTAGAAATCGACTGTTTAAAGTCAGCTCAGCTCTAGAACGGTTTGGGCGGATACTTGTAATCAACCCCGTCATTGTCGTAAATAAGACCTGGAATTCCGTTTAATGCATGGTGAGAAGTACCATGGAGGGAGAGAGCCATTTATTCAAAAACAAATGTATAATACAAACTATTATCTTCTTGGAGAGTTCATTGCAACCATTTATTTGTAAAAATCATATGAAATGGAAACCAAACCCAAATATTCACTGAAGAGCATCTTGATGTTCAAGTTGTTGAGGTTTAATATTAGCATTTTTTTTCCCTTTCTATCCTGACTCAATGTTCAGAGGAAAAGGAGAAGAATACTCTACTGGAACAGAAGTTTAAAGATGAAAATAAGAAACACATTCAGAGTCAACGAATGATATTGCAGGCAGAGAGAGAGAGCAATGAGGCTAAAGAAAGGCTTTAATGAGAATCTTAAATGAAGAGATAACAAATCTAAAGTGTGTAGTGTTTACACAGGAAAGAATTAATTCAAATAATTGCAGTACTGTGCATTGAAAGGATGTATTGTGTATCAATACATAAATACATTGTTTAAAGTTGCAAAAGTCCTGATGAGGGGAGTTGCTAGACCTAAAGCTCTAATGGGGCACAGGCCCCCCCATTACTCATATCACTTTTCTTTTTCGAAAGCCAGTTGCATTTACAACACAATTAACTATACAAATATAAAAGAAATACACAGACGTGCGTGGGCATGGATATCTGCGTGCATAGTCTTCGGTTAAACTGTGTTGCTTTTAGAAGCACTTGCCCCAGTAAAAAGGTTCTAGCAATGCCCCTGGTCCTGATATACTGATCACTCTGGCAACAGCTTTGTTCATGACAAAGCCTAGAGGATATGTTACGGTGTGTGAATATGGCATGTCTTTAAACAAAATTTGATACCATAGAAATACCAACACCAATCATTTTTGGGGTGAAGCCTGGTGCGAGCAAAGTTGTTGCCATGCCAATACAATTTAAAGCCCGGCCCAATTTAGAGGGTTGTGATGATTTGTCTTTGACCATTTCTGCTTTCAGGCTGTCAATCTCACTCTGCATCCGGGCAGCCTCCCACTGGAAGCCCAGCTTTAAAAGTGCTTTATTTTCCTATAATACACAAAGAGCAACTAAATAAAGAATGGTCCAAACACAGGATTAGTATACATTCTGTGAACCACAAAATCTTATAAAGCCTGTAATATTTGAGATATTTTGCATTCCTAAATACATTTGCGATGTGTCCATACCCAGTGCTGGGTGAAATATGGACAAACCCAGTGATTAAAAATATAACCCAAACCTTCGGGTATTTTTATTTTACTGTTGTTCAAAAATAACTATATTTCTTGCTTAAAATGAACCAGACTAGGCTGGAAATTAACATAAGTCATAAGATGAGTTAATAATAATTAAATTAAAACTTTTAAATTACTTATTAACAAAATGTTCACTTTTTGATTATTGCTGATGCCTTCAGTAATTATGTGTCTGATTTTTAATTTACAACCTATTTTGGGCAATATAAATCAATTCAAAATTCTTCTTACTCTTATTTTTGCTTCCAGGACTCGTTCATTGTCTCTTCTCATTCTGTCCTGCTCTCTCTCTATCTGATAAATGATATGATTTACATTCTCATCATAGGTTCTCTGCATGTCTTTAAATGCCTGCTCCTGTAGCCGGTTCTGTTCCTTCAGGCTTCTTTTCTGCTGCTTTAGAATCTCTGTCTTCATCTTCTCCACTGCAAAGGGACAAAGAAAACTTTGACATGTGCTTTACTGATCACTCTCACCATAACTCTTGCTTTGTGCATTTTCATTGTCATTGTCAACAACATTCTACTAAAAATATGTGAACTACATAGAAACTACATGGCTGTATGCTTATTTTTATCTGCTTGAAACAGCCAAACACATTCTTTAGAAAGGTGTGTCCACATACTGTATGGTGCATAATGTACATGTACGCAAGCACTTCACATTGTGCATTGTCACTGTCATCCTTTAACACCCCATTCTACTAAAAATATCTAAGAAAACTGCATGGCTACATGCTTGAATTTATCCACCTCTTAGTGGAAACAAATTCCATATACATTTTATTTTGCAGTTTACTTGTGAGTACACACACAACAAGAAAGATATGCAGTATGAGAGCTTATGAAAGTGTGTTGTCTTGTGTATCATATATCATTCTATCAAATATGATCAAAAAGTATGCAGCTGATTTGAACTTTACCCTCTTTCTCTTGTTCTGCTGAATTGAGAGATTCATCAGCTTGTAGAATCATATTTCCAATATCTTCCTTTGTTTTCAAAAACTTGCTCAACACTTCTTCACTCTGTAGACCAAATATATATATTATATTCAAATATTATTTAAAATTGGGACAGTTTAAAATTTGGATTTGTTAAAAAAAAAATAAAAATACATCAAATAGTTTTGTACCATTATTTGTAAGTTTGTTCTTGCTCTGTATTCCTCTGACAGCTGTCTGAGCATGTCTGTGTACTTTTGGGATCCTCCAGGTTTCAGGTATGATCCGTCAGAAATGCCTTTTTCCAGTCTATCAAACACATCACGCAGAACTTCCTCACACTGCATGCGAGATGTTTCATAATTCTGCTGGCACATCTGTTGATATTCCTCATGAATCTTCCCCTAAAAAAACAAGAAGCAATAAGAGAATGTGCACAAAATTAAAGTTTGTGCATTTTTATTTTTTGAACAGTGTGCTCAGCCTTTGTGTAGACCAGGGGTGCTCAATCCCGTTCCTGGAGATCTACCATCCTACAAAAATCTCAAATCTGCAGGTAGGTAGATCTTCAGGAACAGGATTGAGCACCCCTGTCATAGACCAAACTTCTATTTGACCTGTATCCAATTCATATGCCTCTTTGTAGACTATATGCTACTATTGCCAGGTTCCTATTATATTGTGTTTATGTCTATCTGTTGTCTTGCCTGTCTCTATTTTTTCTTTCTCTAAGTCTATCTTAGTTACTTTGATGTGTTTCAGCAGGTACCATGAGCTCTTTTTGGTAGATCTGGTCATTGTCATTGAAGGACTTGGTGATGAAAATGTCAATGGCCGCCTTCTCTGTGGCTGAGTGGATGATGGACAGTTTTGCTGGGTTTATTGGAAGATGAATCAAGTTGAACAACTCAGTCATGTAGATCTGCAAGGCCTCCTCCACTGCACGGACATTCTGGATCTTAGCCAGAGACACGACTGCGTTCTCCAGACATGGAACCTTCCCGGTGCGTATTGCCTCTACGTAAACCTCAGCAAGATTACCCAGAGCTGTCAGGAAACACAACAGTTGAGTCAGCCATCTATTAATTCTTTCACATTGATTGCTTTATGCTGCAGTGATTCATTTTTTTAATAAGAAAACACATAAAATATCCTTAATACCTAACTAATTTTACCAAGGTTGTCCTGAGCTTTAAGTGAATCACACAATAGAAAGCTTTTCAGATTTCTACAGAGTGATAGAAATTATGCTTCTCAAAGATTTTATAACAATGTTTTTATGCATTTGTACTTGTACTTGTACCTGTTCCAATAATTGTACGGCCACCACTGACAGTTTTTGTCTCTGAATTGTTGTAGATGTAGCTGCAAAATGTGTTTGCCTGCTCAAGGAACTTTGAGTCCAGTTCGTTTTCAGTCAGCTGCTCCATTCTCCACATGTCTTCCGTATTAGCAGGCCGAGGGAACACAAAGCACTTCCTCACCGCAAAAAAATTGCGCAGACATCTGCGTGGCAGGTTATACTGTTCAGACTGAGGTGAGCTACCTAAAATTAGATAATTATGAATAATCAGTGATATATTATATTTAAAACTATCAGAGCATGATGCTAGCAGTGGCAAGTTCATGGGTTTGATTAACAAGGAATGCATGATAAAAGAATACCTTGAATAAAATGTAACAAAAAAAATCCCCAATCGGGATGTATAGATTAACGATTAAATTCATTACAGTTTAGTGTAATATTTAATTTACAATTTAATGGACAGGAATAAAGAAATTGCAAATTGAGGTTTAAAATAAGAAATCAAGTAAGCCGGTTTAACCAGATACCACCCCAAGTGCCATAAATATACTTGTAAAGCAATCACATGGCAGCAATTTATCTGCATTCCTTGCATTTTTGTCTCAGAGCCTAAGTATCCCTAATAGAAAGGTGACACTAGTGTTTAGTTTTTAACCAAAATAATTTTGATTGGAATTGCAATGTTAAAGGATAACTATTGCCAAAATGCAACCTGGGCTGTTTTTTTATGTAAATGAGACAAACTTGTATCTAAAAAGCTCCTAAATAGCTCCTAAAGCATATTTCCATATAAATGCATGGCTAATTCGTTGTTTTGTCGCAAGTGAAAAACAATATTAACCTTAGTTGTAAAAAGAGCCTCATATAAGCCTAATATTTCGTCCTATGGAGTCCATTCATTCGCATTTGGAGATCGACACTTCTTTACTGGCAAGACGGCCGCAAGCGGAAACTCAAACAGTGAAAGTGAGTAGAGATCGACCGATATATCGATTTACCGATATTTTTCCCGATATTTAAGCATTTTACCATAATCGGTTATCGGTTTTGTAATATCGGGTTCACCGATAAACGCCGTCATCTTGTGGGCGTTTTGAGAATTAGGTGCATGATTGCCATTGCAGCATGGCGTCTGAGGGGAAACAACAACTGCATGCACAGGTATAAAGTATATTTACTTGCTTTGCTATGTTTAGTAAACTTTATTTAACATAACAGCTATTAATGCACAAATTAGATGTGTTACTATAAATGACTGATATGTAGTTTATGCAGCTTGGCTCTAAGGCAGGGGTTTTCAAACCTGTCCTGGAGCCTCCCCTGCCCTGCACATTTTGTATGTCTCCCTTATTAGGCACACCCAATTCAGGTCTTGCAGTCTCTACTAATGAGCTGATGATTTGAATCAGGTGTATTAGATGAGAGAGACAAGCAAAATGTGCAGGGCAGGGGAGGCTCCAGGACAGGTTTGAAAACCCCTGCTCTAAGGAATAAACTCAACAAACTCACAGAGTCACGCAAGATAATCCGTCAAATCCTGTCACAATAAAGACACAACTTTTCCATGAATTAAATAATATACAACCATGAATAGAGCCCTGCACGGGCCTTAAATCTAAGCCCTAGTCCGGCCCTGGACCGAGATGCACAGGCTGTAGCCCTGCCCTTGTCCAACAGCTTATCAATATTTTTGGGCCGAGTCCGAACCGAAGCCCGTCTTTTTCCGCCAAACAGTTTATACTGTTACAGCCATTAAAATAGACCAGATTTGTTTTTGATAGAAAGTTTATGTTTTTTCGTTTCGTTTTTTTATCAGAATAATTTAAAGAAATGTTTGGAGTTTTTTTTTTAATGTAAGTTTTAGATTTTTAAGTGACATCGATATCCAAGCGGTGTGTGGTCCACAGTGAGTTTACTCAATTTAACCTATATATCAAATCAACACTTTACTAATCTACAATACAATCCACAGATACAAAACAAACATCAATATATCACAATGTTAGATTTAAAGTTTATCACCATCTCAGAAAAAGCATTTCGATAGAAATTCAAAAATAGAGAGATAGCTCTGCTGTGCAAAACCGGAACATGCAAAGTCGCAGTGGTAAAAGTAAACGAATAATGAACAAATATATAAAGAATAAACAATAATATAGAAAACTTCAAAAACACAACTTTACCACATGGCTGGAAATCTCTATGCGGCGCAGAGTGTGAGCGGAGTGGAGCGGCAACAATTTCCCCTCACTGATATCAGAAACACCGCTCCGCGTCAAAAAATATTCAGTAGGCCTATGTTTGAAATGTAACAGTCCTGTTCATAAAATAAAATAAAATAACAGGAGAGTTTCAAACACTAGTGTGCAATCTTTGTTCCTACCACATGCCAATAATTGTCAACATTAAAAGAGTATAATTGCTGCTTTTTGCAGTGCAAAGTTTGTAATGAAAATAACAATACGTTTTCGTCAGTTATTTTACCAACGGATCGCTGCATTTTTGACAGATTTCTGCTCATTCGAAATCGGATACCATTACATTTGTTTTAATGCATTATGGACAGAGTGATTGCGTGTGAATAAGTGCTGTACCTGTTTAAATCATGCTTTCACCTGAAAATATTCAGTATCTAGAAGGAACAAACCAATTCCTTGTGAACTATAATTTACCGCTTACTTGCCTGAATTAAATACAGTCACTATTGAGCGTCTATATGCTCATCAATCGTCTCGTGAAGTCGCTTACATTTTGCTGCTCACTCACCGGGTTGATGCTCATGAAATGCTCCAGCACAGCAACCACATAACGTTTAACAAGATTCACTAAAACACCCCGAATTATATTAACATTTACTATATAAAGATCATTCCGCTAATAAACATTTTCTAAATAAATTTAACTAAGAAATTGAATGTGCTTTGTCAGTACGCATTTCATAATCTAGAACGACAAAAAGTTTTTTTCTTCTTCAAAAACGTAATTGTGATATAACATAGGCCAGAAATTCAATAAAAACGATGTTTTGTTTGATATATTTCAATATTTCAGAATATTACTCAGTAAATTAACATTATACAGCAAATTATTCTTCACTCTTTAGCCTATAAACAGCTTTATAAACCTAATAAAACTGTAGTTTAAAATGAGGTTACATTTCTGCAAAGTTGATATGACTCCTGTGCTTGAAGACAGACATTCTACATTTATTTTGCTTATTGGTAATGTTAGTGTTGCTGCTCATGCTTTTCATAAAATATTTTTATTGTTGCAATATGAATATTAAATTTAACATGAAAGACTGCTAACATTCAACACTTTTTTTTAAGATGACCAAAATAAAAAATAGACAGCAAAGTGAAGTATGGACTTACTTCACTCACTTGAAGATTTTATTTTTGAACAAAAACACTTTAGTAACAGTGCATGTCTTGTATTTTTTGCACTTTCAGACCCCTCTATTTATTGGTGTATAAATAAGAGTTTTGATTTGTATGCAAGGAGGGAGTGATTGTTATAAATAAAACGGTTTGTTCAGTTCAGTGGTGTTGTAATCATTGTGTCAAAAACAGAAGTATAATAGTAAATAAATATCGGTTATGAATATCGGTTATCGGGCACATAAACATGCAAATAATTGGTATCGGGAATAAAAAATCAATATCAGTCGATCACTAAAAGTGAGTTGTTCAAAACCTTTCTCTTTAGTAAACTGCGTGGACACGAACAATGTTCTCAATGCTCGAGTTCATATGTAGAGACCCAGGCGATACTTCAAGCAAAGTTTCATGGTGTGTCGAGCCTTCTTAGTGTTGTAAAAATAGCGATTTCGATGCACTCAAATTTATGCCCCTAGAACTCCCATTCACTGGCCATTGACCACAAAACGAAATCACGGTCAATCTCAAAAACGGCTCATTTGTCGTAATTATGCTTTTAGATATAAGTTTGTCTCGTTTACAGAAAAAAACAGCCCAGGTTGCATTTTGGCAATAGTTATCCTGTAAGAGCATGTTGGAGCAACACTGATGACCACAAAATCATGTGCATGTGCATGCACTTCTCATGCATGATTGTTGCTTCCTCATTAGAGAGAAAACATAGGTTAACACAAAGGTACATCTCTATTATCTCTCTGTTCCTTTGTTTTGCTGGCATGAGTTTTTGTGTTTGACACTGTTTGAAAAACATGCTACAATTTCTTATTTTGTTATAAATTTAATATTGTATTTATAATGAACAATATTGTATTTATAACAAATGTTTGTTTTTAATATTAGGCAGAGCAATGCACTCTTGCTGCCATCGCTCTTTGATCAGACAAAAATAAGATTTTAATTTGATTTTGTGTTACCAGTTTTCTTTTAGTGTTGTAAGCAACCTAGTAAAATGACACTAAGACTTATTCTGGACTAAGATGGAATGAAAATACTACAAATTTGGCAGCATAGATGGCTGAAACAATTTGTGTCTTTCCACGTTATTTCAACAATAAAATTTTAATGATTTCATTCTCATTCAAATGTCCCTGCACTCTGAAAGTAAATATGAACTGTTTAGCATCAACTCTGTTTTTCACCTTGTTTTAATTCCAATGCACCCTCCAGATAGTCATCTGATGTTATTGCTTTATCCTCCTTTATCAGTTGCAGAGTGAAGTCACGAACAGCCCAGACAAACGTTGGAAAAACACGCATGAAATCTGCTGACTCGTTCTCGTGTTGACCCACTTCTGCCTTCACACGAATGTTCTCTGTCAGCTCTGTAACGTAGCTACATTTAGTGCTGGTCAGGAAGAGTTTCACTGCTGATATGAGAGAGTGTTTTCAGTATTACAGTGGATGTGCATGTTTTTCTTTGTTTATATTGTTTATATTGAGAAGGATACTGCAGCTTTTCCAGTGCCGTGTTGTCAATGACCCCTAAGCTGTTGTACACAAGAGTGCTGCTGAGAAGAACTGCCAAACAGAAAATCCATGTGTCATGTTTCTCATCCCCCTGAAATATTAAAAGACTACAATAAGCAGCTGTGTATTTAGGCCTACCTTTACTAGCAACAGACTATTTACACATGAATTAGTTTAGTTTAAAACTGATCTGTGGCCCTGAGCAAAGTTTAAATAATATAAGCATAGAAGTAAATTGATTAACTAATGAAAATTAAGAAAGCACAGATCAGGTGTTCTTAGATTCTGTTGCTAAGGAGGTAATATTGCTATGAAAACATAATTGTGAATGCTTTGTGCTTTTCCTCCACCTTCTTTACGTCACCAAGTCCCTCTGTGTCCAGCAACACCAAAGTGTGTCCTTCTTTTTTGGGGTGAGGGACACACCACATCCAGATGCCTTTGGTCTTTGATTCAATAGTGCTGCCAAGAGCAAAGCCTGAGACAAACACATTAATCAAAAACCAATGAGGACGCCCAAGATGATAAAAAAATATATATATCTTTAAAATATCTAGATGACATTTGGTCCTCACAACGATAAATATTTACACACACATTAGCTCATTATCGTAGTTACTGCACATGAAAGACTTTACGCTATTTCATTCAGCAGCACCTGACTGTTGTCCTGCCAGGCGATTCATAAGGTAAGATTTTCCCGAACGATAGAGTCCAACCACAGACACCACCACCACCGGCTGATTTATCCCATCTAGAATGTCTTTGGCCTCTTTTCTCACACGCAGCTTCCCATTTTCATCGTTTTCAATGAGACACACCGGAGCGGACATTAATCCGCCACACGCCATGTCTTAAAAACAACGCAAAGTTACATAACAAAATAAACAAATTCTTATTTTATACTAACAAAGCCATTCTCAAAAATAATTAAACTTAAATACAAAAAAAAAAAAAAAAAACTGACTGTTTATTAACTTACCGAAAAGCAGTTAAATGGCCAATTTTTTTGTCACAAAAATATGTTTTTATAAACTCTTTGGAGTGTCTTCTTGTCCAAAAGGTTTGTTACCTGTTATCTAACTGGTACAAAATACGGATATGCGCTATATGGGAGTGATGCTGTCACGAAGTGCAAGTATGCTTGTTATTGGATAGTAGCTGGATCAGGTGACTCAGAAACCATCAGTTCAACTCATCTCAAACAATAACTTACCTGAGAACTACACTAGAGTGCGAGACAACAACGGTAAGATCTTTTACTACACTAAAACGTGTATTTTAGGGCTGTATAAGCTATATACAACACTTAAAATATACGTTTACAACACTAGGCAATGAACTGTCCTGATTCAATTTCTATAGGCTTTACTGTTGCTGTGGGAGTGACGGTAAATTGTACATCTTTCTCTTTTGACTGATCCATCTCTGTATGTTTACGCTTTTTACAAGTCGTGGAAACGCAATAGTGGATTTTTCTGTTGCTTTTGGGGTAAACTGGAAAGCAAAATAATATTTGCTATTATCTTCCATGTACTTTATAAGCTTTTTTACTTCTGCCTTCCAAACGCGGAAACCTCATTCATTGTCTCCGGGTGGGAGGGGCCTGTCAAGTGTCAATCAATTACGTTGTGCTGGTTAGAAGTGATTTGCCTTCTCTGATTATTGTAGCTGACAGGATAGTAGGCTAAAAGTGGTGAGAGATAACTCTTGTCACATGCGTTTTCTCTGATCTGATTTGTTAAAACCCTGTTGAAAGAAAAACAGCTAAAACCAGCCTAGTCTGGTTGGCTGGTTTAAGCTGGAAGTAGCTAGTTTTAGTTGGTCTCCCAGGCTGGTCAGACTGGTTTTAGAGGGGTTTTGGCCAGTTTTTCAGCAGGGAACTGTTCCACTTAGGCTGGTTTTAGCTATTTTTTCAGCAGGTTAGGTGGTAAAGATATGTACAAGCAGTATTAATTAAGATATTAGCATAACATTTCACCTAGCCTACCTGACCATTAATGATAAAAACAAACATGAATGTTGTCAAGATTCTTGCCCTGGAAATCGTACTCGGTTACTAACGTAACCTCTGTTCTCTCTAGAGAGGGAACGAGTACTGCGTAAGTATCTTACGCTAGGGGAAAATCCTTTTCTGCGAGATATTGAAGCCAAAAATTATCCTTAATTTTGAAATAATGTAAAGCGCGTTGCAGCAGCATACAGACATAGGCGAAACAGCTTGCGCGCCTATTGGCTGCTCTGCGGCAACTGCAGCAGCCTATTAGAGCTAGGCCTGACGCGACGCCAGATCCATTGGGGGCATTTCGCGCCCTTTGCGTCGCTTCGCGCCCTTTTCGTGGCTTCCCGCCTAAAAGGGCGTGGTCTAGGCTTATAAAGACCGCTCGTAGGCAGCTATTATCTGGTTTTTCATCATCGAAGCAACCAGAGCATGCGCATGCACGGCAAGATACGCAGTACTCGTTCCCTCTCTAGAGAGAACAGAGGTTACGTTAGTAACCGAGTACGTTCTCTTACGAGAGGTCTCTCGTACTGCGTAAGTATCTTACGCTAGGGGACTCAGTGTAAAACGCCGTGCATGCTGAGATCTGACACCAAAGACCCAAGGGCAAAAGCCCGGGGTTCATACAGTTCATAATCACCTATAGAACTCACAGGGAGTCCGGGGAAGAGGGAGGGGCAACGCCGTACTCTTCCACATAGTGCAGCGTCACTCAGACGCTAAGTAAACGTACATACATGGCGGGGTTACGGCCTGAGCTGACGTAAGAATAAGGGTCTTCACACAGTTTGTCCAGACACATCTTGTGCTATTACTTTCACTGTCGACCCTAGAGCTGTGCTCAGTAGACGCAGCATTCCGAGCTGATAACATCAGGTCAGACACCACTGAACATCTAGACTGACAGCAATCTGGCCTGTAAGGCGGGAACCTCCAGGTTGTAAAACCTTATAAATGTAGACGGAGAGGCCCAGCCCGCCGCCGTACAAATTTCTTGCAAGGCAATCCCACTCGACCAAGCCCACGATGAGGCCACGCCCCTCGTGGAATGTGCTCTGACGCCTAGCGGGCACTGCATGCCTTTGGAAGCATATGCCAGCGCAATAGCATCAACTATCCATCTGGATAAGCTCTGTCTCGACGCGGCCAGTCCCTTGGGACGCCCGTAAAACGAAACAAAAAGCTGCTCTGTTTGTCTAAAAGCTGACGAGCGAGACACGTAAGCTCGTAATGCCCTGACTGGGCATAGGAGGCTCACGTCCGTTTCCTCATCAGTGACCGGTAGGGCTGACAGCGCGATGACCTGTGCCCTAAACGGTGTGTTGAGGGATTTTGGAACGTAACCATGTTTGGGTTTGAGTATGACTTTAGAGTCGTTAGGTCCAAATTCCATGCACGTCGCGCTCACAGAGAGTGCGTGCAAATCCCCTATGCGCTTCACTGAAGCGAGAGCCAGCAGAAACACAGTCTTAAGAGACAGGTATTTCAAATCAATCGTCTGCAGAGGCTCGAATGGTCCACCTTTCATGGCCTCTAGTACCACAGAAAGGTCCCATACGGGGACTGAGGGAGGTCTGGGGGGATTTAGTCTTCTAGCTCCCCTCAGGAAGCGAATAACTAAATCGTTCCTTCCTATTGACTGACCTAGCGTTGTGCTCGAAAACGCTGTTATGGCCGCCACATAGACTTTGAGTGTGGACGGGGTTCTGCCCTTGTCCAGCAGCTCTTGTAGAAAGGAAGCACCTCCATCACACCACAGTTAGTGGGTGACGAGCCGCGGGCTGCGCACCAGCCCGAAAACACTGACCATTTTGAGGAATAGAGCCGTCTCGTAGAAGGGGCTCTAGCCTGCGTGATCGTGTTTAATACTCCTTTAGGGAGTTCATCATATATTCGCTGGTGGCCCAGACATGAAGGGACCACAGCTCTGGGTGAGGATACCAAATCGAGCCGCTGGCCTGAGAGAGAAGGTCTCTCCTCACTGGTATCGGCCACGGAGCGGCGCTCGTCAGCTGCATCAGCACTGGGAACCAGGGCTGGTTTTCCCAAAACGGCGCTATCAGCAGTATTGAACATCCTTTTTCCCTGACCCTCTCTATCACCTGAGGTAGGAGAGAGACGGGGGGGAAAGCATAGAGATGATGGCGGGGCCATTCGTGGGCCAGCGCGTCTCTGTTTTTTGAGTAAAATTCCAGACAGTGAGCGTTGTTCGGAGACGCAAACAGGTCTACTTCCGCTCTGCCGAATTTTTTCCACAGTAGTTGTACTGTCTGTGGGTGTAGAGACCATTCGCCTGCTGGAACATTGTTCCTGGACAGTCTGTCTGGCCCTATGTTTAGAAGCCCCGGCACATGCGCTGCTTTCAGCGAGCGCAGGTTGCGCTGAGCCCATACCAGGAGGCGTTCTGCAAGTCTGTATAGGTTTTTGGACCTGAGACCGCCCTGGCGATTTATATAGGAAACCACTGACATGTTGTCCGAGCGGACTAGTACATGGTTTCCTTTTATTTGGGGACAGAAGCGCATCAGCGCGTTCTGTACTGCCAGCATTTCGAGGTAGTTGATATGCAGGAGCTTTTCCCGTTCTGACCACTGGCCAAAAGACGGTCTGCCCTCGAGCAGAGCCCCCCATCCCGAGGTGGACGCATCCGTAGACACCACTTTATGAAGGCATCTTTAAAAAGACGCTTTGCTCTTTTCTTTTCGCAGCGGCGACACACACTGTAGATTATAAAGGATATAGGCGCCGGAAAGCGCAGCAGGAAGGCACGGAAGGCGGCGTGGCCAGCAGCTTCAGTGGCTCGTCCCGCTGAGATGCTTGCAGTCGACGGCGGCTTCTTCTCCGGCTCCAGCGATGCGTGTGCTTCGCTTGAAGGATGAAAAATCAGATAATAGCTGCCTACGAGCAGTCTTTATAGGCCTAGACCACGCCCTTTTAGGCGGGAAGCCACGAAAAGGGCGCGAAGCGACGCAAAGGGCGCGAAATGCCCCCATTGGATCTGCCGTCTCGTCAGGCCTCGCTCTAATAGGCTGCTGCAGTTGCCGCAGAGCAGCCAATAGGGGCGCAAGCTGTTTCGTCTATGTCTGTATGCTGCTGCAACGCGCTTTACATTATTTCAAAATTAAGGATAATTTTTGGCTTCAATATCTCGCAGAAAAGCATTTCCCCCTAGCGTAAGATACTTACGCAGTACGAGAGACCTCTCGTAAGAGAACCTGGTTCAGTTTGGCCAACAACAAACCGCTTTTGTTCCTCAGACAGTTTTTGCATTCTTCTCCTTGATTTGTTCTAACTTTTGGAGGTCTTTAGTACTCCAAATGTTTTTCCCGGTTCAACCGTTTAGTACAGGCCAAAATATGACAATAATTAATTGATCATTTCCAGCAGCAATAATCAGCGAAATATGCGTTTCATTCAGTTCAGTGGCACCAATATGGTCGGTTGATGATGCGACATGAAAACTCTATATTTCCGATGTAAAAGAAGACAATTAATAAAAAGTGCTTTAAATAAGTGATAGAAAGCAGTAAAATAAGCAACACTTTGCGTTTTATTATCAAATTATTAGTGGTGGGCCGTTATCGGCGTTAACGTGCTGCGTTAACGTGAGACTCTTATCGGGCGATAAAAAAAATATTGCCGCAATCTATTCTCAAAGTTGGGTTGGGAGCTGGGTCTAAACTACGTAGACTTTCACCTTGATATTTTAGTGTGGATGACGTATACCTAGTCGAATTGCACTGTAGGGGGCGAGAACGAGTCTTCAACGTCTGTGAAATTACCACATCATATGAGACGTGCAAACATAGCTGCAGTTATGAAGCCGCTTCAGGGCAGGTGCGTTGCTAGACCCTTTTTACTGGGGTGTGCCCCAGTGAAAATCAGCTGTGCCCCAGTAAAATCTCAAGTTTGAGTTATAATTTACTTTGATAATCCCGAAATAAAGACATTAAACTATATGCAATAACTGAATTGACGCTTCTAAAAGCAACGCAGTTTAATCGAAGACTATGCACGCAGATAGGCTATCCATTCCCGTGCGCGTCTGTGTATTATACGGCAACGCGCACGTCGTACAGCCTTTTGCGCAGAAGTACTTGGTTACACAAGTTTGTATAGGTAATTATGTTGTAAATGCAATTGTCAAGCAGTGGAAACAGGAGATGAGCGCCTGATTAATCTAGATTAATCTAGATTAAAAAAATTAATCTATGCCCACCCCTACAAATTATATTTGTAATATGTTGGCACTGGTAGCCTTGTGGGCAGTGCGCTGACATTCAGTGCTGTTTCGCTCTGGGCGTCCCGTGTCCAAATCGCTTCCTGTATATATCTAGATATCTCGCAATTTTGGAGCATGTGATTTTCTGATCTGACCATGATGAATGAATTATTATGCTGGGTAACAAGTAGCCTATGGTTTGAATTTTTAACAAAATACAGAAACTCAATGAAAATTCTGTCATAATTTACTTCCTTGTGTTGTTTCAAACCTGTAGGAAATTTGTCCATCTTCTGAAAACAATTATTTTGTACTTGAATATACAGAATGAGCTAAAGAGAGCCAGCATGTCTAAAACCAGACTAATGCCTTCACCTGTATGTTTGGTGGAGAATGTGAACGGATCACTCAGCATCTGTAAGGATGCCCTAGAGTTCCTGAGTAGGATCAGTGAGCCGGTGGTGGTGGTGTCTGTGGTGGGACTCTATCGTACAGGGAAGTCTTACCTTATGAACCGCCTGGCAGGACAACAGTCAGGTGAGGTGTTTTAGAAGAGTACTTTACCATTACCAATGTACTACCAATGCAAGTAAGTTCTCACAAAAGTTGCATTAAAATGAGCAGTTATATAAATATAATTTGCTTGTTTCAGGCTTTGCTCTTGGCAATGCTGTTGAGTCAAAGACCAAAGGCATCTGGATGTGGTGTGTCCCTCACCCAAATAAAGAAGGACACACTCTGGTGCTGCTGGACACAGAGGGACTGGGTGATGTTGACAAAGTAAGGACAAGTATGAAGATGTAGATTTATTAATCTTCTAAATATGCATTAATGTGTAGGTGATTTGATCTGAAGCCAATGTGTGTTTCAGGGAGACTCTAAGAATGACAGCTGGATCTTCTGTTTGGCTGTTCTGCTCAGCAGCACTCTGGTGTACAACAGCCGTGGCATTATCGATAACAATGCATTGGAGAATCTACAGTATCCTTTTTTCTGCCACATGTAATCCTCTTTCATGTATACAAACTTTGCAAGAGGTTTTTATTTCTTAATGTGCTGCAGCTACATTACTGAGCTCAGTGAGCATATCAAGATCAGATCACCATTATCTGTACCAGAAGAAGCAGCTGAAGAAGTAGAGGATTGTCAGTTTGTGCGTTTTTTTCCATCATTCATCTGGGTTGTGAGAGATTTCACATTGGAGTTGGTAACTGATGGAAAGAAAGTGACAGAAGATGAGTACCTTGAGTTTGCACTGGATCTAAAGAAAGGTATTGAAAAGGAATTACAAGGTCCATTGATTGTTTTCCCCCTAACATTGTAAATGCATAGATTTAGAAATAATGAAACCTAAAAAGCCTGGTAAAATCTGGTTAGGCATATGTGACAGATAGGTCTGACTATTGATTTAAGTTCAGTTAATTCAGCTAATATGTCATTTTATAGGTAAACAAGACGTGACTGAAGAATGAAAATAGAAAATGTTGACTCTTTTCTCGTAACTTCTTTTCTCGTAAAACTCATTTAGGTGTGAATAAGAAATCCAGCGACTACAACCTGCCTCGTCAGTGCATCCGAAACTATTTCCCATCCCGGAACTGTTTTGTATTCCCATCTCCTGCCTCGCCTGAAAACATGATACACTTAGAAAACTTAAAAGAACAGGAACTTGTGCCCGATTTTCTGAAGGTCACAGGTCGATTCTGTGACCTCATCTTTCACAAGAGTTCTGTGAAAACACTGAAAGGAGGACACATTGTTTCTGGCAAACGTGAGTGTCTCACCAATTTAACAGTCACTGATAGATATTCAAGTCCAAAAGCCTATTAAACAGGTACATTTATTTATCTGTTTGTGCATTTTGTCAGTGCTTGGACGTCTGGTGCAGATTTATGTGGATACAATCAGCAGTGGTGAAGTGCCCTGTCTGGATAATGCAGTTGCTACTCTTGCAATTTCAGAGAATGAGGCAGCTGTTCAAAAAGCTTTAAATGTATATCAAATTGGGATGGAAGAGGTAAGACATAGAGTCTCCTATATTCAATACTGTCAATGCAGTTACGTCAAACATCTGAAGCTCCTTTAACCTTTCTCAGTGGTTTGCATCTATACAAATACACTTCTGAGGTATGACTATTCAAATCTCAGGTTTCTTTTGACCAGAGACAGCTTTTTAAAACTTACATTGTTTATGACAGTATTCAGTAATAGGTTAGTCGATAGTTTTTTTCACATAAGTCAAACAAAGCTGAATAGTTTTAGTTTAGGTACCACAGTTGTTGCAGCCATTCAGTGACAAAGTACATGCACACATACTGTTTTGCAGATGAAAAACAAGTTCCCAGTAAGTCTGATGGACATTACCTTGGAGCACCAGAAGTTGAGCAGTCTGGCCATCTCTGAATTCATAAAACGCTCCTTTAAAGATGAAAAGGGAGAATACCTAATAAAACTGATGGTAAGCTTCAAATCACTAACAAACTCATTTTAGCATGCAGACATATGTGACCCTGGACCACAAAACCAGTCTTAAGTTGCATGGGTATATTTGTAGCAATATCCAAAAATACATTGCATGGGTCAAAATTATTGATTTTTCTTTTATGTCAAAAATCATTAGGATTTTAAGTAAATATCATGTTCCATGAAGATCTTTTGTACATTTCCTAACATAAATATATCAAAACTTTTTGGATTAGTAATATGCATTGCCAAGAACTCTCAATATTTAGATTCTATCCTAGCAAACACACATCAATGGAAAACCTATTTATTCAGCTTTCAAATGATGTATAAACCTTAATTTCAAAATACTGACACGGATGACTGGTTTTGTGGTCCAGGGTCACATATGACAATAATTATAGTTTGAAGTTAATTTTAGTTTCTTCTCATTTTGTATTTGTTTAAAGTTTAATACCAAACTTTGAATAATATAAAACATGGTGTGCAGTACATTCAGGCTTTGAATGTGTGTATTCGTGCATGTTTGGGATTGTATTTCCATGTGTTCATATATTTTATAGGAAGCTGTGGGTAAATGCTATGTAGGCCTACTGCAAGAGAATGAGATGGCATCAGATAAAAAGTGCAGAGATCTGCTGAAGAATCTGTTCTCTGATATGAAAAAACGTATGCAAAATGGAGAGTACAGTCAGTCTGGAGGATATGAACTCTACTGCAGAGACAGAGACGCCATTGTTGAACAGTACCGCAGAGAACTCAATAAAGGCATATCGGTAAAGGCATATATTTTTCCTTATGTGTGCTATAAATATGTTTTAATAATATTGATGTTTATGTGCAGGCTGAGGCCATGTTGAATGAGTTTCTGAAAGACCAGGGACCTGAAGCAAAAAGCATCCTCTACATTGATACAAAACTCACTGAAAATGACAGAAAGATTCAAGGTAAAGTTTTATTAACAATCAGCCTAATTAATATTTCTCAGTGCCTATAGCTATTAATTCCTGGAACTTTTGGGACTCAGAAATCTAACCTGTTCCACCTTCCAAGGTGTTTGATGTTGCCTCATGTCCAAGAAAAATGTGTCAATATTCAGATCCTAAAAATATTTTAGCATCTTTAAAAACAGTAAATGTCACATAAAGGAAATATTGAGTTACATGAGAGACATTTTTTAAATATATAATAAGCAATAACAAACCAGCATATGTGCTGTGCTACTGAATGTCAGTATATTGCCTGTAAAAAATTACATAACTTCATCACATTGTCTTTTCTCTTAATGTCTCAAATAAATGGTCAGAGGTGAAAGAGAAGAGGGCTTTGCTGGAACAGAGGTGTAAAGAAGAAGAGGAGAAACGAATTGAGAGAGAGCTAATGTTGCAGGAAGAGAGAAAACAGCATGCAGACAGGATGCAGCAGATGCAGGAGAAGTTAGAATCAGAGATGAAGCAGCAGCAGCAGGAGATGGACAGAGCTGTGGAGAGCAAACTGAAGGAGATGGGGGAACTGCTAAGCAAAGGCTTTAAAGAGAAAGCTGACCTCCTTGAGGCAGAGATAAACAATCTAAAAAGAGAAAAGGAAGAAAAAGGTTTTGGTGGTTTAAAGGATTTGCTGGCGGTACTTTTCAGCAATATGGAAAAACTCCTTCCTCTAATGCTCGAGTTCAGAAGAAAGAACAGCAAAACATGAGCACTTGTCATGTTCAAGTCATGTATTTTTAACATTCTTGTTCTTATAAAAAATGTAGCTAAATCAGTCTAAGGTTTGGATGATATTTTGATTGCTTATGAGTAGTGTCCAAATTGTTGTTCGTGTAAGAGAGAAAGATACTGCAGATTTTCCAGTGCTACGTTTATTTCATAACCAAATGTGCGTATGTAAATGCAGAGTTACTGAGGTAATGTAAATATTATTAGATTTTTTAGGCCACTGAAATGGATAACTTCAGTTGCATGATTATTATGCATGATAAATGATTATATATATATGATTATTACTCCTGAAATAGTCAATTATTGTCATGTTTTGGTCTGTACTAATCGATCGGGCGAAAAGTTGCAGGAAGAGTGCAATAAACTGTCTGAGGAACAAAAGGTGTTTGGTTGGTTTGTTCTTATCATTTCCAGTCAGGAATATTATGGTAATATCTTAATTAACACTGCTCATACTTATCTTTAACACCTATTAACTTGAGTTTGTTAAAATATTACTAAGTCCTTCTCTATATGATTTAGCATCTTCCACAGGTTTTTTCCATAGTTTAGACAGCATAAATTAGCAAAACAATGTATTCAGTAGTACATTAACCATGCAATCCATGCTGTTGTTTACATCCGAGTATCGGCAATAGTATCGCATCCAGGTAACTGACCAAATCGTGACATAAGTGCAAACCCTCTATAGTAAACACTCAATTTTCAGTTAAAGTTAGTTGATCATTGCTTCATTGCCTCAGTCATCGTCCAGCTCAGTTCAGTTCAAATAGGCTATCTGTAGAATCAATTCAACAACATTGCCACACTCAAAAAAGTCAACTAGCCACTTGTTTGATTTGCAAAATACAAATATGTCTGATTAATACGATTATAACGAGTTTACTTCTGTTAAATGATTGATTCTTGTTAGTTGTAACTAAATTAAGAAATAATCAAATGAATTAGATCAGCACTTGTTGATTCAATGAGCCCGAGTCGCTTCATATCAACAACTCTCTCTGATGAGTCACTGCGCATGCGCAGTACTGCGACGGAGTCACGTGGGTACAGACGGCTGGAAGCGCCAGCGGTTTGAACTGCTGCGTTTAAACGTTCTTCATCCTTGATATTGAGGGTAAGTACTTTATTGATATAATGTTCCAGTTTGCACTTAGTAACATGGGATAATAAGGAATTACACACTGTAGCGATGTTTCAAAGTAGGCTTATGTAAATTCCGTTGTCTTTGTCGATACAAGTTTCACCCTAACGTTAATATATCCGCTACAATTTGTGCATTTCTGTCACAATTCAATGCTAACCACGCCTATTAACTAATAACTATTAACCACATAACCTACGTTAAACCTGAAGTCTACCCCAACATTGGGAGAGGAAAGACTGCACAGTCGAACACACCATGCACTCGTTTTTCTGTTTGTAAGTTAATGTAATGCTATTTATACGCTTTACTTTTACGTAACTTGTTGTATGTTGAATCAGTATGCACTTCTCATCGCTCTTTTTAGTCTAGCTAACGTTTATAGAGCTTTTTTGTTTGTTTTTCTTGAGTTCTGAAATGTTACATATTGCTACCCAGCTTATTGAATACAGTTTGCAAAAATTGTCAAGTAAAATCTATAATGCAGTCGACCATATATATTAAATGTCCTAACAAATTGCAGTTAAAGTTAAAGTGATTGAATAGGTATGCATGGTTTTATTTGGGAAATATAGTATATAACTTATACACTTTGTTTGTTTTGTTTTTCACAGCAGAAAAAAAAAAAAAACATCGCATAGCTGTCCCCATCCTTTTCTGGTGTGAACCTCACCTTTACATGGTAAGTAGTTTTTTTTAAAACACTCACATACAGTAATGTATAACTAACTATCCTTGAATACTGAACTTTTCTTTCTCTTTCAGTGACGTGTATGTGGCAGTGCAGGAAGTGTTGCAAAGGAGAGTTGCAGGTACAAATTACTTAAGCATTATAAACTAAACATTGCTTTGGAAGTGGCAGTCATTATGTTTGTGTACAGTAGTCAACATTTGAAGTGGATTAAAACCTTTTTAATAAAATTGTATTAAGGTGGAATATGGGTAAGGTAAGGGACAGGTTTGGTGTTAAGGGTGGGTTTTTGACCTAAGGACAACTTTTAATTAACTTTTTTGTTGACTACTATATATTTAAATGATGCATGCACATTGAAGACATGGGCAGGACTTAAAACCCATGTGTATAGAGTTCACCCGTTACATTCTACACAGACAGTAACACGTTCAGTACTCTTAAGCTGTGCCGCCGCTGAAGTTGATTTAATCTTGTCTCCACCCTACAGGATGACACTGTACATTCCGTACCAGAGAAGCCTGTGTCATCAAGTCTCTGTGCATCTACTTGAATGAAGACCCTGAAAAACTAGTCAAGGCATATTTGGTGAGTTGATGAGAAAATTTCAAAAGCCATTCTGTACTTGGGTCATGTTTATCCTTGTTTGCTACAACAAAAATGTGACATGAGAGAACACTTAACTTAAAATTGACCTGGACAAATTGTTCATTAATAGGAAACTACTGGTACACTTAGACAAAGTTCTTATGTGAATTGGTTGATGTACTAAACCAATAATTTTTTTATTCATAATGGTTGATCTCTCTTGGGGCCTAATTTACAAAACTTTGTGTAAAGCCCTACTAAATATATGAATTGATCTGAAATAATAATAAGAAATAAATTAAACAGCATCAGAAAACTATACTTGCATGCTTTTTTTTATTGGAGTACTTTATATTCTATGGTGGTTATAATGTTTTAGCAGCCTCATTAATTTTAAATATGTTTGCCAGATAAATTATAACTTTATATATATATATATATATATATATATATATATATATATATATATATATATATATATAAAATGCACTGCAATAACACACCAGCACCCACTGTGACCTCAATAATAAACAGAAGAATTATCACTTTTCTGACAATTTTTAACTTAAAACTGAGAAATTATAACCTCTGATTCACATCAGAGCTCCTGTATTGGATTTAAGTTTACTTTACAGGTGTACATAATAAAGTGGCCAATAAGTGTATAAGCAATTCTTGTAATAATTATTTTTGTTTGTGATCTTTTATGTGTTTCGCCCCACAGGATTCAGACATCGAGTCAAAATGTACCATGGAGGAAACTGTGGTGGGAGTGAATGTCATACTGAAGGAGGGAACGCTTCCTAACAATGACGCACAGGACATTGGTGTCCTAACTGAAGGTGTGGAAGTCAGGCTTGTGCTGTTATTTGGACTGATATGCTGTTTGAATCCTGTTTTACAAACACTCAAATGGATTGGAGACTTAAAGTGCAGTGTATGCACTTTAAGTCACTTTATGTGTATGTTAAAACTGAATGAAAAAATAAAAATGTTTAATTGTTTGCATGTTTTATGTGGTTATTCTGTAGATGTAATGTTTTGGTTCTTAGTTCTTTCACCTAAAACAAATCTAATTGAAACAACAAGATGTGTATTAATTAAAGTACCAAAACTATACATGAACAAGACATTAACTAGTAGATGTAACAAGGCAGAATTTTGTTGAATTGAAGTGCTTTTACTGACATATTTGACTAACACGATTCAAACATTTTGATTCAATTAGTTGGAAAGAAGCTACACTGACATGTTAAAACAATGTTAAATCTACAAGTTTAAATCACATTCATATAACATATTCAAACCTTTTCAAGTTTATTAGATTGGTTTAGATGCGTTTTGGGTGCTACGATTAAATCATGTTCATTGAACAATTTATTTTTTTGAGTGCAGAAAATAAGTGTCCCAAACTACTAATCAAGCCTGAGGCAATAGTGGCAAGGAACCAAAATTTAACCTCAAATCTAAAGGTCATTAATCACAGAAGAAATTGATAAACAGGTGTGATTAATTGCATGGTCGGTACAACAACTTCAGGGTTGTGCGAGCGTGTGAAGTTGGGTTGATAAACCTGTGTGATTGCACATAAACCTGATGGAAAAGTAAGCTATGTTTACAGTTTTTACTTGCTACTATATGGACACTACAAACCTTTTTCCTGAGTAAACGATGAGTGCCGGCATACAAATTTTAACGTCAGATTGAATGCTTTTCTGTAGCCTATTTTTTTCATATCAGCTGTGTGTCATCGACACACCCTGTGTGAGGCACTGACAAATGATGGTCATTGTGACATTGCAAAGTGATGGCTCTATGGAGCCATGTGCTATTTAAAAAACATTTTATCAGATTTAATATTAGATTATTAGCTCGGAATATATGGTGATTTGACTATTTGACTAGAAACAATGGAGGCCAGAAATGCAAAGCATTCTTTCACTTACAAGTCGGACTTACTTCCGCGTCCAAGAAAAATGTCTATATGGATACTTATGGACTATTTTTCCAATTTAATGTGGTCAGCTTCAACCCTGTTAAGTGGAATATGACAAGTAAATAGAGATTTTTATTTCTCATAGTCTTATTAAAAGTAGAATTTTAAAAATATTCAATTCTTTGTTTGACAGACCTTCTGTGTTAGCATTTTTTGTTTAGATTTAGTGTAATGGCTGATTTTAGGTCAAAATGTCCACTCTATTAGTGTCCAGTTAGTGTCCTGTTAAGTCAGAGTGGACATGGAACCTTAAAATTTATATACCTAAAATTGAAGTGTACTTTTTTGGCATGATGTCCAAAAGGCACAGAATACTGGGTGGACATGAAAATGGTGATATTTGGTGGTTTAAAATGTTGTAAAATGTTTAGAATTGTTTAAAAAACAAGAGTTCAAAAGTTATATGTCTTATACACGTCAAAGACAACTTTAAAATCGATGTTGCTGAAAATTCTAGGGCAATAACATCATGATCTTTACTGGGGAAATAAAAGGCACCAAAATGACCCATAGCCATAGGTTAAATGTTAAGAACACTAATTCTCAAACGCTAAGAATTGATTGCCGAAAAAAAATTAAATGTCACAATAATAACACAATTTAAACAACAACTGGCTAAGCAACCATCTGATTCTCAAACCAACAGGAGGAAAGGGCTTGCAAGCACAGGCTCCAGCTGTGTGATATGCTGTTGTCTTTTCAACCATAAATGGTGAGGAGGCAAGGCGTGTTCTCTCATTGGCGAATCAGTGATGCTTACAGAAACTGAAATTAAAAGTGAAACAACTGCTCGATTTGGTTAGGTTACTAACATAACATAAATCGTTTCCCAGAAATCTACTGTTTTACGTCAAGTCAGCTATAGAAACGATATGGGCGGACACTGAGAAACAACAACGTCGTTGTGGTAAATAAAGACCTGCGATCCAGTTCACTGCTCAGTGAGTATTGTGAAGGGAGAGCCTCGTGACCGACTACTCTGCAGTAGATTCAAGACCTTTTTTAAATTTAGGTTTACGTAAGTGAACTTTATTTTATTTTTGAATTTCTTTGGCATTTATTCAGAAACCAATATAGAATGCCCATTTAAAACTTTCAACTGTGCAAACGTACATTTTGTTTACAGTCTGATTTTTAATGTCATGTAAACGCATTAATGAATATTTAACGCTTATTTTAACTTTGAATTGCACACTCTAGTTGTGAAGGACTGTGGTTACTTTGAAATCAATAGGCTTGGAAAACCTAACAGAAAAACATTCAAATATCAGGACGTGTGTTGTATGTTCTGCATGATGCGAAGGTAAAGTCAGGTCTGTGGCCGCACCCAGGGGCGTCGCTGGGAATTCTGGGCCCTGTGCACTGACTCGGCTAAGGGCCCCCCCCTAAAAAAAGGGGGGGGGGGGGGACGTAGTACATCGATCGCGTGGGGGGGGGGGCAGTATGGTCATGTGACCCAAAGGTGATGTTCATACAGTATACAATTACATACAATTAATACAATACATTCTGTTTACAAGAGCAACAAGATTTGAAGCTCATGGCAGACGCCCAAGAGATTCGCGCTGTGATTGGCTAAATGTTACTTCACTCAAATCTAAGTAACAAATCAGACGCCAGGCATTTACATCAGTGATGCGCGGGTTGATCCAAAATCCAAAACAGTTACCCGCAGTTACGAGTCATCCAAAATAATGGTTGTTTGAAATAAAGATGACAATTAAACCTTTGTAGTTTGTATAGTACTAGACTATTTCTAAGAAATACATAGACCTACACTTTATTGGCTGAATAATATTTACCTTTTGAATATTGAGCGCTATTAACTGTTGAATAAATGCTGACGCGGGACAAAACGCCCGATTTCCCAACACGTTGAACTGATCAATGCCATTGTACCATTTTAATAGGCTACTTTTAAACGCATATAGTAATGTCAGTTTTATGTATTTTCTGAGAGGGGGTGGGATTTTTGTTTGGAAAGTCGCAGGAGAGACGCACACTTCGATTAGACTGATAAACACATGCAGCATCTTAAATTGTTAAGAAAATGGTATTCCTAATAAATGTCTCGAATATTTTGATTATGTCCAATGCTTCTCTTTCTTTTTGGAATTATTAGACACATTTCACTATGTCTTTTCAAATGCCTAGGTCTGTTTAATTTCCTTAATTATAAAATTTCTAGCACTATTTTAAACGTTTATTCAAGCAATAACATATAAATGATCTCATGTATGCTTGTTTAAAACCAGGGATTAAAAAACGAATTCCAAGTAAAAACTGTATTTTTTTCTTTATATTGCCAGAGAGCGAAACGAACGAAATTAAACATTACTTAATAAATTCAAGGCACTATAATTTCCTTATTCATTTGATACAACTATTATAGCTATACAATTAATATATATAAAATAATATTATTTTGTCATATTCATAATTCCTGAATTTATCTATAAAAACTTCGTTTTGAATTGCATTCATTATGTTTGTATAAGAAAATTCGTTAACCTAGCCTATTAAGTTGATTTAATATTCTTGATAATTTTTAAAAGAAGTTACAAGTTAAGAAAAAAGGAATAAGCTTGTAGTCTATATATATATATATATATATATATATATATATATAAATATAATTTATGGCTATTGGCTAATCTTTTTCTAAACTCTTATTACACTGTAGATCGAAATAAAATAATTCTTGATCATATTTAATCGCGTAGAATCACTGACATAATTTAGAGTACTTCAAAAACGAAACTATTTAAATCTGTATAAAGGAAAGACAAAATAAATCACAACAAGAACAATCTGTATTTTTCTTGCAATCAAGAACATTTATTTTGACAAAATTACCTAATTAATGCCAAATGATGTTTGACAGTGAACGAATCTCCACCGCATATAGCCGCATATAATCGCTGGTGTCAGTTGCAAATATTAGACAGGAAGCGGGTCGGGTACAATAGTTTCTTTCTTTCTTTTTTTTTTCTTTTTTTTGCGGTCCGAGTTGCGTTAGTTGAAAACGTCGGTCGGATTAGGGTTGTTTATACATTGACCCGCGCATCACTGATTTACATTAGTTAACAACATTTATTGTGATCTTAAAATTATATTTAAAGGAAAATAAAATTTCACTCCTCAGGGGCCCTCCCCCCACTTGGGGCCCTGGTAATTTAGTCCCCCTTTTCACCCAACTACGACGCCCCTGGCCGCACCCATAACCCAGAGCTGCCAACAGAGAGTTAGAATTTCCAAGGAGGGTGGAGTTATGTTTTGTTTGGGGTTGTTAAAAAAAAAAACAGTTTTGTCTGACAGCTAGACATGTCTAGTAGTTAACGTCATGACGGGTACTGTGTTTTTATCATAAGTTATATGTAAAAAAACAAAAAAAACACTTGCAGTGCTATTCAGCACAAAAAGCAATACACAGTGAGCAAATTGCATTACAAGTCAATTGCCAATTTTTTTATTAATCTATTAGTCTGCATTTACATTACATGCTTACACTATGTCAATCATTGCAATTTCAAAAGTGAAATATCCCATTTATGAGGAATGAGGGATTTAGATGTCACTCCTGAAACGTTACTGTGTGTACTGTGTATGTGGCCATTAGTTCAGCTGATGAAAATAAAACTTTTATTCAAGTTCTAAATGGATTATAGCCTAAAGATCACTAACCGAAGATCGCTCGCTTCAGTTCATTTTAAAGGGGTAGTTCACCCAAAAATGAAAATTTGATGTTTATCTGCTTACCCCCAGGGCATCCAAGATGACTTTGTTTCTTTAGTAGAACACAAACAAAGATTTTTAACTCAAACCGTTGCAGTCTGTTAGTCATTTGGCAGTGGATGGGCACCAAACCTTTGAAAGTAAACAAAAACATGCACAGACAAATCCAAATGACACCCTATAGCTCATGACGAAACATTGATGTCCTAAGAAACTGAACAGTATTTATATCATTTCTTACCTTTGATGCACATCAATGTCCAACTCAGTTACACATGTGCGCACTCTGGCGAAGTATACGCAAACGGTGAAAGGGGAAATCTGTAAAAAGTCAACAGTCCCGAATAAGTTTGCGCAAGCAAACATAATCTTTTAACATTAAATCAGTTTGAACAATCAGGATAAGCGCAAGCAATTACCATTTTGAACAGCCGCAAACGCAAATACACGATGGAGAGGCTGCCAAACCTGTATCTTAACAGTTTTAGTTGACGTTGCTTTTGTTTGAGGGTGCGTGAGAACAGTGGCAATTGCATGAATCTCATGCTAAATGCATGAGTTGTCAGTCCAGAATAACCCCACCCTTAAAATAGAGATGATTTCGTACTATTTTTATCGAGGTTAATAATGGCTGACAGAATGCAAATGGAACAACATACTTGAGAGTCAGTGAAGAATTAGTCGTTTTGTTTACAGTATTTTTTTTTTTACAGTATTCTGTTCAGAGTTACCAAATTGTTCTTTTTTCCTGTAGCAAACAGTGAGAGCTAGAGATAGCCAGCATGTCTGAAGCCAGACTAATGCCTTCGCCCATATGTTTGGTGGAGAATGTTAACGGATCACTTAACGTTCGTAAGGACGCCATTGACGTTCTGAGTAGGATCAATGAGCCGGTGGTTGTGGTGTCTGTGGTGGGACTTTATCGTACAGGGAAATCCTATCTTATGAACCGCCTGGCAGGACAACAGTCAGGTGAGAGAACCTTCTAGACATGCCAGCTTAATATGTGCATATTAGCAACATCATGCTGATTCAAATAATAAAAATGTGTTTGTCTCAGGCTTTGCTCTTGGCAATACTATTGAGTCAAAGACCAAAGGCATCTGGATGTGGTGTGTCCCTCACCCAAATAAAGAAGGACACACTCTGGTGCTGCTGGACACGGAGGGACTGGGTGATGTGGACAAGGTAAGGACAAGGATAAAGCTGTGAATTCATTAATCTTGCAATGTCTGGATGATTTGATCTGAAGCCACTGTGTGTTTCAGGGAGACTCTAAGAATGACAGCTGGATCTTCTGTTTGGCTGTTCTGCTCAGCAGCACTCTGGTGTACAACAGCCGCGGCACCATCGATAACAATGCACTGGAGAATCTGCAGTATCCTTTAACCTGCCACATAAGCCACTTTCTCTTTCACAAGCATACATTTTAGAACATGCTTTATTTCTTAATGCACTGCAGCTATGTTGCTGAGCTCGCTGACAATATCAAGATCAGATCGACAGAAGCAGCAGACGAGGAGGAAGACGAGAATTCTAAGTTTGTGCAGTTTTTCCCATCATTCATTTGGGTTGTGAGAGATTTCACCTTGGAATTGGTAATTGATGGAAAAACAGTGTGTGAGGACGAGTACCTTGAATTTGCCCTCCAGCTGAAGAAAGGTATTTAATAGAGACATAAACATAGATAGACATAAACATTATTTACATTCATTTAAAATTATTTACATAATTTGAAATGTATGTAAATAAACAATGACAAAAGACAATTTTGTCAAGCTTCACTAAAATGTGTTATTTTTCCTAAAAAACCTAATTTAGGTGTGAGCACTAAAATCAACAACTACAATCTGCCTCGTCAATGCATCCGAAGTTATTTCCCATCCCGGAACTGTTTTGTATTCCCATCCCCAGCATCGCCTGAAAACATGAAACGTTTAGAAAGCTTGCAAGAACGGGACCTTGTACCCGATTTTCTGAAGGTCACGAATCATTTCTGTAAACATGTTTTTTACAATAGTGTTGTGAAAACACTGAAAGGAGGACACAGAGTTACTGGAAAATGTGAGTATTTTACCAATTTAACAGAGACATTAGAACATTTAATTTTTCAGACCTGTAAACCTTTATGGGTCAGTTTACAGATTTGGTCCTAAGTCAAAATTGGAAACATCTTGGACAAAAAAGTTTTCCAAAAATGGTTCAATTTTTCAAATTCTCCCAAAAAATTGTAAATTGCATGTATGTTAATTCTTATTTCGTATTTTCAGAAAGTTTTCGAATATTTGTCCTCTCCCCAAATTTGTCACTAATGAAACAGTAATAATAATTTAATTAGAAGGGTTATATTGACCTGTTAAGATTTTGCTTACATCTAGATTGTAAATATTTATTTATTTTTTTGCTATTTTATTAACAGTTTGTCAGAGGTAAATCTATAACAATTACATTTTTAATTGTGTAATTTTTGTGCAAGTTTAGTTTAGATTTTGAATCCAATTTTTCTTTGTAAAAGTCAAAAGGTTGTTCATACTGATTTCAAAGTCAAGAATTCATTATTCTGTATATACATTGAACCAAAAACTATCATAACATCTTAGTTGATAATTCAGTATACTTTATTTGTAAACAAAACACCCATGTTTTGATAGTGACAGTAATGTTTTAGTAGCCACCACATCACATTACAGAATTTTAACTCCCACACTAAAGCACTACAAAAACATACTTAAATACAAAAAATGTACATAACTGTACTAAAATTGAGTATATTTCCCCCAAATACGAAGATCATGTGTTCTCTTTTGTCACTATCGAAACAATAATGACATGTTTCGGTAGTTAAAATTTTTGATATTTTAGCTCAAAGATGCTATTCACATTTTTTTTACATTAAGCTTCATAATTTACAAAGAAAATATAAAATAAATATGTTTTATATTTGAACTTCACTTTTTAAAAGAATCAGAAAGATACTTTTAAAACCAACAATGGAAAAAAATGTATAATTTTTCTGGGTTAATATTTTGAGTATTGAATACTTAAATGCTTTTTAAATGTGTTTTTGGTTGCACCAATTCTATAGAATGGCCTGTATAATTAACAGGTAAATCTGTTGTGTGTAAATGTGTTTGTGTGTTGTCAGTACTCGGGCATCTGGCTGAGATTTATGTAGACACAATCAACAGTGGAAAAGTGCCCTGTCTGGACAATGCAGTTATTGCTCTTGCAAATCAAGAGAACCAGATAGCTGTTCAAGAAGCTCTGAAAGTCTATCAGAGTGGGATGGAAGAGGTAAGACACATACAATCTCATATTTAGTCAGTGCTGATACTCTTCAGGCTGTATTTTACTTTTACTAATGTTGCCTGTGTTTAGTGTTTTTTGTCTTAGTTAAAATGAGTATTATGGTAGCAACTTGAGATTTTTGATTATTATTCATCGAAATTATACATTAATATACAGATCACTTGGGCAGGCAATTTAACCATTTAATATGATAACATTTAGTCAATAAATGAAGCTTTTCAATTGATTCGCAGAATATTTTGTAACCAAACTGTTAAAGCTATTCAGTGACAAAGCATGCTGCTCTTTGCAGGTGAAGAACAAATTTCCGGTAGGTGTGGATGATATTTCCTCAGAACACCAAAAGTTCAGCAGTCTGGCCACCAGGGAGTTTATGAAACGCTCCTTTAAAGATGAAAAAAGAGAATACCTGAATAAACTGAAGGTGAGTTTGAAATGCATACGATTACATGCAGACTCATAATGCAGCTATTACTTGAATGCCTTAAATATGCAAAGCCTTGTTCATTCATTTTTCATTATGCATTATTTTAAATGATAGACGAGTTTAAATATTGCCCTTATTTTAGGAAAGCCTGAGAAGTGCACAGATCACGCATTCCTTAAACAGTAACTCAGCTATGGTAGTCAATTAGACTTGTTCCAGCATGTATATGTGATGTATGTTTATGTATGTTTAGGAAGACATAGATACGTACTATATGTGCCTGCTGCAAGAGAATGAGATGGCATCAGAGAAAAAGTGCAGAGGTCTGCTGAAGGATCTGTTCTCTGAAATGAATAAGCGACTACAGGAAGGAAAGTACAGTCAGTCTGGAGGATATGAACTCTACTGCAGAGACAGAGACACCATTGTTGAACAGTACCGCAGAGAACCCAATAAAGGTGTTTCGGTGAGGAGACTTAAAATATTTTTGTGAGATTGTTCTTTAAATATAAATGAACGGATGAGTGTGCCTATTCACTAAATGTGCTCTAATATATATTTATGTGCAGGCTGAGGCCATGCTGAATGAGTTTCTGAATGAGCGAGGACCTGAAGCAAACAGCATCCTCTACACAGACACAAAAATCACTGAAAATGACAGAAAGATTCAAGGTAAATCTTTTTTCATTAGTCTATTATTCTTAATTTATTAGGCTGTTTCATGCTGGAGCATTTGTAATTTAAAAAATTGCATGTGAAATGAAAACCAAGAGCATTTCTAGGGCTTCTTGGAGTTCAGGTTCTGGAGGTTTGGTAGTAGCATCATATTTCAAGTCATTTTCTCTTTTGATTGACAGAGGAAAAGGAAAAGAATGCTCTGCTGCAACAAAATTTGAAAGAGGAAGAAGAAAAACGCATCGAGAGTGAGCGAATGAGGAAGGCAGAGATGGAGCGGCAGGAGGACCAAATTAGGCAGATGCAGGAGAAGTTCAACAAGGAGCTGGAGCAGCAGCAGCAGGAGATGGAGAGAGCCATTGAGTGCAAACTAAATGAGCAGAAGGATATGCTAAAGAAAGGCTTTGATGAGAAAGCTGATCTCCTGAATGAAGAGATAACGAATCTAAAGAAAGAAAAGGAAAGTTCCGGTGGTTTTATGAAGGATATTGTGATGCCTCTTTTAGGAACTGTGACAGAACTCCTTCCATCTTTCCTTAATTATAGAGTGCTGATGAAAGGACTCAAAAAAGTATAATTACCTCTTCAATGCAAATCTTTTTTTTACATCACACATTGGTTTATTCATATAGCTTACAAGTCACAAAGTCGATTTTATTTAGTAGGACTGTGTTTTGATTGTTAATGAGTAGTGAATTAATTCATATACTTAATGTACTGTATACTGTGTCCTAAAAGAATGTACTGTGTTGCTGGTGATGGAAAAATCAAAAGTTTTTAGCAAGTAGTAAAACATACAAGTTTACAATTATGTCAGTGTTTAGTAGACTTCTATTTCACATTGTGTCACACGGTTTTTGTTTAGATTTAAGCATTGTTTTAACAATTAAATTTATCAGATAAAATATGATTTAACTTCACTATGAACAGGATACAATAATTGATCTTGTCATCCTTACATACTGGCATACATTTTCATAGGTGTTCTCAGGAATTTCCTATTGGTTTCTTAGTTTATGTGTAAAATAAGGTCTTTGGTGAACTTTATTTGAAGAGACTGTTCTACAGAAACTACAGTCATACCACCTGTTTGTTTTCAATGCAAGATTCCATGCAAGAACTTCAGTGGTTGTCTAGTTTATCAAGTGCATCGTTGTAGTTGTAGTCCTTATGCCATTGGCAGTTTTGCCACATGACTTTCTTTTGGTTGTATTTTAGCATTTTATTAAACATATGATTCAAATATATAATTACGTTACTTTAAAATCGAAATAAAACATTCTGCATAAGTTGTATTTTTTTTTAGTAGTAGTTGAAGTATTTTAAGGCTGCTTAAAATACCAAGTAGATAATTTTACAACATTTTCAGCAGCTTCAACCAGGAATGTACAGCCATAATAAGTAACATACACAGAAGGCAGGAATTGTTCAAGCCTCTTGAGAGGTTTGTTGTTAGCTTGGATAAATATATACATATAAACTCCTTGCCATGGATACATTGTCATATATACACAATCAGTCTGAATCAAAAGAAATATTTATTATTTTTTCACAGAAAATTGCATTCACCACATTCAGCATACATAGGGATGTCAAAATAAACAGCATAGAGTTTCTTCCATCAGATTACAAACAAAAACAAAAAGGTGAACACAATACACTCTAATCAGTTTTAGAACATTTGGTCTGTTAGCTAAACCTTTAAACACTAAGAGAGTATCACACTATTTTTTACTATCAAAGCTGTTATTGGACACATTTAATATATAGTGATATCGACCATGATTTCAAAATGGCCAAATATCGTGACCTAATAATTGAAATGTTCCGAGGAAGATTTACATCAGGATTCACAGATTTTATGAATCATTTTATCACTACATGAAACAAGGCAGTCAATCTGGTAACAGCTTAGCTCATAGTTGCAAATGTTGGTGCTTGCTTGTCAGTTAATATACCATCTGCAAGAACAGCATCTATAAATATACACTCAAAATAGTCTTGAAATTAAGGACAGACCAAAACCAGCTAATTTAGGAACGAAACCTGGCAAAAACAAAGATGCCGCAGTGCCGATACCATCCACAACCTGGCTTACTGTTGAGCGTTGGGACGTTTCCTGTTTATTCATATCTCCTTTCAGGCTGTCAATTTCTCTCTGCATCCGGGCAGCCTCCTCCTGAAAGCCCTGCTGTAGAAGAGCTTCCCTTTCCTGCAACACAAACAGCAACTGAAATAAGAATGGCTATTCCTAATCTTGACCATAAACAACTTTATATATACAGTTGAAGTCAAACATTTACATACACCTTGCAGAATCTGCAAAATGTGATTTATTTTACCAAAATAGGATCATTGAAAATGCGTGTTACTTTTTTAGTTCTGACCCGAAGAAGATATTTCACATAAAAGATAGAATAAAATTGAAAATGCGTGTTACTTTTTATTTAGTTCTGACCCGAAGAAGATATTTCACATAAAAGATAGAATAAAATAGTTGAATTTATAAAAATGACCCAGTTCAAACGTTTATATACACTTGATTCTTAATACTGTGTTGTTTCCTGAATGATCCACAGTTGTGTTCTTTTTTGTTTAGTGGTAGTTGTTCATGAGTCCCTTGGTTGTCCTGAACAGTTAAACTGCCTGCTGTTCTTCAGAAAAATCTTTCAGCTTGCACAAATTCTTTGGTTTTTCAGCATTTTGTGTATTTGAACCCTTTCCAACAATGACTGTATGATTGTGAGATTCATCTTTCTACACTGAGGACAACTGAGGAACTCTGAGGGACTTTTGATTCTTCAGAAAGAAACACGATATAAATGCCAGGGGGTGAATACTTTTTGAATTTGAAGATCAGGGTAAATTTATTTTGTCTTTTGGGAAACATGTAAGTATATTCTGTAGCTTCTGTAGGGCAGTACTAAATGAAAAAATATGATATTTAGGCAAAATAAGAAAAATGTACACATTCTGTTCAAAACTTTGCACCCCCGACTCTTAATGCATTGTGTTTCCTTCTGAAGCATCAGTGAGCGTTCAACTGTATATTTCAAAAAAATTACGATTAATATTCCTCTAACCATGAGCATTGCACATTACAAGCCAAACATGTGCATACTCCATTGGAATTACTGACTTCATGTACTTCTTTAAGCACAGCTTTGAACATGACACTTTTTTTTTGAGTAAGTATCCTTTTTTACCTTCAGTTTTGCATCCAGGACTCGATCATTGTCTCTCCTGATTCTTTCCTGCTCTCTCTCCATCTGACTAACGATCTGATTCACATGCTCCTGATGAGTTCGCTGCATATCTTTGAACGTCTGCTCCTGTAACCGGTTCTGTTCCTCTAGACCCTTTTTCCTCTGCTCCAGAATCTCGTTCTTTAGTCTTTGCACTGTATAGAGAAAGAGAAAGTTAGACAATATACAAAACAGGTATTTAGCAATGAAAGCTTGAGTTACTGCTACCAAACAGCATAAAAATCACAAAATCTGTTTGTTACTCTTGTGTGCTCTAACATGAGTCATTGTACTTTCTTGTGTATCATTGAGAGCCCTGGTTGTGAGGCTGATTTGTATTGTACCTTCGTTTTCCTGTTCCGCTGCACTGAGAGATTCATCAGCTTGTAGAATCATATTTCCTAACTTTTCCTTTTCTCTCAAATATGTACTCAACACTTCCTCACTCTGGGGGAAAAATGCATTTCTAGTGTGATTGCAACAAATTATACTTAAAAAAAGGGTTCACCCAAATATATCAAAATCTGCATAATTTAATCAACACAAGCAGCAACTGAATTAAGAATGGCTATTCTTAATCTTGACCATAAATGGTATTATATTTACAGTTGAAGTGAAAAGTTTACATACACCTTGCAGAATCTGCAATGTTAATTATTTTAAGCATGTACTCTTCAGAATTTATCGTCACACAGAAGTGAGTAAATGTTTTCATGTTTCAGTTTCATGGCTGTTATCGTGTCAGCATGTTTATGAGATGTTTATCAGTGCTGCTAGATGTTGTTATGACCTTCTGGAACAATTAAACATGAGAAAAGCATGCATGTGTGAACTGTACCATTATTTGTGTGCGTGTTCGTGCTCTGTAGTCATTGGTCAGCTCTGTAAGCGTGTCTCTGTACTGTCGATATCCTCCAGGTTTGAAGTATAAACCATTAGAAAAGCTTTTTTCCATCTTATCAAACACATCACGCTGAACTTCCTCACACTGCATGCGAGACGCTTCATAATTCTGCTGGCACATATCTTGATATTCATTATGAATCTTCGCCTAAATCATGAGAAGAAATGAGAGAGAGAGCAAAACTGTTCATACTTTAATCATTAAGACAGAATATTGTACATGGATTGTTAATCTGTTGACCTATTTACTATGATAAATACTAAACACTATGAAAAAGTTTTGAAGGTTCATTTAAATATTTTTTATTAAATGCTTTCAATACACTACACATGCATAATATGTAAACCATGTTATTATTTAGTTTGGTCTGTATGCAGAAGGTAATGTACCATCAGCTCTTTTTGGTAGATCTGGTCATTGTCATTGAAGGACATGGTGATGAAAACTTCGATGGATTTCTTCTCTGCAATTTTGTGGATGTCAGACAGCTTCTCCGGGCACATTGGAAGCTCAGCCATGCTGAGTATCTCAGTCATGTACAACTGCAAGGCCTCGTCCTCTGCACGGACGTTCTGGATCTTAGCCAGAGACATGACTGCATTCTCCAAGCAAGGAACATTCCCGCTGCGGATCGCCTCTACGTAAACCTCAGCAAGATTACCCAGAGCTGTCAGAGAACACAACTCAATGGTTCAGTCTATTGTATGTTCTTTTGTACACAGTCCATTGATCATTGTTTCTCAAAAGAGATTCACAACTGTCATACACTTGTTCTCTTTAAGCGATTTTGTAACGGCACATACCTGTTCCAGTAACTGCACGACCCCCAGTGACAGTTTTTGGCTCTGAATTGTTGTAAACATAATTGCAGAAGGTGTTTGCCTGCTCAAGGAACTCTGAATCCAGTTCTTTCTCGGTCAGCTGCTCCATTCTCCGCATATTTTGTGTACCAGCAGGCCGAGGGAACACGAAGCACTTCCTCACCGCAAAGAAATGCCGCAGACAACGACGGGGCAGGTTATACTGCTCAGTCTCACGTGAGCTACCTAAAATTAGATAATTATAGAATCATTATATATTTTTATATATTATGAGTGCCAATTTACTGTAATGGAGACTTTAATGTTAAACCTAAAACTGTTAAAGGTGCTGTTTTTGAAATGTTAAAAATATCTTATTTAGAGTGGTGTGAAAAAGTGTTGGCCTTTCCTGATTTTTTTTTTCTTCCATGTTTGTCACACTTTAATGTTTCAGATCATCAAACAAATTTATATATTAATCAAAGATAACACAAGTAAACACAACATGCAGCTTTTAAATGAAGGGTTTTTTATGAAGGAAAAAAAATCCAAACCCACTTGGCCCTGTGTGAAAAAGTGTTTTTCCAAAAGTGTTTATTATCCACAAATGGCAAAAACATGGAACAGTGGTGAACCTTCCCTGGAGTGGCTAGCCGACCAATATTACCCCAAGAGCGCAGCGATGACTCATCCAAGAGGTCACAAAAGACCCCACAACAACATCAAGAACTGCAGGCCTCTCTTACCTCAGTTAAGGTCAGTGTTCAAGACTCCACCATAAGAAAGAGACTAGGCAAAAATGGCCTGCATGGCAGAGTTCCAAGACGAAAACCGCTGCTGAGCAAAAAGAACATAAAGGCTCGCCTCAGTTTTGCCAGAAAACATCTTGATGATGCCCAAGACTTTTGGGAAAATACTCTGTGGACTGACGAGACAAAATTTTTTCTTTTTGGAAGGTGTGTGTCCCAATTACATCTGGCGTAAATGTAACACAGCATCTCAGAAAAAGAACATCATACCAACAGTAAATATAGTGGTGGTAGTGTGATGGTCTGGGGCTGTTTTGCTGCTTCTGGACTAGGGTTGTGACGATGAGGAAATTTCCCCACCGGTTAATCGGCATGTGACAACACCGGTAATACCGGTATCACCGTGGGGGTTTCCTCTTTTTTTCTGCTTTTAAATAGCTTATAAATGCGTGCGTATTATACTTTCACTTTCAGTTTCGCGGGAATTGGCAATTCGGCGTCAATTGTTTGAATGGACGACAACGAAACTACAAAAAAAAAAAAACTTTGAACCCAAAATATTACCAAACAGGTGCTTTTGCATTGCTTTTTGACACTAAATCATCCGCCATTCTCTTTCTGTAAATTCGACTCCTCTCGAGCTCACACAGATAATTAACACGGCCAATTCACCATCAGCAATCACATTCCCTATCCAAACACTACAAGAGAATCCCTCTAAATAGCCAAGCAGTCTTACCTTCATCATCTCTTGTTTTCAGCATCTCCCCTCTTCCCCTCCCCTCGCTGGATAGCGCTTATTGGGTTCGGGCCGAATGCCGAGCTCGGACCCCTCTCCCGGACAGCACGCCAAAACACGCTTAACTTTTACGCTGTTTATTATATGTACGCGCGAACTCGTGAACTCCTCACGTGATAAAGTAAATATGACGCATTGTAGCTATGTTCAGTTTTTAATTATAGTGCATGCTCTCGTCTTAAGTAAATTATTTAGAATGATATTTTCCATTCAATTCAAATAAATATTTAATAAAAAAACGAATACTTAAAAAAAAAATGTGGGGACGGTGTCACGGTGGAAAAGTGATGTCACCGGTGTTGCGTCTTAAAACCGGTAACACCGTCAACACCGTCTATCGTGGCAAGCCTATTCTGGACCTGGAAGACTTGCTGTGATATATGGAACCATGAATTCTGCTGTCTACTAAAAAAATCCTGAAGGACAATGTCCGGCCGTCTGTTCGTGACCTCAAGCTGAAGCGAACTTGGGTTTTGCAGCAGGACAATGATCCAAAACACACAAACAAATTCACCTCTGAATGGCTGAAGAAAAACAGAATGAAGACTGGTGTGGCCTATAGTCAAAGACCTGACCTGAATCCTATTGAGATGCTGTGGCGTGACCTTAAAAAGACGGTTCGTGCTCGAAAACCCTCCAATGTGGCTGAATTACAACAACTCTGCCAAGATGAGTGGGCCAAAATTCCTGCACAGCGCTGTAACAGACTCATTGCAAGTTATCACAAATGCTTGATTGCAGTTGTTGCTGCTAAGGGTGGCCCAACCAGTTATTATAAGTTAGTATAAGTTTAGGGGGCAAACACTTTTTCACACAGGGCCATGTGGGTTTGGATTTTGTTTTCCCTTCATAATAAAAAAAAAACTTAATTCAAAAACTGCATGTTGAGTTTACTTGTGTTATCTTTGATTAATATTTAAATTTGTTTGATGATCTGAAACATTAAAGTCTGACTTTTTCACACCACTGTAAATGTGCAAGTTTTAGTAGGCCATTTGTAGGTTGAACTTTCAACATTGCTGTATTTTCCGCATTCAGTGTCGGCATTGGCTCAGTTCCATTAGTTTGAAGAGAGAAATCAGTTTTTGCAAAGAAGTCATGTTTTAAAAACTTTTGAAAACAGTCATCATTTCTGCAACTATGACTAGTGACAAAAATAGTCTGTGATGGCATTTATGCCTGTTAGTGAAACAGTACAGTATGTCCTGTACGTGTTTATGTTAATGTCAATGCTTTATCTCACCTGATTTGAGTTTCAACGCACCCTCCAGATACTCATCTGATGTTATTACTTTATCCCCCCTTTTCAGTTCCAAAGTAAAATCACGAACAGCCCAGACAAACGATGGAAAAACTCGCATGAAATCTGCAGACTCGTCCTCATGTTGACCCACTTCTGCCTTCACACGAATGTTCTCTGTCAGCTCTGTAACATAGCTACATTCAGCGCTGTTCAGGAGGAATAACTCAGGTGGCATTTATTAATTCATTCATTCATATATGTATGTGTGAGAAGGATACTGCAGCTTTTCCAGTGCCATGTTGTCAATGACCCCTAAGCTGTTGTACACTAGAGTACTGCTGAGAAGAACAGCCAGACAGAAAATCCACGTATCATGTTTCGCATCCCCCTGAAATATCAAAAGTATGTGAGTGCCAATAAGTGGCCGCTTATTTACATTTAGCAGCATCCAGACCATCCAGTTTAGAACTGATATGTAACATTTTAATAATTATGTGCAGTGAATTTTCTTGTCTGGTGATTAATTAACAGAACTGAAAGCACAAGTTAATGGCAGATTCTATTGCTATTTAGAGATTACATTGCCTTGGAGGCTTTCCTTCCTAACCTTTTCAATGTCACCAAGTCCTTCTGTGTCCAGCAGCACCAGAGTATGTCCTTCTTTTTTAGGGTGAGGGACACACCACATCCAGATGCCTTTGGTCTTTGATTCAATTGTGCTGCCGAGAGCAAAGCCTGAGATTTTCACATTATTAAAGTCAATGACAAACAAGGATGTCCAAAATGACAAACAAATCTTTTTGTGACAAACAAGTCTAAACGCCAATCCAGAATTGAAAAAATGTAACCTTTGTATTCATGTCTATTTTCTATAATAACATACTATTTCTAAGAAAAGTGACTCCATGATATCCTCTCTGTGACGTAGGGCTGGGCGATATGGCTGAAAACTATATCACGATATCAGTGTTTCATATCGTTCGATATCGATAATTATTGATATTTTTATGACCCATTTAAAATAAGGACCAGGAGAAAAATATATTACACTCAAGCATTTTTATTTTAAACTTAACCTGCCTCTGATCATAATCCCCTCAGTTATTAAGACAGAAATGTCAACAACCATGGAAAACTCAAATAATTAAAATGTAAACATAAGTCTAAAGTCACAATATACACTTAATTATCTCTTAATCCTCAATTCAAACCCCATTCATTGTCGATGAAGTGAATGGTCAAGCTAATGTATGGCCCAGAAGTACGGCTTGACCACAGGTCAGAGGTTGTTGCAAAGTACTTGGCTGATAATATTTATTTCTGCACAGATTGCTGGTTGCCAGTAGCCAACATTACTTCTTTCCCGGTACTTTAGCCTATACTTTGTGTAATAATAAAAATATTTATTTAAGTGAAAAAATAAGTCCAAAACTTTCAACATTTTGAACCAAAGGGCCTTACAATCTTTTTTTTTTTTTTTTCAGAAATTCTTGTTTTAATTTTTCTGATAATCAAATGAAAGCAAAATCACTGATATATTTTTTTAAATAAAAATAAATGGAGCTTTACTGTTAAAATTAATACATAGAAGAAAAATTATATTCAGTTAAAAAAAGGTTTAATAATAATAGTATTTTTTCAACAATTAAATGGTGACTCTTTATTTTATTTTGAACATATAAACACCTACATTATACTGTACAAAGTAATACAAGACTAATGTTGTTCTGTTACATGTTAAACCGTACTTTTATTTTGACAGGTTGCCGTGAAGTTTCAGTGTGTAATGCAGTATGAATCAGGGGCGGCTGGCCCATGGTGGGCGATAGTGCATCGCCCTTCTTGAGCCACACGAAAAAAGAGAGGAGAAAAAGACTCTTATTTTGCTAGTCCTAGTCTGCATATTACGGTACAATCAGCAGCCTGAATGTCACTTTCCAACCTAAAACCCCGCCCCCTTGGGGCGATCTCAGTCAGATTGAAAATCGCCCCAGCCGGTCTCATAGAGTTATATTGTGAGATTTTTTTTTTCAAATTTTGAACCCTACAATGCATTTCAATGGGCACCGGGAGGGCTCGCCCCAACGTGATTTCGTAATACGCACTGATGCGTGCTCGAAGATGTACAGCACGCACGCGTGTAGCGAGACGTCTGAATGCATCGGCCATGCTTTCAATGGAGAGGGAACTTGTCAGGAACATGCCTGATTTTAATGAGAGGGTAATTGATCACTTTGCCTGCTTAAAAGAGAAGCGAGCAAAATTTCAATACAAGTGATGTGTGTTATTAAATGGTGAATTGTTTATGTTATCGCGGCCGTAGCCAGCTATGAGGTCACCGAGGTCCGGACCTCGGTCATTTTTTATATTCAAAAATAAAATGTCAAGCTCTTCGAATGATTATTTAGCCGTTTAAACCACCTCATATCACATGAGTGTTTGCTGCGAGAAGCTAGCGCAGTGAAAGGGGCTTGAGAACGCGTTGAGTGAGAGCGCGGGTACAGCGGCCTCCGTTTGTTGCCAGATCCACCTATTATACGTGTTTTTTGACTCGTTTGTCCAATTTAGTGTGACACTTTGGGACGTTTATAAAGTGGAAAGTTGAACGTTAGTTTTATGTCAGTGTCATTATTCTAACGTTATTTTTATAACTTGTTATAAAATAAAATTCCCTCAGCTAAAAAAAACGAACTTTCCATGTAAGACATTATACTGAATAAAAAATCTTTCACAATCATCTACATGTCTGTCTATTTTGAAGTTTAGGCTATATGTAGTGCATTTATGGGTGTTATTATAGCACAATTCTTAACACCTCACTAATTTTCAAACCCTGGTTATGGCCTTGTATGTTATGTTGTATTCTCCAAATGTTGAATTTTAAATAGTTGTATTGATTGCATATTGGCAGCCAAATTTATACTGAATATGTTCTGGAAAGATTTGATTAATTACAGTTTTAATATGAGAAATAAAAAGTCTTTAATTGTAAAGCAGTATGGCTTTTTTTTTTTTTTTTTTACTCTTACAGGGCAAACTAGTTGATGCCAATGTGTCTCTTGATGGCCATGGTGGAAGTGTTTCAGTGTATTTTAGGCCATTGCGATAAATTTAATATAGCTATTCAAAATACTGTACAGTTTGTACAATTCATGCCTGATGTTGCCATCTAGGAACAGGGAAACCAAATCAAACAATGCAATGTAATGCTGTAAAGTTGGCTATCTGAATTTTATCATAATTTTACCCATTAAAGCGGTTATCTTTGCCAAAATCGGAACAGTTGCCCCCCCAGAGATATTTGTCAGGAGCCGCCACTGGTATGAATGATGCTAGTTTCACTAATGAAACGGTAAAATTGACAAAAAGTGACACTCACAGCAGCTTTGGAGATGCATTTATTGGAGTTTGTCTGTTCATGTGAGATGCAAAGGCCAAAAAGTAGCGGGAGCGTCACGTGTGCAGTATGCGTGTAGTGAAAATAAAACGCGTCTCCTCCATTCATACACATAGAGGCAAACGGAACATGCAGGATTCTTATTGAAACGGTCTTTTTTCGTTTCAGTTTTCACAGACACTAGTCCATATTAGTGTTGGGCGATATGCTCAATTTTCATATCGCCCTATCGTCAGCCTGAGAGATCGCCGATACACGATACTATCGTGCTAATTTAATTAATTATCTATGTACTAAATTCCTTATTCGTTTTGTAAAGGTAGACTTTCTTTTGGCATATGATTAAGTTGTGCGTGTACAGAGCTCTCACTGTAGTTCTGCCGGAGTTGTTCAAGTTACTTTCGGTTTCATTCTCTGCAATCTTCAGTGAGTGAGTTGTAAATGTGCGTGCCAGAATGTAAATGAATGAATCTTTCTTTACCCGTCATATTGCTATAATGTTACCGCTGTATGTCTGACCGTTATCATGAGGGTGATGTTGTAGTTCAGTTCATATTGGATGCGGAGAAGTGATATGCGCGTGTAATTCACGTGCGTATGTTTAGCGCCATATGATCGCATCGTAATTCTAATTAACGCCTATAGACGTTACTGAGATGAATGTTTATGTTTACTATATACAGACTGATTATGATACATCGTAATTAATTCAGCCTGAACCAGGTTTTACTACCTCTGTTATCCTAATGACTGCAATGCAAATATAATATAACACTCCCTTTAGAATCAGTTAATCTACCACCGTACTGTATGATGTAAATCTCCCATTCTCACTGCAGGAGGTGCGTTAAGGCGCTGTGGCCTCTCTCAAGTTTCTGAAGCATCCTAGAACAGACTCTCTGTGCTGCATTGATAAAGTTAAGTTCTTTGTTGACGGATAATAATAATAATCGTCTAACTATCGTCAAAGGCATCAGCAACAGGCGATATCTCTGACTATCGTCGATACACGATACTATCGTCTATCGGCACAACCCTAGTCCATATCGCGATCTGAATTAATTAACAGACCAACTTTTGATTTATTGTTCCAAAAATCGACGAATTCCGCGGCATTCCGCCCTATAGTAAAGTCCGTTTTTATGAATGGAGTCCGCGATCCCGTCTGTGAGGAGACATTGTAAACGCGCGATCATGCAGAGACAGAAATCAAATGCCGTCGTGTAAATAAGATAAATAACATAAGGCTATTTAGTTTGTTTAATACAACAACATGGACCCGTTCTGTAGGAAAGATAACCTTAACTTCTATTGTGATCTGGCGCTATGAATTGAACGTTAAAGGGGGGCTGGGCAGGCCGACAAAGAATACAAAATATCGAACGTTTTGTCGAACACATTTTGTTATTGATATCGATCTCTTGTCTATCGCGATATATATCGTTATCGTTTTATCGCCCAGCCCTACTGTGACGTCATTTTCACGTTTGTTTGTCACATGCAAACCACATGAAATGGTTTCCTGCATGTTAGTTACAGTACACAACCTGACAAATGTTTTCTTAATATAAATAATATTTTCTCTATTCCTTGCTCTTTTTAACAAATAATGATGATGATGATGCCAAAACTGCTTAATGATTTCAGCCTTCTAGGTGTGCATATTATTTTTACATTTTTGCTTTGATAAATATACCATACATTGGACTTACATCACATTAGCACTTAGTGGTGAGAATGCAGCATCAGTTTTATTGTTTAAATGCTTGGCTTTACAGTATGTCATGATAACATAATGGGAAATTACTGAGATAAAGTGAGTAGTAATCGCGTGTGCTTATGTAATCCAAACTACTCCAAGTAAAATAAAACAAGTTTTATTGGGCAATTGTTATGACTGAAGACGCAAGTGTGCATGACTGTAAACTTTATGTGTAGGCTATGTGTAGGCTGTATGTATGTATGTATGTATTTATTTATTTATTTATTTATTTATATCTATGTGTATGTTTGTGCCTTTATGTGTAAAACATTTTGTAACGAGAAAAAAGTATACTGAGATCACATATTAAAACTTATTTCTTCATTACATCGCAGGACAGGTACAGTATTTACTCAAAAAAATGTAAATACATTTTAATTTAGCTTTTCAGTAAATGATTTCAGCACAAATTATTATTTATTGATAACATGTTTGAAACGATCTCATTTTAGCACAGTTACTGTTTTGCAGTTACCGTGCCCTCATCACAATATCAGCATGCACTGCACATGTGAGAAAGACTTTTAGCTGTTTCTCTCACCGGACTGTTTTCCTGCCAGGCGGTTCATAAGGTAAGACTTTCCAGTACGGTAGAGTCCCACTACAGACACCACCACCACCGGTTGATTTATCCCATCTAGAATGTCTTTGGCCTCTTTCTTCACGTGCAGCTTTCCTTTTTCATCGTTTTCAATGAGGCACACCGGAGCGGACATGAACCCGCCAAACGCCATGACTCTGCAAAAGAAACAACAATACACAACAAAACCGTTCTCGTAGTTTCGTAATTACGCACTAAAGTATAAAAAAAATAAAGATAATTTTTTAATATTGTCTTACTGTAAAGCAGATGGAGAAAATGAGACTGTTTAGTCTACCAATAGCAAGTGATGCTGTTTTAACAGCAGAAAGCGAAAAAAAAAAAAAGTTCCTAAATTCTGAACTGCACCCTCAAGTCCGAGGCTCCTCCCGTCTTAAATGTATTATTCTCGTCCCATGAATCATTTGCCAGACACGCTCTCGCCTCGAGTGAAAGTGAAAGTAAGTTCGGTAGGGTTCGACCAAGGCAGCTTCAGGGGCTTCCCAGAAATCACCCGTTTTAACATAACAGCTATAGGCGCTGTGAAACTGTTAAATAACATCTGCTTCCATTCGACTTTATACAGGGGAAAAAATATAGATTGCATGTAAAAAATTCCTATAGAGTTCTAAATTCAAGACAAACTCTGGGAATCGTGTTTTGAGGGAATGACTGAAAAAAACAGCTAATACCAGCCTAGGCTGGTTGGCTGGTCTTAGCTGGTTTAAGCTGGAAATAGCTGGTTTTAGCTGGTCTCCCAGCCTGGCCAAGCTGGTCAGGCTGGTGGTTTCCCAGCCTGACTAGCTAAGACCAGTCTGACCCGCCTGGCCAGGCTGGAAAAGTGGCCAAAACCCCTCTAAAACCAGCCTGCCTTCCAGCTATGACCAGCTAAAACCAGGCTGGTTGACCAGCTAAAACCAGCCAACCAGCCTAGGCTGGTTTTAGCTGTTTTTTTCACCAGAAAGGATCACTGAATCAATCTTTTTTGTGAACAGATTCAAAAGATTCGATTCAGTGGTCACAGACATAACACAAAACGTTTTGCTGTTTCCAGGTTAAACAACATATTTCCCGGAAACGGTGTGCAACGGGGTTTGATGTTTTCTTTTGTTTGGTGGGTTTGCCAAAATGTCAGCCCAATCAGCAGCAACATAAACCATGCGATATTCGCTCGCACAATCGGTCCAAGTAAATGTAATTAACAAAAATAAATTCACAAGAGCATGTATTTTGCACGTTTATTTACATTAAAGGCAAAATAACTGAAATAATAGGAGCACAAGTATCTGGAACTTTATTAAGTCTGACTAAATATCATGTAGTAATTGCAATATCTTTTGGTCCATATCCTTTCCTTAAAGTGCATATTGCAGGTTAAAAAAAAATCGAGATAAACATATATTCGTGAATGAAAATACTATACGAACCGTCAATGCACTATTTGAAAATATTTTACAAGACCTAAGGGCACAAATTTAGAAGACAAAGTGATGATTTCCTGGACCGCTCTCAAAAACAACTTTTTTTTCCACACCGCGTCATATGACGTCACGAGAGGGAGTCGTTCGCCAAGCTCTGTTGCTATTCAGTAGGAGCAGTCGTGAGTTAGTGTGTTTTCGGTAGTTATTTTTAATTTCAATTGATCACCATCATGGTAAATTATTGTGTTTATGGAGGCTGCACAAACTCCAGCCTGTCAGGACATCGTGTCCACGGGTTTACTTACAATAAAAAGAACGGTGCTATCTTCCGTATATGGGTGCGTTTGTGCGGATGAAGTGACGGGCCTATACTAATGCATCTGCTTCGAAAAACGCGTTCACTTTACACTGGAGGATTATCATCCCGGCGATATGATGCAGTTCAACATGAGATGCTGAAGCAAAAACCAAGTGAGGCTCAGAGCCGATGCAGTTCCTTCGGTGCACACAGCAGCTTCATCGGGTCCGCTGTCAGACTGTGGTTCGTCCGAAGCCGTCAGAGATGCAGCTCGACGAAAACGTGAACTGCACCGTAGGTCTTGTTTTTCTTCTCACAACTTCTCATAAATACCAAATCCGTGAACATATTTATTTAAATAATGAGACAACGAGATGTGTATAAGTTTTTGTAAAGCACCGTAGCTAGCTTGTAAGCATTAGCAATATCGTTTTAAGAACAGTGTAAAAACGGTACCATAGGAGAAGGCATTACTGGTCAGTTATCCTCAGTTTGTTAATATTTTAATCATCAAGTCTAGTTACAGCTTGTTCACATTGTTTGCACAGCTAATTTGTAATTTATTGTCATGTGTTGTGTTTATAGGGCTTTGGGAGACATTGCCAGACATGAGGCTGTGTGAAGATCTGAAGCAGTGGAGCCAGCTGTTATTAACCACCTCTAATATAACACATTAGTGTGATACCCACACTGAAAATATTTTTCTTTCAGTAGTATATGTTTGGTACATCTACATGTATATATTAACAGTTGCAATGTTGTGTTTTAAATTGGGTATTAACAGTACTATGAAATAATATTTATGATTTATTGCTGTATAAATTAAACTGAATTGAATTAGCCATAAATGCAGATCTGCTTGGTATACATGTTGTAAACTTCATAAAAAATTTATACAGTAAGACAATTTGTGATTGATTATTTTTTATTGTTTGTCACCAAAATGGGGCCATTCAAAACCTTTATAAAGTAATCCTTCCTCTGTAAACTGTCTAATAGCTGACACAACACATGCAGGTAAGGGCTTCCTGATGAATACCAGCGCGCACAACTTGACTGTATGCTGTCAATATTAATTGTCTTATACCAATGGCATCAAAAAGTTTTACTTTACATGTATTTGTCACCTAAATATAGTCAAGCTGTAATTGAGATTAAATTTTACTGTTTATTTGTACGTTTTTTATTTGTAAGTATTTAGCTCAGAGTAATAAATGATCTCTACCATAAACTTACTCATGTTTGCTGGCCTGGAGATGTCTATGCCCCTGCCTAAAATGCATATAAGCTATATGTAGAACCTATTTTGATTTCAGACAGCAAGCCTCAAAGCCTGGGTGCAGAGTCAGAGACAGCACATCAAGTTTGGGGGTATTTCCCATATAAGCATATGATAAAACAAAAAGGTGTTTATCTCTCTCGCGCGCGCGGTAATAAAAACCCGCTATATCACGTAACGTTTGCGTCGGAAATTAATGAGTATGACACGCTTGATCAACGATCATTCGTTTGTGTTACTGGTAAGTAGAATCAATACTTCTAGATGACAAATGCTATGATTTTGCCCGATTAGATATCGTCAGCTAACACTGATCTCTCACAGACAACTGCCCTGTTCTCCTCACACCACAACTTAAAGGAGAACTCCGGTGTGATATTGACCTAAAGTGTATTGAATCATGATACCGAGTGTGAACGTACCTTGCATATTTCATCTCGGTTTGTGTCCAGCTGTCCGAAATCTGGGGTCAGTTAGCCGATGCTCACAACAGGTTGTCAATGAAAGTCAATCGGGCATCGAAGGAGCCATGTAAATAAATCACTGTTTTAAGCCATTTACGAGGCACAAAGTAGCTCCACACTTCATCGGTAGACTTCCTAGGGCCCTGACATTTAAAACGAGACATTGAGAACTCAGAAAAAGCACTGGTAGTTTATTTACAAGAAGATTTATACAGACATCTTCCACCAGGAACAGAGCAGTCGCCGCCATCTTAAATGTAGTCACGATAAATCGAGTGTGGAGCACCAATGAATTTATCAGGTTATCACCGTATCAGGTTGTAGTTTCCTTCGTGCTCGACACTCGACTTATCGTGACTACATTTAAGATGGCGGCTTTTTTGCATTTTGCCATTTTGCAACATTTTGTTGGGTCTCCATGGTCAGTATTGTGTCTTGTTCTGTTCTGTTTTCCTAGTGTTTTTCCCCCTGTGTTTCTAGTTTTATTGGTTTAGTCCTTGTTCCCCCCTTTGGTTAGTATTGGTTTGGTTCAGTGTTGCCCATATTTGTACTTCCCCTTATTATCTCGTTTGTGACCACTCCCCTCTTTCTGTGTATAAATAGTCCTTTGTTCCTCACTCCCTTTATCCGGTGTTAATGTTTCGACATGTTTTTCTGCTCCTTGCTTTTGTTTTGTTAAAGTCTCTACATGCTTGTTTTGCTCCTTGGTATTCTTTTGTAAAGTTGCAACGTGTTTGTTACTCCTTGTCCTTTTGTTTTGCTTTTTATTAAATCAGTGTTTTGTTTGCTTCCCCAGTTTTCTTGTGTGTTCCCCTGGCTCATCATCTCCGCACGTGTGACATCCATAGAAATCCATGTTAAAATGGGATAAATAGATTATTAAAAGAAAGGGAAAATGAGTAAATGAATTACAATGAAACTTTTTAAACATGACTAAATATAAAAATGTACACAGGGCTAAACTGTGGGTTAATTTGACTGGAAACACCAGAGACCAGAAATGTAAAGCATCTTTCCTTTATCAGGCAGAAAAGAGACTTCTGTGGTCAGGAAAAAGGTGGATATTCACGTTTGTACGGTCAAAAGGGTTCGGCTCAAAACAAAACACAAACACAGGAAACAAAACATTTCCTCTATACATCTGCAAGAAGTCTGTTAAAGAGGGTTTCATCTGGAAGGCATCTGTATACAACCTGATAAAAATCTGTAAGATGTCAGTTTTACTTTTATCTTAAAAACATTTTCTAATCATCTATTTGGCGTATGACAGGAAACGTCCCCGACTTATTGCAGTTGAGCAAACACAAAAAAAACAACAAAAAAAACCCCCATCTTATTATTATTCTTGTCATTTGCCATAAACGCTCTCTTACTGCTGATACTGCCTGTCGCTGCTGAAAGTGAAAGTAATTCGGTGGGGTTCAATCGAGGCAGCTTCAGGGGCTTCCCAGAAATCACCCGTTTAAACATAACAGTTTCATTCGATTTTGTAGTAGGCTACAGGAAAAAAATATGTACGTGTGTTTGGAGTCGTAGTTTTCAGTCAACCTATATAGCGACTCCAGAGATAACCTATGTGTTCCCCATTCATTAGACGTTTTAATGTGCTTTTTCAGTCACTTTACCCAACTTGCTTAATCATTAAAAAAAAACGTATCCTGGGCAAAGTGCAAACTGTATTTTTAATCCCCTTACCCTAATCCTACACCTAAACCTAATGGTTTTCAAAAAACAGTTCACCTTGGTCACTAAGTCAATTCTGCAGCATCATGACTTTCCGGATATCACCTAATTTTATGGACTTTCTGGGAGGGTACTTTTGAGAAAGCGCTGGTCACCACCACAACCCTTCAGTAGGCTTTTTAAACACGAGCTTCAGTCAGAACCATCCGCGACGAAGTGCAAGCAGAGGTAAGGTCTATTTTTTTTCTCCTCTTTAAATTACTTCAGTAGACAATAGAAATAAAAAGTATTAAAACACACAATCATACAGTCTATTGTAGTGGCTAATTCAAATATTTGTAATCGCCTTACATAGGCTTATTTCAGAATTGCTTTTTGTATTCACGTCAAATATATGAAATCTATTGTACACAGTCAAATCAACATGAAAAGTAGCAAAAAAAGTAAAGCGTTTGCTGGGGCGTTCAAATAAACCCATGCTTTTTAGTTTAATTCTTTGAGTGGATATTGTTTGTTTTATTTTATTGGGGCTAACGCCTTACAAGTAACGTAATAATATTACGTAACTTTTTCCAAGTAATTAGCCTGGTACAGTAGTAAAGTAACGCATTACTTTTTAATTGACAAGAAATTATCTGAGTTAGGCTACTTTTACAAATAAGTAACGCCAGTTACTTTCCCCCCCATTTGTCCCCATGTTGAGAGAAATTGTGAGAAATAGAGTTACTTTAGTTCTATGATAAATGTGAACATGCAAAAAATAATCTCACTCACTAGAAAACAGATACAGTATTCCTCTAAATGATTAAAACAGTGAAATTGAACGCAAACCTGCAATTAAATAAATATGTTAAATAATACAAATATCCTTTATGTATTTAATACCATTTTATTAAGTGATGCAACAATTACTCAAGATAATTTAACATTTGTTTTCCTTTTTTTATTGCGGAAGAGTTATTTTTTTTCTCTAAGCCTGAGGCTTTTGGTGTGAAAAGGCTTTTATATTTGCCTGAAACAGAACTTTTTATATTAAAAACAAATAAGCAAGCCCTGCCCAGATTTAAAAAGTAATGCAAAAGTATCTAATTTTTTTTTAAGTAACTAAGTAACGTAATTAGTTAGTTTTTTAGGGAGTATAACTCAATATTGTAATGCATTACTTTTAAAAGTAACTTTCCCCAACACTGCGTATAACACATTTGGTATTTCAGACCAAATTTTAATAAAAACTTTGTGTACTAAAGAGCTGTAATTTATACTTTAGCCAGGGGGCAGCACAGCGCAACTTAAATAGTTACTCCACATATTCTCCAGTTATTCCACTGCAGAGGTATGATAGTCCTGCTATAATTATAAAATAAAATAAAATAAAATAATAATAATAGTTATGACTGCAGAATTTAATTTCTGTCTAAATAAATGATTAATCATGCATGTGCACAGACTGATAGAGCTGTTGTTTGTCAGCGTGAACTGAATCTGAAAACACTTTCACTTTTGATTCCTGCATTACAAATAGGCCAGTGAGTGCATTTTTCCAATCCATATCATGCATAGAGCAGAGGATAAGAGGTTTATAGGCAGATAATATGTTGAGCTGTCTCTTTAATAGAATGTAGGTGCAGTTGTTTACACAGGGCTAAAGATTTGCTAATTTTCTTCAATTACAGCAGCAAATTTATAAACATCCTGCACTGGCTTCACCTGTCTCTAAATAAGGTAATCAGTAATAAAGAAATGACCAAGAGTTGTAATTTCACAATGCAGCCCAGTCTAGTTTATCACAGCTAGCTGAAATTCAGACTGCAAGTCTCTTTCATTTTGTGTGTATGGTTTTTGCTTAGGATCATGTCTTGTAGTAAGTGCATGCCAGCTCCAGTGTGTCTCATTGAAAACAATGAAAATGGGAAGCTGTGTGTAAGAAAAGAGGCCAAAGACATTCTGGATGGGATCAGTGAGCCGGTGGTGGTGGTGTCTGTGGTGGGACTCTACCGTACGGGGAAGTCTTACCTTATGAACCGCTTGGCAGGACAACAGTCAGGTGAGAGAAAACGTTTTCTCAAGTCTTTCTCAAGTGCAGTATGTGTGGATATGATGAGAATCTGAATGTCAACATCTGCGATTAATGTCTCAGGCTTTGCTCTCGGGAACACTATTGAATCAAAGACCAAAGGCATCTGGATGTGGTGTGTCCCTCACCCAAATAAAGAAGGACACACTCTTGTGCTGCTGGACACAGAGGGACTCGGTGATGTACAGAAGGTGAGCACAGTCACTAACTACTACTAATAATTTCCCAGTCTCAGTTTGCCATTAGTCACTCAGAAGGAACAGTATTAAGTATGTTGTTCTGAAGAAAGTTGCTTTGATCTGAAGACACTGTGTGTTTCAGGGAGACTCTAAGAATGACAGCTGGATCTTCTGTTTGGCTGTTCTGCTCAGCAGCACTCTGGTGTACAACAGCCGCGGCACCATCGATAACACTGCACTGGAGAATCTGCAGTATCCTTTAACCTGCCACATAAGCCACTTTCTCTTTCACATATACAAGCATATACTTTAGAAAATGCTGTTATTTCTTAATGCACTGCAGCTATGTTACTGAGCTCACTGAGCAGATCAAGATCAGGTCTGCAGAAGCAGCAGACGAGGATGAAGGAGAAGATTCTGAGTTTGTTAGGTTTTTCCCATCATTCATTTGGGTCGTAAGAGATTTCACCTTGGATTTGGAAATTAATGGGAAGAAAGTGACAGAGGATGATTACCTTGAACATGCACTCCAGCTGAAGAAAGGTATTACAAAGAATTACATTTAAACATTTGTCAGCTTTGTTCCAAAGTAGATTATATTGCATTCAAGGTATACAGTGTAAGTTTTGTCAGTAACACTTTACAATAAGGTTTCATTAGTTAATGTTAATGTATTAACTATAACAATACATTTATTGCTGTATTTATAAAAGCTTGTTAATATTAGTTAATGAAAAAACAGACGTTCACTGTTTGTTCACGTTAATTCACTGCTATTTCATTACTGGACCACATACTTGATGAACAATGCCTGAAAAACAGAAATGAAGTATGTTGATGTCTCAGTGCCACTGATTTGGTGAATGTTTCTTTCTCTTTACGGAATAATCTCTTTTTTTTAGGTTTGAATAAGAAGATTAGTGACTACAATCTGCCCCGTCAATGTATCAAGCGTTATTTCCCTAGCCGGAAGTGTTTTGTGTTCCCGCTTCCCGTTGACTCTCAGAAAGACATGACTCGCCTGGAGAGCCTACGAGACCAGGACCTTGCACAACAATTTCTGGAGGTCACAGGACATTTCTGTAACCACATGTTCGTCAACAGTGCTGTGAAAACACTGAAAGGAGGACACATAGTTACTGGTCAAAGTGAGTGTTTTACCAAATTAAGTGTTTCATTCAAATTAATTGTTAAAACATATTTCGGTATAAGCTTTGCATGATCAAACGAATAAGTAAACTAATTAAACATTTATTTGTGGTTTGAAGATGGTGCATTTACTGTTGTCCTAACTGTTTGTGTGTGTTGTCAGTGCTCAGGCGTCTGGTTGAAATTTATGTAGACACAATCAGCAGTGGTGAAGTGCCCTGTCTGGACAATGCAGTGCATGTTTTGGCGAATTTAGAAAATCAAGCAGCTGTTCGGGAAGCTTTGCAAGTATATCAGAATGGAATGAAAGAGGTGAGGCATTCACATTCTGTTATTGTTGTTTTTATGGTCATGTTTCCAAATCCAATCCTTACCTAAGAACACCAAACTTTATATACAGCTGAATTTTGAATATGTCTCCAAAATCAGAAGACCAAGTTCGGCTTGAACATCTTCAATGCATGCACAAACACCCCTGAAGTAAACATACACTATGTTTTTACAGGTGAAGAGTATGCTACCAGTCAGTATTGAAAATATGACCTGTGAGCACCAGAAATTCAGCAATCTGGCCACTTCTGAGTTCACGAAACGCTCATTCAAAGATGAAAATAAGGAATACATGAAAAATCTGGAGGTGAGTTATGCATTTAGAAGACCCACTCATACTTGTACACTCTAGGATGCATACTAGCAAATATGTAACTTTGAGATTACAGTTTTTTCCAGACGCTAGGACACATTTCTCAATACTTAGGTCACTTTTGCAAAACTCTTCACACAATTCTCCTAACTGACTTTCAGCTTGGCAAAGCAGTTCATTTCACATTCAAAATGCACTACAACTACCAAAACACTTTATTCAGGTCTCAAATAAACTTATTCTTCCAGAACACTAGCAAAGGTTGACAGCCGACAAACACACTTTGTCACCCACAAAACAATGAGCTAAAAAACATGAACAACATGTAGCATTACACAGTGTTTTCTTGTGTAAAACAAGGACACATGTCTGTTTATAACTGCAATATATATTGTTTATAACTGCGATATATGTGACTGGAATGAATCAGACATGATGCAGAATTCGTCAATATTTTATGTTGTTTATCTATTTTTATTTTTTTGCACTAAGTAATTCCAAAATACAAGACTTTGTAAACACACCATCCACTGATACAGATACAATAGCTAATCTACTCGCATTTTTAGATTTGAAATATGTTTCAATAAAATATTGCTGTTGAATTTTGCTGTCTTATTCAGTTTTGCATGATGTTATTGTTTTGAACATAAGTTTAACAGTTTTGAAAACAGTATGTAAGCACGTGCAAAATGTCCTGTACGTACAAAGATTTTTGTCAGTTGTTGTGTCTGAGTGAGAAAAGAATTCAGGAAATTTGAGAGATGTAGTCATTGAATGCATTTTGTGCCAAAACAATGATAATTGATCCTCAGTTTAGCTCACATAGACTTCTGTTGTGCTCACTGTGTCAAGAGTTTTGCAAAAGTGACCTAAGTATTGAGAAATGTGTCCTAGCGTCTGTAAAAAACTGTAATGGCATTGCAATGGTAATACTAGCTTTCAGCAAGTATTATAGATCTCAGTGGATGTGTCAGGTTGGAGATTGTTTCATGTTTTGATGGTGACCACATTACATCCATTTACAGTTTTTTACAGACGCTAGGACACATTTCTCAATACTTAGGTCACTTTTGCAAAACTCTTCACACAGTGAGCACAACAGAAGTCTATGTAGGCTAAACTGAGGATCAATTATCATTGTTTTGGCACAAAATGCATTCAATGACTACATCTCTCAAATTTCATGAATTCTTTTCTCACTCAGACACAACAACTGACAAAAATCTTTGTACGTACAGCACATTTTGCACATGCTTACGTACTGTTTTCAAAACTGTTAAACTTATGTTCCAAACAATAACATAATGCAAAACTGAATAAGACAGCAAAATTCAACAGCAATATTTTATTGAAACATATTTCAAATCTAAAAATGCAGTAGATTAGCATTACTTTTTTATCTGTATCAGTGGATGGTGTGTATACAAATTCTTGTATTTTGGAATTACTTAGTAACAAAAAATAAAAAATAAATAAACAACATAAAATATTGACGAATTCTGCATCATGTCTGATTCAGTAACATATATTGCAGTTATAAACAATATATATTGCAATTATAAACAGATGTTTCCTTGTTTTACACAAGAAAACACTGTGTAATGCTACATGTTGTTAGTGTTTTTTAGCTCATTGTTTTGTGGGTGACAAAGTGTGTTTGTCGGCTGTCAACCTTTGCTAGTGTTCTGGAAGAATAAGTTTATTTGAGACCTGAATAAAGTGTTTTGGTAGTTGTAGTGCATTTTGAATGTGAAATGAACTGCTTTGCCAAGCTGAAAGTCAGTTAGGAGAATTGTGTGAAGAGTTTTTCAAAAGTGACCTAAGTATTGAGAAATGTGTCCTAGCGTCTGTAAAAAACTGTAATTAATACAACCAATTCACACAACAATGTATACAAACACATGCCCAATACATTCTCTCTTTGTATAAGTGTATATATGCATGTTTGGGATTTTATTTCTGTTTTTATGTGTTAGGAAGCTGTAGGTAACTTCTACGTAGACTTGCTGGAAGAGAATGAGATGGCATCAGAGAGAAAGTGCAGAGATCTGCTGAAGGATCTGTTCTCTGAAATGAATAAGCGACTACAGGATGGAGAGTACAGTCAGCCTGGAGGATATGAACTCTATGAAAGAGACAGAGACGCCAATGTTGAACAGTATCGCAGAGAACCAAACAAAGGTGTAAGGGTAAGTACATGTTTTATATCTGCTGAGTATCTGGATTTTATTTACACCAGGTTACACTTTATTAAGTCCAGCATGACTTAAGAAACAGTTTGTGTGCAGGCTGAGGCTGTACTGGAAGAGTTTCTGAAAGAACGGAAACCTGAAGCAAACAGCATCCTCTGCATGGATAATAAACTCACTGAAAATGAGAAACAAATTAAAAGTAAGTTTATTTTAGGCTTTTTGCAGCACAGGATGTAGGCATCTTACACTTTTAAATCTCACTTGCTTAGGGTGAGGTAAATTCCACTTATCATTTCATATTTTTCTATGTCGACTGAATGTTCAGAGGGGAAAGAGAAAGAAGCTCTCCTGGAACAGAAGTCTAAGGAGGAAGAGGAGAAACGAATTGAGTGTGAACGGATGATGGAGGCTGAGAATGCGCGGCATGAGGATAGGGTCAAACAGTTAGAGGAGAAGTTCAAAAAGGAGCAGGAGCAGCAGCAGCAGGAGCTGGACAGAGCCATTCAGAGCAAACTGAAGGTTCACGAGGAGATGCTAAAGAAAGGCTTTAAGGATGAAGCCGATAGCCTTAAGGAAGAAATTAATAAGTTAAATGATGAAAAGAAAAACTTACAAGGTGGTAACTTTTTTAAGGACTATGTGATGCCATTTCTTTGCCCT
>NC_133370.1:13754181-13842581 GCF_049309525.1 Garra rufa
GAAAACGAAACTCAAGTAAGCGTAGTAGTAGTAGTGGGCTAATACAGGAAGATGAAGTTGGTTTTGCGTTGTGTGCACTTGATGGAGTTGTTTTCGAGCGCAGGTGACCTCACGTTTCTCTACTCAAAAATGTAAAGGTAGGCTAAAAACTGAGTAAACTATTTTATTTTTGTGGAAAAACTCGGGATTATTTTGTTTAAGGCGTGCCGCTTCGTCTGGTCCGGAGTCATATTACACAGCTGGTCTTGTTCTTACTTTCCATTTACCTTGCTTTATATTAAAGTGAATTGTCATTATTAGCGCAATATTGTCGTTTCCTTGCCTCAGCCGTGGTGCGACGCTTTAACAACAAGCGTAGTCTATAATCTACAACAGGGTCACAATATTTAGAAAATGACTCTTGTTTCTATTTTGTCGTAACGGTCGTACAAACATCACAACGGTTAAACTAAACATGTTCATTCAACCTGGACGTTTTAATTCAAAATTTAACAATGATGAGGGAAACGGTTTAGCGCCAAAACGTAATGGGTGAGTAAATCCAACCGAAAGTCAGTGGGACAGGCTCTCCAACTGTTCGGTTATTATTCTTTAATAAAGAGTACTTAAAAAGGCGTGAAAAAAAGGTGCTATAAAGTGTTTAAATTCTAAACTATGGACAATTCTTTGCAAACCTTTCCTTTCCTTGGAAGTAATGAATGACTGTTCACCCATAAACATCCTATCTTTAAATGATAGTGAATGTGTGGAATGTAATGTGTGGAAAGATGTGATCCATTTTTAGTATCTAAACTGTTTGTTTAAATGCCACCTCAGTTCTCAAAAGTAGACAAACTGGTAGAATTTCCTTGTGTCCGCACAATAACTTCTGCATACGTCTGCAGACATGTAGTCTCAGCCTCAGACGTCACGCCCACGGAACGTTGGCTAAACGTCTGATGCATATGGTACACATAACTGGAAACACTTCAGGAATGTCGAAGGCTGTATCCGAAATCACCCCCTATACCCTCAAGTAGGGCACTATTTGAGGGGACAGCCATTTTAAGTGGTGTTCGAAACCATAGTGGACGTTCTCGAGTGCACTCATTCAATCCCACAATGCACCGCAAAAACGAGTGTACAACCGATGTACGCTCAACAGCTAGAGATAACCCATAATGCACTGTGAGAGTCGCGTGCCGACTGAATTCCCGCGTCTCTCCAGACGATGGCGCCCGCAGCTGAATCATCCATCTGTTCATTTTACAACGCGCTCGTCCACTGCGTAATGCAGCGTACAACACAGGTACAAATTTGTTGTAAATTGATTATTAAATTGTTTAACCAAGGTTTATACATAAACTCCTTGACATAGTTCAAGATAAATCCTTTAATCTTACTACTCGAACTGTCCGTTTTAAATGATTGTTAAACAGTAAGCAATACTATGCAAAAGCGGCAGTCCTTCCGGTGCACTTAGTGTCCGAATTCACTCACTCGTTTTCATTCACTCCTTCAAGTGAACTGTACGAGTGGACTAATGTAGGGAATAGTGAATAGTACGGTGGCCGAGAGAGGCCAACGCACTGCAAACAAGAAAACACATGCAAACAGAAAAAACGACAACAAATTAAGAAAACATCTTCATCAGTTTGACAACACAGGCGCTGCAAATCCTCGCAACGCAAACACAAATACGGAAACGCGCTGCAAATTCTCACAACACAACCAAACTCAGAAACGCGCTGCGAACACACAAACGCGCTGCATATAGCACGGTCCACAACGGAAATGTTTCAGGGGGACCTGAAAAAGTGACGAACCCATCTGGGACCTGATTATTTGTTCAGTGGCTGTTGGTCAGAGCAGAGGTGTTATCGGTGAACTATCGCCTTTTAGTGATAGTATAGTATCACTTAAAGGTGATAGTGATATAAATAATCAGGTAATATAGTGATATAAATAATCAGGTCCCAGATGAGTTCGTCACTTTTTGAGGTCCCCCTGAAACATTTCCGTTGTGGACCGTGCTATATGCAGCGCGTTTGTTAGTTTGCAGCGCCCTCGTGTGTTCGCAGCACGTTTCTGAGTTTGGTTGTGTTGTGAGAATTTGCAGCGCGCCTCCGCGTTTCCGTATTTGTTTGCGTTGAGAGGATTTGCAGCGCCTGTGTTGTCAAACTGATGAAGATGTTTTCTTAATTTGTTGTCGTTTTTTCTGTTTGCATGTGTTTTCTTGTTTGCAGCGCGTTGGCCTCTCTCGGCCACCGTAGAATAGGGTATAGGGGGCGATTTCGGATACAGCCGAAGTCATCATCTGATTCGTTGAATTTGACCGGATTTCCAGGAGATGCGAGTGTCGCGTTTATATTCGGTCCGCCGGGAAACAAAGCGCAGACTGATTAATTCAGCGTTTTGCTAAAAGGTGCTTATGCAGACGCCATTGTTGTTATACACATTTGCCACGTTCGCGAACAAATTACTGACTTACTGCTAGTTCTCCCTCTTCTTCGTTATCTTTCAATGCTGGTTATTTCAATGACTGACTTGTTGCACGCTAGTCTGTTGTTGTGGGAGCATCTCCACGCCCCGAAACGTGACACTGAACGAAACGAACTGTGATTGGTTGTTTGACATGTCGATTAAACGGTCTTATGGGCGGGCCTTGGCCAACTAAAGCTTCCATGAATTCCAGACCTTCAGCCGTCAGTCTGAAGGTCTGGCTACGCGAGACTAGCAGACATGAGGATATGCGATGGTAGAATATTGGGCAAAAATAAAATAAAAAATACTAGGCTGAAAAAATACTAGGCTGACACAATGAACTCATATTTGATAACCCTGTTAGACAAGGCTGTCCAGTCTTATTTGTGTGCTTTGATATCTGACCCCTGTCTGTGTACCAGAAGATAAATAGGCAGTAAAATGAATCCTTATATGCATGTATACACACATTTTCTGTAATGCATTTTAAAACCAAATCAATCCTCACCCCAAATGTATCACATATTGATGCATTTCAACATGCAGCTTCTTCTATTGCTTTAAATAAGAAACCTTTGGTGTCAATATGAAGGTGCGAAAGGCACTGGGAATTTTATCGGCATGATTAAATTATATATTGGGTAATAATTTTATTGTATATATGTTCGGGTTTGGTTTTTTTAATGCAAACATTCACAATCATTTTATTTACATTACACTATTTACACATTTATGAGAATGTAACCCAACTCGTACCCCTAAACCTAACTATTTGTCAATACAAAAAAAAACACACAAAAAAAAAACACATGATACAACAGACAGATACTACTTAGGCCTAAAAGAAACTTTTGTCTTTTGTCTATGGTTTTAACAAAAAAATACAACAGCAAAAACAACTAGACTAATATAAATTTCAAACAAATTGTTAAAGAAAAGTAAACAGTAATAAAATAGGAACAAGCAAATAAATTGGGGTTTGGTCCCTTGCTCAAGGGCACCTCAGTCATGGTATTGAAGGTGGAAAAAGCTCTGTTCATTCACAGTCCCCACCTTCAATTCCTGCCGGTGTGGGAATCAAATTGGCGACCTTTGGGTTAAAAGCGTGACTCTCTTACGATTAGGCCATGACTGCCCCTACTAGTGTAGCCAGAAAATATATTCTGGGTGTGCATAAGAAAAACTGGGTGTAGCTTTTAGTCTTTCTGTGAAGATGGTTTCTCTGTTGTTCGATTTGATTCGGTTCACTGCTAGAAATAAGCATTCCACAGAACAGCTTGTGACAGGCAATGCGATCAAAACACACAATTAACTACTCATGTTGGGGAAAACGTCCTTATCACATGAGTCTAAGACTTCTATCAAGAATGGGTACAGGTGACTCCAATCCACCGTTCGCCTGAGCCGTTGCTCAAATACAGTAAGTTCAGGTGCTTGGTTGGTACCTGTAATGTTTCCATCTGGCCAAACACATCTGACCCTGGCAGCAAGGAGACAGCAGACTTCATTATTCCATAGGAATCACCCTGAAAATGGTTGTTAAGGTCCATCAACTGTCTGTAAAGAAAGGAATTGCAAATCGAAGTCACTTCTAATGGGTGCACACCTCAGTAACCCGGATGATTCTCTTAAATTTCCTGTCTTTTAAGCCCTCAGTCATGTGAACACAGCAGAAACAGATGGGGACTGTAGGCCTAGGTCACAAAATCAATTGTACTAAACAGCTTAGAAAGTGCAACAAGTCATAATTATTCAACCCCTATATAATATTGTTTTTAAGGCTTTCTGACAGTTTTTATTGCCTAAAGTGGAGTTTAAACATAATTAAGCCTTTGGGAACTCTATGATGATCCTTCAATTGCTTCAGCTGTGATGCATTTATAAACCCCACCCATGAAGGTATTCAAGGTGAGTTGCAATCATGGAAAGACAAAAGAGCTTCCACATAAGATGAGAGAGTAGATTATTTCATCACATCTGAAGGGCCTTGGGTATCAGAAGATTTCCAAATAACATTCCAAGACACACCATTATAAGTAGGGTTGGGTATCGTTTGAATTTGATCGATCCCGATCCTGCTTATCGATTCTGATTCTTAATGATTTTACAAAGCTTTCTGTTGCAGCTGAATAACAAAAGCAAAAATCAGCAGCCTACAGAACATTTAGGCCTAAAAAGAACTTTTGTCTATGGTTTTAACAAAAAATACCACAGCAAAAACAATTAGACTAATATAAATTTCAAACATTAAATTGTTAAAGACAAGTAAACAGTCAGTAATAAAATAGGAACAAGCAAATGAATGAACATGTAACGTGGGGTTTTTGTTTTGTCTTGGGGTTTTCATGTCTTTTATTTTGTATTTGTTTCATGCTGTTGTGTCTTGCTTCCCTTGCCCTCATGTATTCTCAATGTCATTGGTTCCTTAGTTCCATGTGTCATGTCCCCATTGGTTGCTATGTGCTGTTCCTTGTTTTTCATTGGTTGGTTTCTGTCATGTGATCTTTTTTGTCTGCTATATATAGCCCTTGTGTTTGAATGGTCCCCTGTCGCGTATTGAAGTTGTAATTCTGATGTTTGGTGAGTGTTTATCAAGTCTGTTTCAAGTCAAGTCTAAGTCAAGTCAAGTCAAGTCTGGTCTTTTTGTTCAAGTCAAGTCTGTTTGTTCAAATCAAGTCTCGTTTGTTTTGGATTATGTTTGGATTATGGATTTTGCACGTATGTAAATAAACTGCACTTGGGTTCTCACACATCTCGCCGTCACAGTGGATAATTGTTACAGAATACGCGACCACACAAAATGAACCCAGCAGTTTCTCGCCTCCTCTGCCTTCGTCAAGGTGACAGGGCGATAGAGGAGTATGTAGGAAATTTTTGTGAACTGTGCTCGCATGTGGATTTTAATGACACTGCTCTAAAGGGTATTTTCAGGAATGGACTTGTGGACTCTTTAAATTTTCTAATGCCGAACAGCAATGGCTCTGCATCCCTTGAGCAGTATATTGACTTTGCTTTGTTGCGGGCTGGTTCAAATTTTACTGTGGGGGTTGTGGATAAGGAGCCCGACCATTCCACAGTACCCCTCAGACATCACCCGGCTCATGTCAGGTCTGCCAAGCCACAGCCTGTTCACTTCACATCTGCCAAGTTCCAGGCCTGCTCACGTCATGTCTGCTGCTTCAAGGCCTGCTCACGTCATGTCTGCTGCTTCAAGGCCTCCTCACGTCATGTCTGCTGCTTCAAGGCCTGCTCACGTCATGTCTGCTGCTTCAAGGCCTGCTCACGTCATGTCTGCTGCTTCAAGGCCTGCTCACGTCATGTCTGCTGCTTCAAGGCCTGCTCACGTCATGTCTGCTGCTTCAAGGCCTGCTCACGTCATGTCTGCTGCTTCAAGGCCTGCTCACGTCATGTCTGCTGCTTCAAGGCCTGCTCACGTCATGTCTGCTGCTTCAAGGCCTGCTCACGTCATGTCTGCTGCTTCAAGGCCTGCTCACGTCATGTCTGCTGCTTCAAGGCCCGCTCCAGGGTCTGCTGCTTCAAGGCCCGCTCCAGGGTCTGCTGCTTCAAGGCCCGCTCCAGGGTCTGCTGCTTCAAGGCCTGCTCCAGGGTCTGCTGCTTCAAGGCCCGCTCCAGTGCCTCCAGAGGTGGCAGCACCAGCTGCGGAACCCTCCAAGGAGGCGGCGTTCACGGCAGAACCTCCCAAGAGGGTGGCACCCTTTTATGAACTTCCTGCTCTGCTTGCACCGGCAAGGCTTCCTGCTCTGCCTGCTCCACCAAGGCTTCACGTTCTGTCTGCTCCACCAAGGCTTCACACTCTGCCTGCTCCGCTAAGGTTTCCTGCTCTGCTTCCACCACCATGGCTTCCACTGCTCCATAACCCAGGTCCTCCAGAGCTTCACTGTCTGCCATTGATCCACGGTCCAGGCCCACCTCTGCTCCATGATCCAGGTCTGTAATTACTCCATGCACCAGGCCCTCCACTGTTTCCCAGTCTGCAACTGTTTCATGGCCCAGGTCCTCCAGTGTTACACTGTCTGCCATTGCTCCACGGCCCAGGACCTCCATTGATCCACAGTCTGCTACTGCTCCACGGCCCAGGTCCTCCAGTGTTCCACTGTGTGGCACTGCTTCACGGCCTAGGCCTGCCAATGCTCCATTGTTTAGACCTGCCCCTGCCCCAGGGTACAGGCCCACCACCTTCCCATGATCCATGCCATTGCCCTGTCTTTCATGCTCCATGCCATGATCCAAGTCCTGTTCCTCTGCATGGGCCTGGCCCTCCATCCCTCCCCCACATACTGTCTCAGCTCCACCACCCTCCTGGACTTTTTAGGTTTTTGTTTTGGGTGGTGTGTTAGGGCGTCTGGAGCCGCCCTTAGGGGGGGGGGGGGGTTTATGTAATGTGTGGTTTTTGTCTTGTCTTGGGGTTTTCATGTTTTCATGTCTTTTATTTTGTATTTGTTTCATGCTGTTGTGTCTTGCTTCCCTTGCCCTCATGTATTCCTGTCATTGGTTCCTTAGTTCCCTGTGCCATGTCCCCATTGGTTGCTATGTGCTGTTCCTTGTTTTTCATTGGTTGGTTTCTGTCATGTGATCTCTTTTGTCTGCTATATATAGCCTTTGTGTTTGAATGGTCCCCTGTCGCGTATTGAAGTTGTAATTCTGCTGTTTGGTGAGTGTTTATCAAGTCAAGTCAGGTCTGTTTGTTCAAGTCAAGTCTTTTTGTTCAAGTCAAGTCTCGTTTGTTTTGGATTATGTTTGGATTATGGATTTCACACGTATGTAAATAAACTGCACTTGGGTTCTTACACATCTCGCAGTCACAGTGGATAATTGTTACAGAACAATAGCGTGAATAAATACAACTGCACATATTACAGGTACAGAAATTTAAATCAAAAGTTTAAAAACACTGCATAGTTTTCTTTTCATAAATAAAATATAGATTAATCCTCATTAAAGTTACGAAAGCTATTCAGTCAAGATCAGTGAATGCTTTCACTTTTCAACAAAAAAACAATTGTGTTAATAATGTTTATGAAGATACACTCACGTATTTTTGTGCATATTGGGTGGTAAATGTGAAAGAGAAATCAGATCCGCCCTGAAACAACCTTTTCTGCAGTGGAAATGCACAAAATGGCTGGAAACCCGCACCGGGACCGCTGTTCACTGTGCTCGCGCTTCAGATGTGTGTGCTGCACGCAAACAGTGCGCAAGTTCTATCTAGGGATGCACCGATCCGGATTGGCCGATCTTGCTTGCGCGTTTTGTCAGTAAAGCCGGTTCTGTAATCAGCGGTAAATGCCATCAGGTGCGTGATTTCACGTTGAGCCATATATACTACACACAGCCGTTGTTTACCGACGAGCTGCGCACATTCACACTGATAATGAACATGGATTTGCGCATCTTGTCTGTGAACAACGGCTGTGTGTAGTATATATGACTCAACGTGAAATCACGTACCTGACGGCATTTACCGCTGATTACAGAACCGGCTTTATTGACAAAACGCGCAAGCGGATCGGCCGATCCGGATCGGTGCATCCCTAGTTCTATCCCTTCCTGCGATTTAAATTGTTTGGTTTTAAACTTTAAAATCACATTAAAATGCAAACGCAGGAATCGTTAAGCTGAACCGAAATGCGCGTCTTATCAAATACTTCTTATAAATTTGGAACCAGTTCTGAAATGAAACTGGTTCTCGATACCCAACTGTGACGGTTTCAGTGAATAACTGGTGATTTCGGAGTTGCAGGTGATTGGCTGATGGGAACGGGTACACACCTGAATCCAATCAGAGCACTTTGAAAAGACTGGGACAGAGATGGCGAAGGGTGAGCGTTAGCTGAGCTTGGGTTGCTCTGGATTACTCGAGGCTACCGGAGAACGAACGAGATGTGAAGAATTCGGGAGATCACCGCCGCCGTTGGGCCAGCTTTCTCTGCGGGGGCTGTCGCTTCTGGTGATTTTACAGACCGTGTTTGGTTGGACTGTTGTCATAATTGTTACACGCTTACCGGCCGATAGGCTGATTACTTTTTATACTCACTTTTTATATTGATATACCTTATATCAGAATAAATTCAAGTAATAACTGGCTGTGGTGTGTGGTGACTCCCTTATTTTGTTGCGATTTGGAAAAGAGATCGTAACACCAACCCTAATTATAAGGAAGTTAAAAGCTTATGGAACAGTTGCAAACCTCCCTGGCCCTGGAAGAAAGCCCGAAATTTAATCAAGGGCTCATACCAACTTAGTTTACTAAGATAACAACTAAATAAAACCACAGTGTGACTGCAAGACACCTACAGGATGACCTGATGAAGGCTGGTACAAGTGCTTTAGTGACAACTAAAGATATGCACTGAATAAACAAGGACTTTATGATTGGACTTCAAGACACACTGCATGTTTTTCTGAGGCAGGAAATGGCAATCTTGATTGTGTACCTGGCATCATGCACCTGGGATTCTGGTTTCCCAGAATTCATTTGAAAGAGGAACATGATGCCTTCTGTTGACAAATTAAACCTTGGTGATAATTGTACTTTCCAGAAGGGCAATGATCCCAAGCACACCTTCAAGTCAACTAAATCTTGGTTAAGAAAAACATCCTGGAAAGTCCTGGAGTGACCTTCTCAGTCACGAGATTTAAATCCGATAATCTTTGGTGGGATTTAAAGAAGGCAGTTGCAGCATGGAAGCTGTCAAACATCACTAAACTAGAGGTTTTCGCATATGAAGAATTAAAGATTCCGATTGAGAGGTGTAAGAAGCTTGTCAGCACTTATCGAAAGAAGCTGGGGGTTGAATAATACTGCACATGTAAATGTATTAAAAGAGTTATATTTTTCATTTGAACTTCAAAGTCAAGTCAACTTCTGGTGTCAAAATAACTCAAATGTATCAATCGTTTTTTTGTTGTTTAATTATCATTTATTATTGTTATCATCCATCGACATTACTAAAATGTTGTTTGAGGTGAGGGTGGTGAATATTACTGATTGAAAGTGTAGCTCTTTTTGGATCTGTAGAAACCATGCATGTCTGTTGGCTCTGGTCCTCTCAAAAACAGTGGCCACTTTTGAGGCTGTTGAAAGAGCCTGTGCGTGCAATTCTGCTCTGATTTTTAAATTTCAAGGAGGTGGTTTTGAATGTCTGGGCTTATGATTATTGCATAAGCTGGAAGCTCATAAAGGCGTTTTATCTCTGGGTCATACTGGCAAAGCACTTTAAACAACTCAAGAATGTTTCCTCTGTTCAGGCTTTCTGTCTATCTTGTGACCACACAGTGCAATGCCTTGTTTCACACAGAAAAGGGTTTCTATTTTTACAAATGCATGCAAGCAAATTTTTACATTTTTACAAATGTTTTATTTTTACAAATGTTCATGAGTCCCTTATTTGTCCTAAACAGCTAATCTGCCCGCTATTCTTCAGAAAAATTCTTCAGGTCCCACAAATTCTTTATTTTTTCAGCATTTTTGTGTATTTGAACCCTTTCAGACAATGACTGTATGATTTTGAGATTCATCTTTTCACACTGAGGGTCTTCTGCTTCTTCGGGAGCATCAGTGAGCATTTGAACCTTCTGTAATCGTTGCATATGAGTCCCTCAGTGTGAAAAGATGGATCTCAAAATCATACAGTCATTGTTGGAAAGGGTTCAAAGGTTCCTGAAGGATTTTTCGAAAGAACAGCGGGAAGTTTAACTGTTCAGGACAAACAAGGGAACACATGCTGTGGATCATTCAGGTAAAAACACATTAAGAATCAAGTGTATGTACTTTTGAACGGTCATTTTTATCTATTATTATCTCTTGTGGATGTATCTCATGTAAATGTTTTTGTGTGAAATATCTTATTCATGTCAGTACTAAAATGAAAAATAACATGCATTTTTTATGATCCCTCTTATTTTGGTAAAATAATTAACATTTCACTTCAGCTGTACTGTATATACGCCATACTGTCATTCACAGGCTTCAGGTTAAGAAGTTTGTGGTTAACTACAGTAATATCAGTCTGAATGCTACTTGACACAAAACCTGTTTGTGGAGTTAATAACCCTTGTGTTTGTGGCTTTCATGCACCTTTCAGTCTGGTTGCTGGGTTGCTTTTGTTCTTCTGTGCATGATAATCACACACACTTTTCTGCATTAATTAATTTACAAATTACCCATAAAATGCCAAAGATGCGTAGGAGTTCTAAAACAACAATTTCTAGCATAAGAAATTAAATCTGAAATGAAGGATCTCTACCTGTTATAAAACATAATTTGTCCTTTAAACTTCCTCGTACTGTCTAAATATAGTAGTATTTTTTTTGATGGGTTTTTTATGCTCTGTTATAAATTTGAATTATGTTTGCAATTTGCATGCTCTGTCATGTGAGCAATACAAGAGTCATAAGCTGTGTTCTTTTCTTTCCTCACCTTAGGTTGAATCTGCAGCAGTATTTGAGGCTGTGAGTGCCAGCTGAAGGCGTTCATGTATCTGTAGAAATGTCTATGGTAAAGTCTAGAGATGCTCAGCTGCAGGCGTTCATGCAGATATATGAGCTGAGAGCTGTTTGTAACGCCTGCACTCATAAACACTCTCGCATTTCCTACTCCATCATTACAACACCTCACCGTTGTTCTCACAATCTTCTGCTAGTAAGAGTAAAGGTCAGAGGTCACAGATGGAGCCCTGTGTCCACGCGGCCCTCTCACCCACGACCTATTCGATATGAAGTGTGTTGGTATTTTAAGGAGGATGTCGGGTGCTGTGTGCACCATGACAGATGCACCTTTGCCAGTAGCCCAGAAGAAGCTGCAGTGTGGAACTTACAAAAACACACAAACCTTGATCACAAAACATTAATTCATCTGATAACTCAGAGAAAACGACTGGACGAACAGAGCAGGCAAGAAGATGGACAGCTGAGCACTCATGAGCCTTCTTCATACCAGGAGAAACTACTGGAGGAGTACAGACGCAGCTGCAATGAGATTCTTATTGTGAGTACAATGAAAATGTAGACATAACGCAACACTGCGCAACCATTTGAAATGTTTTTAAAATATGTTATCTTAAGTACCATGCAAATTAAAGGGATAGTTCACCCAAAAAATGGCACTGAGATCACTTTTTTGCCTCATGAAGTGGTCTTTCTTTCTTCAGCTGAAAAGAAATAAAGGGTTTGAGTAAAAACATTCCAGGATTTTTCTCTATATAGTGGACATTAATGGTGGGCAATGGGTTGAATGTCCAAATTGCTGTTTCAATGCAGCTTCAAAGAGCTCTACACAATCCCAGCCAAGGAAAAAGGGTTTTGTTTAGTGAAACGATCGGCCATTTAAAAAAAAAAAAATTTAAAAGCATATACTTTTTAACTACAAATGCTCGTCTTACACCAGCTCTACAATGTACATGTGCTCCTTCATGCATTACAGTACGTAATCACTTTGGAAAAGTTGCACATGATTAGTTCTTCATCTGTGTACTTTGATTCAAAGAGGTACGGTAGGGCGAAAAACTCCATCTCATTTTCTCCTCCAACTTCCAAATCATCCGACATTGTTGTTTTACCTTACGTTACTTAATGCATGAGGTCGAGCTAGTGCAAGATAAGCATTTCTGGTTAAAAACTATGTAAATTATTATTATTATTTTTTTGAAAATGACTGATCGTTTCGCTAGATAAGATGCTTATTCCTCAACTGGGATTGTGTAGAGCCCTCTGAGGCTGCACTGAAACTGCAATTTGGACCTTTAACCCTATATGGAGAAAAATCCTGGAATGTTTTCCTCTTTTCCACTGAGAAAGAATGTCATGAACATCTTGGGTGACATAGGGGTGAGTAAATAATCAGGAAATATATTAATTTATTCTTTCATCTGCTGAATACAAAAGAAGATATTTTTTAAGTATGCTCATAACCAAACAGTTGACGGCAGCTATTGACTTCCATAGTATTTTTGTCCATACAATGGAAGCCAATGGCTACCTTCTACTGTTTTGATAGTCACATTTTTTTTAAATGATCTTTTTTCATGTTCAAAAAAAAAAGAGAGAAAGAAACTTATATAGGTTTGGAACAACTTGACCTTAAAAAGTATGTTTAATGTACATTTAGACTCATGAACAGTCATGTCAAAAAGTTAGGACATCCTATTGAATTCCATGGTTTTCTGTATGGGGACATAATAAAACATTATCTTGTCCTTGGCAGGTCATAAAATTTGACAAATAAAACCTCAGATGAACAATAACACATGGCACAATAGCACTGTTTTATCATTATTTTAAAAATATATGCCTTTTATTAACTGATCATCATCAGGTGTGTGTTAACACAATGCCAAGGAGGTAAGACATCAGTGACACTCTTAGAGAAGCAATTGTTGCTGTCATCAATCTGGGAAGAGTAATACAGCCATTTCCAAACAATTTGAAGTCATCGTTCCACAGAGAGGAGGTTTATTCACAAGAGGGAGACAATCAAAACAGACACCAATCCTCCCAGGAGTGGATGTCTCAGCAAATTCTCCCCAAGATCGGACCATGTAATGCTCAGATAAATGGCAGACAACCCTTTCAAGAACTTTACTGCAGATTCTACAGGCCTCAGTTAACATGTTAAATGATAAAGTCCATGATAGTAAAATAAGAAAAATATGGGACAAGAATGGCATGTTTGGAAGGCTTGGCAGAAGAAAGCCTCCTCTATCAAAATAAACATGACAGCATGTTTTTAGGTTTGCAAAGTTACATCTGAACAAACCATATGACTTGTAGAACAGTGTGCTTTGAACAGACTAGACTAAAGTGGAGATGTTTGGCCATAATACACAGCACCATATTTGGCGAAAACCTAAAGAACATAACAGCAATAACAGCTCATACCAAACGTCACACATGCTGGTGGAGGGTAGATGATTTTGGGCTTGTTTCGAGCCAGGACCTGCGCACAACCTCTAAGTCAATAAGTCAACCATGAACTACTCTGTATACCAAAGTTTTATAGAGTCAAATGTGAGGATGTCCATCTGACAGCTAAAGCTTTGCCAACATTAGGTCATGCGACAGGACAATGATCAAAACACACAAAAAGTAAAGAATCAAGGGGTTGCAATAGCCCAGTCAAAGTCCAGACCTCATCCTGACTCAAATGCTGTGGTGAGAGCTGTGCATAAACAAATGCCCACAAACCTCAATAACATTAGAAGAGTGGGCCAAAATTCCTCTAGAATGATGCGAGAGACCAATAAAGTCATATAAAAAAATGATTACTTCAAGTTATTGCTCCTTTAAGTGGATCTACAGGTAACTGAAACATAGGGTGTTCTAACTTTTTCACACTTGACTTTTCCATCTTGGCTTTATTTTTGTTAAGTAAATAATGACACAGTGTGATATGTTATGTGATGTTGTTCATCTGAGGTTGTTTTCCAAATTTTAAGGCCTGGCAAGTAACAGATAATTTTTATCAGGTCCTAATACAGAAAATCATGGAATTCAGTAAGGTGTCCTAACTTTTTCACATGACTGTATATGTATTTTGCAGATCTCTGAGCAGGTGGATGATGTATGTGTTACACATGATGAGACTCTCAGTTTGGACTGTTTACAAGAAGACAGCGAAATCAGGTGGAAATTCACAATCACTACTGAGGTCAGAAATACTAACCTGCACTAACCTGCATCATCCTGCATCACCGTTTTTCCATATTGCACAGTAGTTACTGATAACCTCCTTGTTTTTTGTGTGTATTTGTGTTTTGTCTTTGTGTAGAGGTCCTTAGCTCATGTGGCTCTACTGAAAGCAGAAAATGGTGCTGTTTTCTCTTTGAGTGACAGTTTAAGGAACACCTTTCCCCCTATCACATACACTGCAGGCCACCACCTTCGTTCCTCTCTCTCCACCTACCAGCTGAGTGTGTCGTTCCTATCGTTCCGCCCTGGTGTGTACGAGCAGTGGTTGGTATTTGATTTCGATATACGTCCAGTTCTGCTCAGGAAACTGAAAGTGAGGGTCGGTCAGCAATTCCACGTCCAGCCAGATGAGGCAGAAGAGAGCGAATGTGCTGAGATTTTTTCAGATGAGCGCTGGAACAGAGGGAACAGGGTTATTGTGCCGTTCTTTGCCAGAAGGGAGGAGGACGAGCAGTTACTTAGTAAATACAAACCACCCAAGATTAACCTACAGTTCAGTCCTTATGCAGATCACAGTTCCCCGCTCCATCGAGACAATTACAGAGAGAGAGCTCACCACTTCCTGTTCACAGAGGAAATCGCAGAGGATGAGCTCATTAGCAGGTACAAGTAGTTTGTAGAAATAGTGCACCACTTGAAACACCCTTGGGTTATGGGTTAGTATTTGTTTCAGCATTGTTTAGGCCAGCATTGTTCCAAACCCATAAGAGCTTTGTTTATCTTTGAAACACAAATTAAGATATTTTTGATGAAATCTGAGAGCTTTCTGACCCTGCTTAGACAGGAATGCAACTGACACATCCAAGGACCAAAAAGCTACGAGAAAGCTACGAGAATACTTTTGGTGAAAAATTTATTCAACGATTTCTTCTCTTCTGGGTCAGTCTATATTGCGCTGCTTGCAAACAAGGCACAGCACATTTGAGTTCTTTTTGGTTTTCTCGTAGCTTAATAAACTTAAATTTGAACCACTGATGGACTATTTTACCAATGTCTTCACTACCTTTTTGGGCCTTGAACATGATAGTTGTGTTGCTGTCTTTGCAGGGTCAGAAAGCTACCTTAATTCAAAGTATACCTTAATTTTTATTAGCAGAATTTTCATTTTTGGGTTAACTAAAATGCTTATCTACCTTTTTTCACTGTGAAAGTTTCTTGGGAATGTGCGAGACATTTGATGAATTATAGACCAAGGACACATTATGTTTATCCAAATTGACTTCTCTTTAAATACAAATTCATGCCTGTCCTAATAAGAGTATAAAATGTGCACAAAGTGCAGTGCATCTTGATGTATTGTATAGATAAGATGAATGTAGAGGTGGATAAACAGGTTCGGGGTTCACAGGTGGATTTTACTTTAAAGATATTGATTGGTTCTTTAGTTCCAAGGGAGGTTATATCCTTATGGTAACAGCAATTCAATATGTAATTGTAAATAGTACTACATGCTGATCTAAGTCCAATAACCTTTTGTTGATATCTACAGGGCAACACTGTCATATTATCAGCCACACACAGACATATTTTCCCTAGCAGATACTGTTAGATCCTTTCTCCTGACGTTTTTTAATAATCTGAATACAGTTGAGTTAGATTACTTAGTGTGCCAACATTGTTCTACTGCCTAAACAAATTAGATTTTACTTCTTGAATAGAATGACTACATCTAAAATAGGTAATAGTTCCTCAACACATTCCTCTAACTCTGGAATTTGAACTCATTCAGGGTTCCGAAGCATTTGATGATATCTATGTATAATACAACTTGTATTATATAATGTATTATACAAGTTAGGTATAATAATCACTAAATTGAATATGAAGGTAACTGACAGCAAACTGAATGCAAAGATTATAGGCATTCTTTTTGACTGCCGTTTACACAAATGGTTGAAAATGGGCAGGGCTGCTTTAAAAATATGTTGCTGAGGCAGTGACGTATAAAAAGATGAAAAGATTACTGAATGAAATGGTGGATATGGTTTGGCGTTAATGCTCACATTGAATAGGTGGAATCCATTATGAATACTCCCATTACTGTGGTATGTCTCAGTAGCAACACTTCTTGCACTCTCTGACATATTTTACTGTCTGCCACTGCCAAAGTGTGATTCACTCTGGTAAATAATTAAGTGAAAAATATTTAGGGTGTGTGGCCACTAAAATTTCTTTACAGACAACTTTTTAGCACAGCTGTCTATGCCTGGCCATAAAACTACTTTTACATTGTTAAAAAGCTGTGAAATTTGGCCTACTGGTTTGATCTGAAAAGACATCTGTACATATAATCTTTTCACAAATTGTAATAAAATTCTTGGCTTGGTCTGAAGATCATATAGAACCAGTGGCGAGGTTAAGGGTGGGTCTCACCCAATGGAGTATCTCCAAGATGCGTCATCAATTGGTCACATTGGCAGCACGGAACGTAAACAATGCCACTAAACTGAATTAAACTTGCATATTTTGCGGATTATTGCTGCTGAAAATGATAAATTATTGTCATGTACTAATCTTTGGAGTACTATAGACTGCCAAAAGTTATAACAGATCAAAGAGAGGAGTGCAAAAAACTGTCTGAGGAACGAAAAGCGTTTGTGGTTGGCCAAACTGAACCAGGATTTCCAGGACAATAATCTTGAAAACATTTGTGTTTGTTCTTATCATTTCTGGTCAGGTAGGTGAAATATTAGGCTATGAATGATATCATGGTTGTTGTCCTGGAAATCCTGGTTCAGTTTGGCCAACCACAAACGCTTTCTTTACTTCAGACAGTTTTTTGCACTCTTCTTCCTGATTTATAACTTTTGGCAGTCTATAGTACTCCAAATGTTTTTCCTGATCTGACCGATTCGCACAGCCCAAAACATGACAATAATTGACCATTTTCAGCAGCAAAAATATGCAATTTCCATTCAGTTCAGTGGCACTGTTTACTTTCAATCTTGTGAAAACACTCTATTGGTTCTGTGATCTTAAGACAAAGCTAAAAGTAAACTTATTGTTTATCAGTAGGGATACACTGTATATCTGCATCATTTTGGTTTACAGTCCATAATAAAGATTTTATAATTTATAACTATTGGATATGTGCATGCATGCTCATTTTGTCTATTTTCACATTTATACATATGCAATATATTAATGGTTGGCTCTGTTTTCTTTTTACACACTTGTAGATTAAACATTTGTGCGAGAGTGTTTCTCTCTGACCAGTTAAGTGACGGCAAGTTTTTCACTGATTCAAGGACGCTCTTTGCCACTCTGAAGGTGCCCTGCTCTCTCACGCCAGATGCTCCTGAAGGGCTGATGCTTAAACGAGGGGTGCAGATGGCTTTGGTGAATTGCATACCAGCAAAGGCCAGTGAGTCAGTAGAGCACAGAAACAATGTGTATGAGGCATTGGTGCTCAAACAGGCTGTTGGTGAGTATCACATCAGTCTTCATCTGTCTGCACAGTGTGTGTCTGAGCTACAGCTGAAGAAAGAAACCTGGTGTAAAATGGAGGTTCAGTTTCAGTTGGATAGACTGTCGTTTTGTCAGATACACCAGGCTATTGACTACCTACCAGACTTGCACAACGTTCTGCCTGACTTCAGTAAGTGTTGTGTCCCTGTGAACATAACCAAACAGTCTGAATTAAACAACAAGCAGCAAATTGCCCTGAACTTCATCCTTGGCAAATGTGAGGGCAACAAAGTGGCTCCTCCTTTGCTAATATACGGGCCATTTGGCACCGGGAAGACGCTCTGTCTTGCTTCAGCAGCCACAAAGCTGGCTCTTCGTTCTGAAAACAAAGTGCTCATCTGTACATATACTAACAGGTACGTTTCTAAGTTGTAAATAAGTTTATGTTCATTTTAAATCATTATAGAGGGTATAACTTTTCGCAGTCTATAGTACTCCAAATGTTTTTCCCAGTCTGACCGATTAGTACAGACCAAAACATGACAATAATTGACCATTTTCAGCAGCAATAATCAGCTAAATTTACGAGTTCTGTTCGGTTTCTTGATATTGTTCACGTTCTGCTCCGCCATTATGGCCGATTGATGACGGATTGTGAAAACAGAAAGAAAGAAATTATGGAAAGAAATTATTTCAGACATTATACCTCAATTATAGTTTATAATTTTACAAAAGTGATTGACCAGATCAGAATTCATTATTCAGAAGAATGGCATAAAGAAGTTACTTGTTACTTATGTGTCCATTAAAAGCAATATTATGAGTTGTTTATTTGAATCATGAGATAGCAACAGTAATTAAATACGCGTTGCAATATTTTCCCTGTGTAAATAAAAGCTCCTGCCTAGTTAAATGTACATTTAAGAAATCTAATTTTGAGTTTCCTTCCCTGTAGCTCAGCAGACTTATATGTCAGAGAGCACTTTCATCCACACATTACAAATGGACACCCAAACCTCAAAATACTCAGGATAAAGGCAAACCGAGGTGGGGCATCAATCAGGGCAACAGATGACATCACTCTGAAATACTGTCTTTGCTCTCGAGATGGACAGTCCTTCATCCGCCCAGCACGCTCTGATCTAGAGTCACATCGTATTATTATAACCACCACATCAATGGCACGGCGTTTCCGTGAGCTGAAGCTTCCTGAAGGTTTCTTCAGTCATATCCTGATTGATGAGGCATCTCAGATGCTGGAGGGTGAGGCGCTCATGGCTCTGGGCTTAGCAGACAAACACACTCGAGTGGTTTTAGCAGGAGACCACATGCAGATGGCTCCAAAACTTTTCTCTGTAACTGATGACAAACGATCAGAACACACACTGCTGTATCGTCTCTTTCGCTACTACCAGGATCAGAGCAGCAGCATTGCCAAGAATAGCAGAGTCATCTTTAATGAGAACTACCGCTCAACTGCAGAGATCGTGGACTTTGTATCGACTCACTTTTATGTGAGTGATGGGATCAAGGCCAAAGGAGAGGTCCCTCCCCATCCAAGGCTACACCCTTTGATCTTTCAGCATGTCAACGGAGAATGCCATCTGAATTTCACCTCCACGTCCTGGTTCAATTTTGCTGAGGTCAACATTGTGGTCAACATAGTGCAAGAACTTCTGACTGGCTGGCCAATGGAGTGGGGTCAAAAAGAGCCTAAGCAAATCTGTGTTCTTAGTGAAGGCCAACAGGTACAATTCAAAGCATTTATCACTCTGACATATGGCAAATGAGTTATGACTAAAACCTAATGACATACTGTAAAAGAGCTGCTTGGTGACTTGCTCTATGAGCAATTATTAAATATCAAATTTTAATATTAATCAAACAGGCATAAGAAATGTAAGGAATTTAACTATTCTGCTTCCTCTTAATAATTTTTGTTCCTTAATCCTTTGATTTAAAATTCTTTTAGACATTTTGAGGAAGAAACATTAGAAAAAAAACACAACAAAATTCTAATACTGTATTGCAGGGCTGTCTAAACTCAGTTCTTGAGGTTCACTATACTCTAAAGTTTAGTTTTAACCCTAATTAAAGACACCTGAATCAGCTAATCAAGATCTTATTAGGCATACTAGAAACTTCCAGGCAGGTACAGTTGAAGTCAAAAGTTTTATTTTACCAATTTAAGAGGGAATCAAAACAAAATGCATGTTATTTTTTATTTAGTACTAACCTGAATAAGATATTTCAAATAAAAGTTTGCATGTAGTCCACAAGAGAAAATAGTAGTTGAAAAATTACCCTGTTCAAAAGTTTACATACACTTGATTCTTAATACTGTGTTGTTACCTGAATGATTCACAGCTGTGTCTTTTTTTCAGTGATAGTTGTTAATTAGTCCATTTTTTTTGTCAGAACACTGCCTGCTGTTCTTCAGAAAAATCCTTCAGGTCCCAAAGATTCTTTGTTTTTTCAGCATTTCTGTGTACCCGTGAACCCTTACCAACAATGACTGTATGATTCTGAGATCCAATTTTTCCACACTGAAAACAACTGAGGGACTCATATGCAACTATTACAGAAGGTTCAAACACTCACTGGTGCTTCTGAAGGAAACACAATGCATTAAGAGCCAGGGGTGAAAACATTTAAAATTTGAAGTTTAGGGTAAATTTTACTTATTTTGTTTTCTGGGAAACATGTACCTGTAAGTATCTTCTGTAGCTTCTGAAGATCAGTACTAAATTAAGTACTAAAAAAAAAAGATAATTTACATTTAGGCAAAATAAGAAAAATGTACACACCATTCAGTTTAAAAGTTTACACCCCCGGCTCTTAATGCATAGTTTTGCATATGAGTCCCTCAGTTGTCCTTAGTGTGAAAAGATATCATACAATCATTGTTGGAAAGGGTTCAAATACATAAAAATGCTGGGAAAAAACACTAAGAATTTGTGGGACCTTGTGGGTGTCACGCTTCAGACAAAACAAATGAACAACGACTTAGTAAACGAAAAGTATTTAATAAATCCAACGGGGAAACACAGGAACGCAGGATGGTAACAACAATGGCTGTGTCCAAATTCAGGGTCTGCATCCTCCTTAGGATCCTTCCTACCAGGTTGAAGGAGGAGGGGTCCTCCAAAGACCGCAAAACCTGGAAGTAGGTGTCAGTGAATTTGGACAGCCTACACTTCTTTCAGTTCCCTCCCTTCCCCGTTGTTCATATCGTGTCGCCTAGCAACCGTGACAGCGCTAAGCAAGAAGTAAGGTTATCTGTACTGCACAAAACATAATAACTACTCTTTCATCCCTAAAAGCGTTAAAAACATCTTCAATCACTAACAAGAAATTAGCTGTGTGTAAGGGGATATTCACACAGGCAGTAAGAAAGAAGCTAGTTTACGAAAGTGATGTTTTTTTAACATATATACATACAAATGTAAAAAAATAAGCTTAACGCTAAAACCAAAGGCCTAACTAGACAACCGCTGTAAAAAAATTTTTTTGAAACGCCAGTTTTTTTAAAACTTCCATCATTACTACCGCTTGCTTCGTCCGCCATTATTTGAAAATTCTGGAAGCGCTCTGCCGAAAGGAATTTTGGGATAGGTAGGACGGGAAAGGATCCACCAGACCCATCCTTCAAATTCGGGGAAAAGGAGGACGTATTTGTGGGCCGCATTTGAAGGATCCTATGAATTTGGACAGCCTTCGTCGCGGCACTGTGACGTAACATCCTTCAAATGAGTCCTCCGAAGGATGTAGACCCTGAATTTGGACACAGCCAATGTCCTACAAAACATGATGGTGAGCACACACATTAAATAGACACGGTGATTAACACACACAGGTGCAGGCAATGAGGGAGAAACCAAGCACAGAAAACAGCAGGGGGAATGGATGGGAGTAACCAACTCAAAGTCCAGGGGTGTGACAGTGGGTGGCTTTTTCTGAAGAACAGCAGGCAGTTTAACTGTACAGGACAAACAATGGACTTATTAACAACTTTCACTGAACAAAAAAAAAAAATAATAATAATAAATAAATAAATAAACAGCTGTGGACAAGACAGTATTAAGAATCAAGTGCATGTAAACTTGAACGGGGTCATTTTTACCAATTCAACTACTATATTCTCTCGTGGACTATATGTAAACATATTTTATGTTAAATATCTTATTTAGGTCAGTACTAAATAAACAATAACATGCATTTTGTATTATCCCTCTTATTTTGGTAAAATAACATTTTGAAGATTTTGCAGTGGTGGACAAAGTACACAAATCAAGTACTTGAGTAAAAGTACAGATACGTATAATACAATATTACTCCAGTAAAAGTAAAAGTACTCCTCTTTCAATTTTACTCGAGTGAAAGCACAGCCTACTACATTTTTTGTGTACGTAAGTAAAAAAAAAGTTCTGAACTATTTTGCAATTTTATATAGGCTATTTAATTAAATTTATTATATTAGCATATATTTTTTTAATAATTACAAACGGCTCATTTGAATCAGTGAGTTGTCAACTCAAGAACAGCTGCAATTGACCTTATGCACGGAGCGTTCTTTAGAACTTCCGCATAAAGATAAGCCAGCTCGTAAACTTCAGCTGAGGCTCATTTTATATGTGCTATAGACCTTTTTCCTGAACACGGAAGTAAGTCCGACTCTTAACTGAAAGAATGCTTTGCATTTCCGGTCTGCATTGTTTTTAGTCAAATTAGGGTATATTCCGAGCTAATAAACTAATGTTAAACCTATTAAAATGTTTTTAAAAAGCAAATGGCGCCATAGCGCCATCACTTGGCAATGTCGCAATGACCGTCATTTGTCAGTGCCTCACTTTAATGAGTGTGTAGATGACACGAAGCAGCGGACGTTAGCTACATTAAAAAGACATGGACGCTATTTGAATGGGTTCCTATGGAAACCGGAACAGAAAAGCATTCAATCTGACGTTAGAATTCGTAATGGCGGCGCTCATCGTTTACTCAGGAAAAAGGTCTATATAGACCTTTCTCACAACTTCCGTATTTTGCGCCGGAAATACGTAATTGCTGTGTAAACCCATTTCCGCCCCGGTATGCCGGTAACCAGTTAAACAACGTGAAAAACGCTTAACGTGGCTTAATGTATGTAAAAAACGACCAGGAAACCGCAAGTTTCTGTCAGACCTTACGTGGAACAAACATTAACTACTATCAAAAGAACGAGCCCTTATTCCACATATAAAGTGAATAATATCACGTTAAGCGTTTTCTCCCCCATAGAAGCCCATTATAAGGAAACAGCTTAACGTGGTTTACGTACCTCAACAGCGACCAGGGAAAACCAAACGTATGTTAAATTTGACTTATAATAAATACTTGCTGCTGTCAAAAGAACGAGCTCTTATTCAGCATATAAAGTGCGCGCCCCATAGAAGTCCATTATAACAAACAATGTTAAGCTTTTTCCTTAATGGAGTTCTATAGGGAGAAAAGCGTGATATTATTCACTTTATATTATTCACTTTATATGCTCAATAAGAGCTAATTATTTTGACAGCAGAAAGTGTTTATTATAAGTAAAATTTTAAGCCACGTTAAGCTTTTTTTTTTGTATAATAGACTTCTATGGGGCGCGATCACTTTATATGCTGAATGAGAGTTCGTTCTTTTGAGAGCAGCAAGTGTTTATTTTAAGTGAAATTTAACAGAAGTTTGGTCTTCCCTGGTCACTGTTAAGGTAAGTTAATAAACCAAGCTGTTTCCTTATAATGGGCTTCTATGGGGGAGAAAACGCTTAACGTGATATTATGCACTTTATCTGTGGAATAAGGGCTCGTTCTTTTGATAGTAGTTAGTGTTTGTTCCAAGTAAGGTATGACAGAAATTTGGGGTTTTCTGGTCATTTTTTACGTACGTTAAGCGTGTATAAACGCGGATAAACTCTTAGTGGAAAAACGTATATCCTTTATCCAATTTGTTCCTCTTTGTGACGGAGTTTTCCTACACGACTCTTATGGGGTCTACAAAAGTTATCTTTGACAAACCAGCGAGGGAAGTTGTGTAGACTCTCTCCATTTTAATTTTAAATTACCCGGCTTTCTGCTGTGTTGACATTACACAGGAAGTCTGCATACCCTGCGATTGCGTATTTCCGGTTTCTGTGAAAAAGGTCTATTGGTGAACACTCTTGAGATTCCTCTACTGCTTCATTCTTATCAGAAACTGAGAATAATAATAATCGCAACATTGTAAATAGCCATAGCGGCACGAACATTCAGTTTCATATTATTTAACAACATCATTTAAATACGGAGCCTAGAAATCCCAGGAGATTACATTTAAATGCTGACAGCAAACACTATCATAACGTGTTTAGGCGACCGTTGGCTTGCTAGCGATACTTCCCTTCAAGAACATCTTAATCGTATTCTTGATAATCGCCTTCATAGTCATGAACACATTTTTAAAATCATGTAATATTTTAAAGCCTTTATCATTTTTCAACTCCCCAGCTGTGCAATACAATTCACGTCAAAGATCACATTTCATTCATAATGACAACATGGAAAAATTTATTTTCACGGAAAACGTCTTTTTTAAAGTTAAAATTTAAATTATCCATATAACCAAAAGATGGCAGTAGAGGATCGCTGCAGCTGCCATTTCAACCAAAGAGTATAGAATACCAAGAGGCGAAACTCTGATGCTTTTCTGGTAACAGCCACTAGATGGCGCTTCAGTAGCGCGGCCGCCATTCTGGAGTGAAAATTCCAACTGGACAACAGCGCAGAAGCAGACAGAATGACAACGAAATATTAGTCAAAGTGGAAATAAAACAACGCAATGACTGCAGGCAGGTAGTGTGTGACCTTAAAAATTGCAAAAAAGTCACTCAAACTGTTAGATTTATTTTACGGATCAGAATCCATTACATTTTACGCACCCAAAATTGGCGAATCTCACAGCCAATTCAGAAGCACAATAGATCAATTTCTCAAATTAAGTCATCAGTAAATGTTATGACTACTAGAGTAAAAGTTGTATTGTATTATGAAATATATTTTATGTTATCAATTGTGGAATCCAACCATTACATTTGAGGCAGCCTGCTGATTTTTTTTTAATGCAACTTTATGCATTTACTATTACTATTGTTATTTACTATTATAGCCTAGGTCTGAAATATATGTTTTATTTCTACATTATATTGTACGTGTTAAACACACTACAAATATGATCGTACAGAACATGATGTATTGCTGTGTCTTTCATAATTAAATAATTAAATAATTTTGGAGTTTTTAGTCATGCTTTAATGGCCATAAATATAAGACAATACTGCAAAAACAGTTTAATGTTAAGCTGTTATATTCATGTTATTTATTTATTGTTTAACATTCCCAATTTTCGAATGCATGCCCTTAAATTAATTATATATGTTGGTATTAGTTCAGCGTTTATAATGCTAGAGAGCCAAGATTTTGCGAAAAATAATTGCAAGACAAAGTCTGTTTTTGATAATGTAGCCTACTTTATTTTGTGGTGTCATATTTTTTAATTGCATTAATTAGGTTAGGGTACGTACAAAACATTCACAAATCATTTTACTAACAAACGAGTTATGGTTTAATAATTAACAGAAGTAATATAGGCTAATACAAAAAAAATATAAGAAATGAACAGAAAGGAGTAAAAAAATAAATATTTAAAAATGTTGTCATCATTCAGGGTGTGTATTTTAGCTTTAATGTTCCTTTTTTTTTTTTTTTTTTTTTTTTTAACAAAGCAGCTGATAGCCATAGCGACAGCATGTAGTTAGTGGGCTGCCGAGTGGCTTTCACTCCAAAATGGCGGAAGCGTAGGGCTGCTGCTGGGCGCCGCTGTTGCAATGGAACGTTCTATTGACTTTCACTTCTTGTCAGTATAAATTCTTTGTTTCAACTCCCATTTTTTCAAGACGTCTTGCTTTTCGATTTATTATAAAATTACTAGTAGGCCTATTATAAATTGTAGTACTTTTACCACACAAAAGTATATAGTATAGCAAGTGCAAAAGTCATTATAAGCTCAGACAGAAACAGCCTATAAGGATATGGATTATTTAAATACTTAAATAAGTTAAATATTAATGGTATAATAAATATATCATGCACTAAATATAAATCGATATGAATTTTAAATATTTTATATAATTTAATAACATCTTTTAAGCTTTATCTTGAACTGTAAAAGCTATTAAATAGTCTATATTTAACCAACACAAACTTGTTAATGCTGTAGTTTTGTTACTCTGAATGTAGTCTGATTCATTTAAGGCACAGCTCTTTTTTTGACATCAGCTTGTCAGATGTTTTGTCCGGTCATTACTGTCAATCATAGCAATGAATCGCGCATATTTAGCCGTTTTACTCGCATATTTTTTCAAACTGGCATTTGTCATTCTTGAAACGGTATATGTGGATGGACATTTGGTCCTCTTAGACAAACAAAACTTTTCTTCGATTGTGAATGGATTATGTAGAGAAAACGAACAAAGTGCGCTCATATTACGGCACAGTACAGTTGACCGGAAATTACTTAGCTGGCTTGACTAAACAAGGAAGTAATCCGTGCATATGGTCAATTGGATCAGTCCAATTCGTGAATGAATCGTTTGTTGCGATTTGTAAACCGATTTAACAGGTTCATTGAAAAGAATCAGTTTGTTCATTAATCAGACACTGCGTCTCGGGACACGTGATATATTATAAGGAGAAACGACATGTTTTGTGAAATGTAGTGAAGTAAAAAGTATGGTCTTATGCTTTGGAATGTAATGAAGTAAAAGTAAAAGTTACTCAAAATAAAACTACTCCAGTAAAGTACAGATACTTGAAAAATGTACTTAAGTACAGCAACGAAGTACAACTACTTCGTTACTGTCCACCACTGAGATTTTGCAAGGTGTATGTAAACTTTTGACTTCAACTATATGCTGAGGAAATTTGGAGCTAAACTCTGCAGGACACTCGCCTAGTCTGGACACCCCTGTTAAAATGATAATAAACAGTAATAGTTTTCAAAGTCTTGAATTCTGTTACAATCACAATACTGATACATCATCAATACATCCTTTCTCTTTCCATTCTTCAGCTTGAGGTAATCAAAAATCATCTCCGCCAAAAAGGAGTTCATGGAGTGTCTGTTCAAAATTTAGCAAACATTCAAGGTACTGGGGATTTCAGAACATCTGATATTTTATTTCAGTCACAATTAGTGTCTGCCTGTATGTTTTTTTATTATTATTGTTGTTATTATGTTTACATTTATGTGTCCTTATAGGAAAACAGTTCAGAGTCATCATCATAACTACAGTTCAGACCAGAGAGCGACTTCTTCAATCAGAGTCAAGCTGCCCAGAGTTTTTTGATGACGTTCGTGCAGTGAACACTGCCTTGACCAGAGCCCAATCACTGGTGATAGTAGTTGGAGATGCTGGTGCTCTTTGTTGTTTTGGAAAGTGCTCAAAAATCTGGAGGTCCTACATAGAACATTGCATCAGCAAGGGCAGCGTTAAACCAGATAATCTGACCAAAGATGTTCTACGACAGGAAGTATTAGAAATTTCAAAATTTCAAAAGACAGAAAAGGTAGAAATGCCTGAGAGTGATGTACCTCTTCAGGCTGAAACTGATGCTATACTGAAAGAGATGGATGGCTATGATTCTGATGCTCAGGACTCAGATGAATCGATTGAACAAAAGAGGCCTTTATTCTCTTCTTCTGAAAAAGAAAACCTTTTGGAGCTGATCAAGAAACAGCCTGCTATCTACAAGCATGGAGAATTGGTGATGAAGGGACACCAGTCAGGCTATGTAGTACCCTATGACAATCCATTAAAACACATTAATATTACAGGGAGGAAAAACATCGGCATGTCTTTCCCTGGGGATGAAGTTGTGGTTGAGACTGGACGAGATGATGAAGGCAGTCCTACTGGGAGAGTTTTAGGTTGCACAAATAGACGACATACATCCTCTGAATTTGTGTGTTTTTTAGAGGATGAAAATTACCACAGACGAATGCAGAACAATGACAACAACTTGTTGCCAAAAATGATGATACCTCTAAACCACAACACCACCAAAATACGTATCTTGGTTAGGAAACAAGCTCGCAATTTTATTCCAGTATGGAAGTATGTCGATCACAGTTGGACAGTAACAAGAACTTTTCGTGTTGATGAACAAACAAAACAGAATCATGTTTTTGTTGTTCAGATTTTGGGCTGGAAAGAACACTGTTCATTTCCGCTAGGCAGAGTTATTGATATTCTACCAGTTGGGACATCTTTAGAGGAGGGACTTGACATTTTAAAATCAGAGTATAAACTAACACCTCCTCCCCTGCCTGAAACATTTCCAGAGATAAATGATGATGGAATTGATGACAACAAAAGAACAGATTTCACAGGTTTAAAATTTACCTTTACTGTTGATCCACCCGAAGCTAGTGACTTAGATGATGCCATTAGTGTTAACAATCTGGGAAGCTGCTATGAAATAGGGGTCCATGTTGCAGATGTGGCTAGTTTTTTGTCTAAGGACAGTTCTCTCGATAGCTTTGCAAAAGAGATGGGAGCAACTTTTTATGATCCTGGAAAAGAACCTACATTCATGTTCCCAAAACATCTTGCCACTACCTCTTGGAGTCTTATAAAAGATGAAGATCGCAAAGCCATTTCACTAATTGTCAGAGTGGATAAGCAATCAGGAAACATCTTAGAAAGGGGATTTCGTCTCTCTAAGGTCAAATCTAAAGAGAAGCTAACTTACAAGGAGGCTGAGAATATGATAAGTCAGTGTGACGGTGAGCTAAGATTTGATACTTTGGATGACTGTGTCAGGGTGGCTTACCATTTTGCCCGAAGCCAGCGCAAAGCACGACTTAAAAAAGACTGGAACTATGCCCAACCTGATAAAGACCGGAAGCCAGGGGAGAGAGAAGCAAATCTAATGATTGAAGAGTTAAACATAATGTTTAATTATGAAGTGTCCAAAGTTCTGACCATACACACAGACACTAAACTTTGCACTCCTCTGAGGTGTCAGGCTCCCCCTTTGGCAGAACAATTGGAGATGATGAGTGATCGACATATGGAAGTCATTCCTTTATCCTCACACCTGACATTTCATATAGACAGAAATCGAGTGGACCTGAGTAACACAGTCACCTTCACTGTGTATTCTCTAGGGTCTAGAGATGCCAACCCCAGCCACCTACGAGATGCTATCTCTGTCAGTGACTCTAAATATCATTTTGAAATTGGAGTTCACAAAGCAGATTTTTTTAGCTATGTGTCTGAGGACAACATTCAGAACTTGGTAGCACAATCAGACATGTGGAGTTTGACACATGGGAAAACTCGTCGCTCACTCTCTTTAATTATGAAAGTGGAAAAGAAAAAAGGCAAACTAGTGGAGCAAGAGTTGGTGCTTTCCCACATAAAGTCAAGCAGGGTATTGTCCTACAGTGAAACCGATAGCATCATCAACCAGCCAGGTGAAAATGAGATGAAGTGTGATTCTCTAGAAGGCTGCATCCTTGTGGCTTATCAGTTTGCACTTGATCACAAGAAAAAGAGACTCTCTGGACATGTGGACAGTTCTAGTCCTGATGATCCCACATCAGCTGAAGACAGCAAGTGCAGGTTAATGATGACGGAACTGAAGCTGATGTTTGAAAGAGCTATTGATCAGCTGATTGGTGTCCCATTTCCAAACACATGTAACTGTCCGGTGACAGCTTCACCTGAACTGGTGAGGAGACTGAAGAGAGACAATGAGGAGCATGGTTCCCTTCATGCACTGGAGGAATATCTGGATTCTAATGATGAGCAGAACTATGGTATTTTCATCATCCTGACATCTGTGTGGGAAAAGATTAAATCAGCAGCTTTGACATCTGACTTTTACAGAATGGCTGATCTGATTTCTACAGATGACATTCATCCACAGTTGGCTCCAGCAATTCTTCAATTAAGGACTAGTATCAATAAGGCCTTCTTCGTTCGTTCTCTCTCCTGCAGTGAAGCTTTACTTGGGCACTATTCATTGCATCTGGACTCCTACACACAGGCATCCTCACCCATTCGCCGATACATAGATGTGGTTCTTCAGAGGCTCATGCATGCAGTTCTCAGTTATCGTCCTGTTGAGTACTCTCAAGCAGACATTGATCTGTTGTGTGACAAGTCGAAAAGAGATCAAATGAGGGCACAACAGTATGAGAGCAAAGCAGAGTCACTCCATCTTGCCATCAATCTACATAAACAAAGCACATACAAAGTGGCTTTTGTCACTGTTGTTCGACCAGACAGTGAAAGTTTCAAATTATCATTTCCATTTGACAAAGGAACTTTCCCTGATAGGCTTCCTGTTAAGTACAGAAATTTACAACTTGAGGATCAACCAATATTTGACAAAAAACAGAAACAAGTGACACTGAGTTGGAAAAAACGGATATACTCATTGAGCATGACCCAGACACCAATGCAGAACTTGAATTCCTGTTCAGAGATACAGCAAAGCACCTGGCACGCCATTGTTGAAGCAGTACGAGACGAACACTGGGAACAGGCAAAATCCCTTATATTGGCAACAGATGTGAGAGATCACAGTGAGACAATTGATACATGTCAATTGGATCCTGATCGCATTTTTATGTCTGAAGAAGATCATCATACTGACTGCACGCTCCATTTAAAAGCTGGAGATACTGTACATGTCCAGCTGACCTCCGAAAGGGACAGGGGCTACTGGGCACCAACTGTACAGTTATTGAGTGTGAGTTCAAACTTTGAGATTTGTGTGGAACATGCTGACAATCCAATTAAGTGCTTTTCCAAACTTGCAAACTGCCCATCCAAAGGTAACTATAAGGATTTAGAAGAATATGTGCAGATATGGAAGCCTCTCTGTGACATGGAGTCTGCTGCTACTGCTGTGGATGATAGCGACTGTGTTGTGATAGAGAATGTGCTCATAACTTGGAATTCATCCTTTGATGGTTCAAGACTCTCTGGAATGTTCTCTCTGCCTGTGGAAAAGGTCAAGGAATGGGCAATTGAATTTAACCTGGCCAAGTGTTTTCTCTGTATCCGAAAGAGAGTTTTAAAGCAGAACCAAGCAGATCAGTCAGAGCTGGATCCAAAATACTTTACTTGGGTGGCCCATGGTTTGACAACCCAATGTGTGGATCCTCCCGAAAATAGTGTGAATAAGTCCAAAATTATTAACTTTATCATAAAATATGCTTCCATGAACATTCCAGAATTCAAGAGGAAAACTACATTTACGGTGGAGATGATCCCAAAACTCATTCCAGACATGTAAGCATGTGACATACAACAGACGCATTACACAACAACTATAAGTCTTCAATACAGTTACAACTAAACCCTTAATGTTACAAGATTGTGTAAACTGCATTACACCAAATCTAATTACATTATTTAAATTTTGTAAATTCGTGTATGAGTTCATAAATATATTTTGTTCAATATAGAGATACAAAGTTATAACAACCAGTTGCATTGATGTCTAATTTTTTCTGCTTGATTCATCCAGACGGAAAGAAAATGCAGTGAATAATTTACCCTCAGCTAATGAACTCGTTAGGAACATTGCACTAAGACACCGGATTCCAAAAGAAAGTATGTATTAAACACATAATGTGCTTCTGAAAAACTAGCCAGTCAAAATGGTGATGCATATAGTTGCACAACCTTTTTTACATTTCATACAAAAACCATGAATGTTTGTGAAAACATTCGAATGCAACATTTGATGTCATTCATATGCATGTTTAGTGAATGAGACCCACTGTTCTTTGCAGTTAATTACAAATTTCTCTTTTTGGAGTACTTAAAGTACAGTATATACAGTATAGTTGGCCACCAGGTTTGCACACATTTTAGAAGAGATTTTGTCCGACTTCTCTTTGCAGATCCTCTCATAGTCATTAAGATTTCAAGGCTGACATTTTGGCAACTCAAACCTTCAGCTCCCTACACAGATTTTCTATTGGATTAAGGTCTGGAGACTGGCTAGGCCATTCCAGGGCCTTAATGTGCTTCTTCTTGAGCCACTCCTTTGTTGTCTTGGCCATGAGTTTTGGGTTATTGTCATGCTGGAATACTTATCCACAACCAATTTTATAATGCCCTGGCTGAGAACAGGAGGAAGATTTGACAGTACATGGCCCCATCCATCGTCCCGTTGATGCGGTGCAGTTGTCCTGTTCCCTTAGCAGAAAAACACCCCCAAAGCATAATGTTTCCACCTCCATGTTTGACGGTGGGGATGGTGTTCTTGGGGTCATAGGCAGCATTCCACCTCTTTCAAACATGGGAGTTAAGTTGATGCCAAAGAGCTTGATTTTGGTCTCATTTGACAACAACACTTTCACCCAGTTCTCCTCTGAATCAGTTAGGTGTTTATTGGCAAACTTCAGATGGGCCTGTACATGTGCTTTCTTAAGCAGGGGAACTTGCGGGTGCTACAGGATTTCAGTTGTTCACGGTGTAGTGTGTAACCAATTGTTTTCTTGGTGACTATGGTCCCAGCTGCCTTGAGATCATTGACAACTGTTTTTACCTTCTCACCAAGCTGCTTGGCGACGGTCTAGTAGCCCATTCCAGCCTTTTGTAGGTCTACAAGCTTGTCCCTGACATCCTTGGACAGCTCTTTGGCCATGGTGACGAGTTTGGAATCTGATTGAATGATTGCTACTGTGGACAGGTGTCTTTTATACAGGTAACAAGCTGAGATTGAAGATGAATCTCATCTTGTTACCTGTAAAAAAGACACCTGGGAGCCAGAGATCTTGCTGATTGATAGGGGGTCAAATACTTATTTCACTCATTAAAATGCAAATCAATTTAGAACTTTTATTTGAATTGCATTTTTCTGGATTTTTTGTTGTTATTCTGTCTCTCACTGTTAGACCTACCATTAAAATTATAGACAGATAATTTCTTTGTCAGTTGGCAAACGTACAAAATCAGCAAAGAATCAAATATTTTTCCCTCCATGTATTAGCGTCTCTAATTTTTAAAAAAATGTTCTACATTTAACACCACAGTGAACCACAATGTGAGCTTAAAATGATATATTTTTTACTAAAGTTTAGTCCTTTGGTATTTAAGGTACTTGTGGTTCTTTCAATCCACAGGCTCTGAACCAGCTGTATACCCACATGTGCTTAAGAGAGCGGAACCACCAGAAGGTCTGCCTCGACTGAATGAAAGCCAGTTTAAAGCTTTGGAACAAGCTCTGAAGAACAAATTCACTCTCATTCAAGGACCTCCAGGTTACACATTCTGAGCAAATGCCATTTTTTAGTAATTTAAAGATCACAAGACTCAGTCACAAGCATTTCATCACTTTTTCCTAAATGTTTCTTAATAGTACTGAAAGAGTGTTTTGTTTATTATTTATAGGAACAGGAAAGACAGTTGTAGGAGCGTACATAGTGTACTGGTTCTCACAGCTGAACTCTAAGAATCCTTGGAAGCTGAAGGAGCTGAAAGACAAAGATAAGAAAGAGGTTATTCTTTACTGTGGACCCTCAAACAAGTCTGTGGATGTAGTTGCAGGTTAGTGCTGTATCTATTTGAGATACAGAGAGAATTTGTGTAAAAAAGAAATAGTTTGTATTTATGTGCTTGTGTTGTGTGTACAGAATACCTGCTTAAGTTTGGAAATAAGCTGAAGCAATTACGTGTGTACAGCAGACAGATGGAGATGCAGGAGTATCCCTACCCCGGCAGTTACCTTCAGTTATCACACAAATCTCTGCGCCAAGAGCAGTCTAAACCTGAGCTCAGGTACAACCATACTAACATTTTGTGATCAGCTAACATCACATTTGATATTATTCTGTCAGTTACTGAATCTATAACATAAGGGAGGGTTCAAATTGAACAAATTTTTTTTGTCTGTCATGACCACTGTCGTCAAATAACTTACAATTAGCATACATTTTAGGTTGGGGGTATGGTTCTGTTCTGGGCAAACACTTGCATGGATAGGAGTTGGGAGAGCATAAATAACCCCCCTATAGGGTAAACAGAACAGAACCAACATTAATGATAAATGTAGTAGATATCATTAATGTTCTAAGTGATTATTTAATTTAACAACATAATTAACAAGAAATATGCAAGCCAAGTCCTTACTGCACAAGAGGGGGAGTTGGGGATGGAGATGGGCGGTTCCTGAGCAAAGCGATAGCTGCTGAATAATGACTAAAAGGACCTTATATAGGGAATTATGATTGGTGTTGTATTCCTATTGGTAGATGTGGATCAGCTGATCAAGCTTGACTAACATAACCTGCCAGAACTAACGCTGCGCTCCATTTCTATGTTTATTAATGTTATTGTAAATCTCTTTCTGTAGAAATCACAGTATCAGTGTGCATATAAATGTGCTCAATATGCACAGTACTCAAAAATTTCATTCTTTTGTCTAGGGACATAACACTTCATCACAGAATTCGAATGAATTTGAAAAATCCTTTTTCTCAAGCAATACGAAACTTTGATGAAAGAATTGCTAACCGGGATTTACTGACAGATGCGGACATAGAAGAGTAAGTAGAAGTCTCTGTTTTATAAATGCTTCTTTCTCCTGTTTGGAAACTGTAAAAATCTAACTATACAAACATTTAGCCTAATTTCCATCATTTCTTTCTCCACCCAACTAAGCCTTCTACACACTGCACGATTTTAGCAATCCTATAAGATCATTGCTGATCACACTGTGCAACATGGATCTAATAAACTTGGGTAGACTAAAATGCATGTATAGAATAAACTAAAATGTCATCAGCATGCAATAGTGGTAACAAAAAGAACATAATAAATCACACTTTGGCAGTTGTAGTTGTAGTGCCATCTTTGAAACTTTCTCACTGTACGACATTGGACCACAGATTAGGAGCCACAATCACAGAAATCGGCAAGATTGTTTCATGATGCCAATGCACATGCAGTGTGTATTTGAGCTTTAAGCACATCTTTGTATCTAACAGTATGTCTACAAGTGTGTGATATGAATGCATGTCTGCATGACTTTTAATTGTGTGCTTCCTCAGATATAAGAAGCTGCTTAATTCTGCACGTTTGTATGAACTGGAAAGGCATGATATTATTCTATGCACCTGCACGGCTGCTGCCTCTCCCAACCTTACCAAGAAACTCAGTGCACGACAGATTCTCATCGATGAGTGTGCCATGGCAACCGAACCCCAGACGCTTGTCCCATTGGTCAGCTTTAAACCTGAGAAGGTCAGAATGACACTTGACCTATCCATAGCAAACAAGCCTGTCAAAAACATTTAATGATTCACGATTTTATCACGATTCTTTGTCATGTTAGTTTTACTATTTACTGTTTTGCAAGTTGTCTGAGCAGTACAGCCAAACTAATTTCCCTATTTTAAAACCAGAGTCTTACAAGGTAACAACATTTAAAATAAAGAGAATGGCAGATGTTTAGGCCAAAGTGGGTGAAGATAAAAAATCTTTATCATTATTGTATCTTTATTATTAAAAAATAAGAACAAAGATAGGCTACATGTTACAAATACACACAATATACAAATAAAAAAACAGTGCTTTAATTTTCAGGTACAGTAGGTGTATTTAGCAGTAGCATTCAAGAAATTGAATTAACAAATATAAAAATATACAGTGCCCTCCACTAATATTGGCACCCTTGGTAAATATGAGCAAAGGTGGCTGTGAAAATAAATCTGCATCATTTATCCTTTAGATCTTTCATTCAAAAAATTCACAAAATTCTAACCTTTCATTGAAGTAAAACAATGGAAACGGGGGGGGTCTAATTATGAAATAAATGTTTTTCTCTAGTTCACGTTGGCCACAATTATTGGCACGCCTAGAAAGAAGCACCAACATGAAGCTGAGAATCTGATGGATCTGGAGAAATTCTGTATGAAGGAATGGTCTCTGAGCTCATGTCAGGTGTTCTCCAAACTCATTAGACATTGTTAGAGAAAACCCAGAGCTGTTATTTTGGGAAAAGGGTGTTGCAGTAATTGGATAGTTTCCATTGTTTTACTTCAATGAAAGGTTCGAATTTTGTGAATTTTTCGAATGAAAGATCTAAAGGATAAACTATGCAGATTTATTTTCACAGCCACCTTTGCTCATATTTACCAAGGGTGCCAATATTAGTGGAGGGCACTGTATATATACACTACATACAAATATTATACATTGACTCTTATTAAAGCAACTGTAGTAAAGTTCTTCAGTCAAGGATAGTGAGTGACTTTTCTTTGTTTTGTTTCATTAATGACCATTAAAATGACAGTTCTGTCATCATTTACTCACTCTTGAGTGTTTTTTAAACTCAAATTAGTTTTTTTTCTTCTGTTGAACAAAAAACTTATTTTGAAGAATGTGGGTAACCAAACAGTTGCTGGTCCCTAGTCACTTCCATAGTATTTTATTTATTTTTCCCCCACTATCAAAGTCAATAGGGACCAACTTCTGTTATCCACATTCTTCAAAATATCTTCAGCACAAGAAAAAAAAAATTAATAGAGATTTGGGACAACATGTGAATGAGTATATTCTGAGTGAACTGTCCCATTAATGACAACCGGCAGCATGTTAAGTTCTGTCGCTTTATGAGCTGCACGCATCTAATATACAGGCGCGTTTTTCTTTCAACTGTTTACTTTCACTTTCATCATTTTTTCAGACATTTTAATCATCATATCACACACCCTACATACAACAATACAGCAGGAACTTTTGAAAAGCAGAATAAGCAAGTTTGAACATCGCATTCTGCACAGCATTATGCTTAATTATAAAAAAAGAAAGAAAAGCATTTAAAAACTAAATGCAAAGAAAAAAAATGATAGAATACAGTATATAGTAGTATATAGAAGTTGATGTGTCGACTTTATGAAATTAACAAGAATTTGCATATTCATATGTAGGATTATGCATTAAGTGTTTTATGAATATGTCTTATGAATTATTATATTTATATCATTATTAATCTTTTTGAGAATATGTATTCAATGCTCTGACAGTTTTGCCCTGACTGACCTTTTGAGACATGACATGAGACTGTATGATGTTGCTATGTAGCTATGTTATTTTCATACATTTAATCATATCTATCATTAACTCCGACAGACAGACCGATGTTCTTAGAACAAGAAGTACTTCTTAGTAAATGTGCCTTTTTAAAGTTTGGGTTGGTGGACAAATATGCAAATTAATAACACTTTTGATCACGAGCTGAGACATGAGTATTGCGTTCTTAATTAAAATATAGAAATATTAACACACATTAATAATCATCTTGAAATATTAGAAGTTTGGTTATGTCTTATTGATTAAGCTACTCAATATAGAGCTGACTGCTTTATTCATCCTTCAAAGTACATGTTTCATCTGTATTTTTCCATCTATGTATGTGTGATGTCCGAAGCACAGTTCCGCAAAATGGTTATTCTTGGTACTTAATGAAGACAGTTTAGATGGACAATTAGATTAATATTAACAAGTCTCAATGTCTCAAGATATAAATTAAACTAAAAAGGAGAAATGAAACTGCACTCAACCAAGTTTATAATTACTAATCACGAGTTTATTTACGAGTTTATTTATTGATGTATTTTCAGCTTACTTTGACCTTCAGACTTCCTGAGTTGTCTGGTTTTAGGGTATAAAGAGTCTTGCAATTTTATTCAGATCGGAGACTTCAGACTTCTCAACCTCCTTTACTCCGATCTCGACTTTCTTCTGGGTGCACCTGAAACGGTCTAATTTTCTATTAGACTTATTTTTCTCAGATTTGATATTAGTATTTGACAAAATTTGACTTTATTAATTGCAATTCGGCTTTTATGGAATTATCACCTTTTAAAGGAACACTCCACTTTTTTTGGAAATAGGCTCATTCTCCAACTCCCCTCGAGTAAATAAGTTGAGTTTTACCGTTTTGAAATCCATTCAGCCGTTCTCCTGTTCTGGCGATATCACGCTTTGCATAAATCATTGAATCCTATTAGACCAATAGCATCGCGTTCAAAAATTACCAACGAGTTTTGATATTTGTCCTATTTAAAACTTGACTCTTCTGTAGTTATATCGTGTACTAAGACCAGCAGAAATGTAAAGCTGCGGTTTTCTAGGCCGATAAAATTAGGAACTACACTCCCATTCCGGCGTAATAGTCGAGGAAGTTTGCTGCCGTAACATGGCCGAAGCAGGCGCATTAATACCACACAGCGCCTGAAATTAGATCCCAGCTAGGTAACTTCCAATATGACCGGCGCTAAGTTCGGTAATTCCGGTTGTTGCAGCTGTCAGAGTTGCAGCTGGTAAATTGTTAGTGGCTGGAGACCTGTGTGTGATTAGCCATGGTTATGTGCATTGTAAGGGGCTGTGATAGTAAGTCGAAGACTTACTCTACTACCATGTTTCATAGAATTCTCACGAAAAAAAAGCAATTCCGACTAACGAATCAATGGCTGGTTGCTCTGAACATAGATCTCAAAACACCGTTAGAAACGATCAAGAAATGGCGTGTTTGCTCCGAGCATTGCTATTGTTGGCTAACGTTACCTGTGAAATGCAACCCCTGACGACTAGGTTTGGGCGAACAGTTGGCTTAGTATTTTCTCGGCGTGTGACGTTTTTCCAGTTTATTTTGTCAAACTGGAAAAAAAAAATCTACTACTGCAGGATGTACCATTGCATCCAAGTCCTCGGAGGTTGCGACACATGCCAATTCCTCATCAGTTAGATTGACCCTTGCCATCGATGGCAATACCTGGTCCCACTCGTGACAACACAGGCACTCACTTTCAGTCAGCATGGGTTGGCAAGCCCCACCAGCACGAATCTGCTCTCCTCATCCCTTCTGTCCCAGGCAGTTCGGACACGCTTTCTTGTCTTTCTCGTTCCAAAACCTCAGCTTCAGTGAATTCTGGTTCAAACTGATATGGTTCAGGATCTGCACCAAAGTAAATATCTTCTAAATCATCTCTCACAAATGTCTCCATGGCAAGGAACGCTGCCTATGCATGCAGTTGGTCACGTTGGATATGCTGACGGAAGTAAGCATTTCAACATGTGCTGTGTGGTATTAATGCGCCTGCTTCGGTCATATTACGGCAGCAAACGTCCTTGACTGTTACGCCGGAATGGGAGTGAAGTCCCTAATCTTATCGGCCTAGAAAACCGCAGCTTTACATTTCCGCTGGTCTTAGTACACGATATAACTACAGAAGAGTCAAGTTTTAAATAGGACAAATATCGAAACTCGTTGGTCATTTTTGAACGCGATGCTATTGGTCTAATAGGATTCAATGATCTATGCTAAGCTATGCTAAAAGTGATATCGCCAGAACAGGAGAACGGCTGAATGGATTTCAAAACAGTAAAACTCAACTTATTAACTCGGGGGGAGTTGGAGAATGAGCCTATTTCCAAAAAAAGTGGAGTGTTCCTTTAAGACAGTAAATATTAGTATTGCAATATTTCTTATAATTTTTGCATTTGTATATCTTCTCAAAGAAGTATACTATTATTGAACAGATTTGAATTGGCTTATTAAACTAACATTGAAAATCAATGTTAGTCCTAATTAATGGATTTGTGGACTCTTAATTGTATTTATCTTTCATTCATGACAATTGCTTGGATTATATGTTATCTTTTGCTTCTGAAATATATGAAATTTATCTAAAACTCTTTTGAATAAATTGTATAATTATTTTTAACCCACCCGTCTGACTCCGAATCAATCATTTTCCGCATTAGAAGTATTTTGGTATATTTTAATTATGGTCAGCTAGCATAAGTAACACTTGATAAGGGACCTCTTGCTACACCTGACCATACTTTTCCAAACATTCATTCAGAACCTTCTGTGGTGTTTTTTTAGTTCCTTGTCACACATATACTTGTCTTATATACTTGTTTTCTCATTTTGCAGGTTGTGCTGTTGGGGGATCACAAGCAGTTGCGTCCAATTGTGAAGAATGAGCATGCGCGGAGAATGGGCATGACACGCTCTCTGTTCGAACGCTACATGGATAGAGCACTGCTGCTTGATACCCAGTACAGAATGGTACAAGACAAATACATACATGCTTCACGTACTCAGTTACACACACATATTTAATGTGGGATTCTTTCTTCAGCATGAAGAGATCTGCAAATTCCCATCAGAGGCATACTATCTGGGTAGGCTGAAAACTGAAGTGGATGAACGGACCAGCATGCTGCACATTGAAACTGAGAGGATGAGACAAAGCAAACACATTGTGTTTGGAGACATACAAGGTGTCGAGATCAGTTTGGTTGTTTCAACTGCACGAGGGAACGAGAACTCAAAAGCCAACTTTGCAGAAATTAACAAAGCTGTAAGTGACCCTAACACCAGAAAACAAACTCTGAATAAAACCAATAGTATGTTTTTGCAACAACCTCATAAATTGTACCAACACTTTCACTGAATAAAAGTACCTCTTTTTGTTTTACATAGAACCTTATTAATATATTATACAGTTGAATGTTTAATGTGTTCTTACGTAGGTTGAGATCTGTGGTCAGCTGGTATCTGTGGGCCGTGTGAGGCACGAGGACATTGTCATCCTGTCACCATACAACGCACAGGTGGCCCAGATCAGAGACAGACTGAGAACTTCCACTGACCCCCAGATGGGGAGAATCACAGTCACCACCATTACAAAGAGCCAAGGTGATACTTTTTATTAAAGACTCTAGTGTTCAGGGTTTATCATAAAATTTGATTTATCTTTGTGGTCATCTTCGTCCTGCATTATTAAAAATGTGATGATGAAGAGCATGATAATGTGATTGCAGGTAGTGAGTGGCGCTACGTGATTCTATCGATGGTTCGCTCTTGCCTCAGCAATGAGATTGAACCTCAACCTTCAAGAGAATGGCTCTCTAAACACATTGGCTTTGTGGGTGATGAAAACCAGATCAATGTGGGCATCACAAGAGCACAGGATGGGCTATGCATTCTGGGTAATCCTACTACAGTAATATGGGAATGATTTTGAATGATATATATTCTTAACACATGACTAAATAAATACACATCTTAATGTCCTTACTATTATAAGTTTAATATATGTATTTAATTCTGTACTTTAGGCAATCAGGAGGTACTGAACTGCAGCCCAGCGTGGAAGAAGCTACTGAAACATTATTCAGGACAAGGCTGTGTGGTATCTGCAGACCAGATTACAGTACACAATGTCCGTTAAATCAGATTTCAAAGGATTGATTTTGAAGCCTTTTACAGTTAGTGTAAATATCTATTTTTTTAAGATTATATTTTTAACCATACATTCCAAATTTCTAGTATCATTCAACCACATTTTTAATTGGTTGTGGTTATATTAATGAATCAACAAAATCCAGCCATTCCTGACATTTTCAATCAATTTAAATCTATTTATATCTATTTTTTATGACAGTGCTGGCTAATGTCAATTTACTACAGTCCTACTGTAAGGGTGCTATATTATATACTCATTAATAGAATTTGGTTTACAAATTGTATATTTATGAATTGCTTTTATTTTGTACACTTATGAGTAGATGAATGAATGAATGATGCATTTTGTATAGCGCTTTCATTGTGTATTTCCATACACCCAAAGCGCTTTACAATCATATGGGGGATCTCTCCTCAACCACCACCAGTGTGCAGCATCCACTTGGATGATGCGTCGGCAGCCACAGTACAACACAGTGTTGCCAACTTAGCAATTTTGTTGCTAGATTTAGCAACTTTTCATACTACCCTAGCAACTTTTTTTTCAAAAAGCACCTAGCAACAAATTTAGCAATTTTTAACATTCATTTGGCTACTTTTAGCAATTTTTAAAAAGTGACTCAAATCAAAAGAGCAGTGGCTGCAGGCTTTACTCAGTAGAGTGTGGGGGTGGGGCTACATAAGGTCTAAATAGCCAGGCACAGCTGCAGCAGCAAAATTTGTTGGCTGAGTGCAACAGCAGTAGCACACATTTCACATTTTTAAGTGACTTAATTAAGAGTAACCACAGTTAAAATTTAGTTAGCTTTAGTAGCTGCTCATTAATTTTTAACTGAACATGTCTCAATCGAAATTGTACAGCCAGAAATACAGAAAAGAGTGGGAGTCTGTACCTGAATTTAAAGGATGGCTGAGATGGCCTGTCAATTTGAGAAAACATTAATTATTTTGTATACTACATAAAGATGCAGTTTTGAGTTTTTGTTAATAAGAACCTATTTATTGTGCATCTGGATGTAATGTTTTAATATAATATAATACACAGCGCCTCATAGAGTAGAGACATGACAGGCTTACGCTTGTCAGATACTACGTGATGACGTCACTGATATGCAAATTAGTGTGTGACGTCATCTGGCAACATTTAGCTACTTTTCATTGGAAATAGTTGGCAACACTGGTACAACGGCGCCGGTGCGCTCACCCCACACCAGCTACAGGTGGAGAGGAGAAAGTGATATAGCCAATTTTAATGGAAGGGGATTATTAGGAGGCCATGATTGACTAGGGCCAGTGGAGGGAATTTGGCCAGGCCCCCGGGGTTACACCCCTACTCTTTACAAGAAGTGTCATGGGATTTTTTTTGTGACCACAGAGAGTCAGGACCTCGGTTTAACGTCTCATCCGAAGGATGGTGCTTTTTTCCCCATCACTATACTGGGGCATTAGGACCCACATAGACCACAGGGTGAGCACCCCCTGCTGGCCTCACTAACACCTCTTCCAACAGCAACCTAGTTTTCCCAGGAGGTCTCCCATCCAGGTACTGACCAGGCTCAGCCCTGCTTAGCTTCAGTGAGCAACCGATCTTGGGCTGCAGGGTGATATGGCTGTGGCGCATGAAGATGAAGAAAGTGGCATGAAGATGAAGAAAGTGGCATGAAGATGAAGAAAGTGGCATGAAGATGAAGAAAGCGACTGCAAAATGTATTGAGCACCTGCATTAATATTGTCTGGTGTTAGACTGATCATTGGTGTTCGTCACACTGATGTAATTTGTGCTGATATCTTAATAAAAATGCAATTTCTTTTACATAGGGCTTATGTTATATAGAAAAAAATTATGAATATTTAGATGCTTATGTATGCTGGTGTCTCAAATCTATTCCTTAATTCCCACAACTAACCACCAGGGGTCAACACAAACAAAGAAAAACAGAATAAAGTCATTATTCTGCTTGTACCAGCTATTTTACAGATTTTGTGGTAAGAAATCAAGAAATTAATATATCTGACACAAAAGCATTCTTTTTACTATTTTCTTATGCTACAAATTAAGAATCCTGATTATTTAAAGCTAAGTTGAAAGCTTTTTTATTATATACTCTGGATTGCTATTTACATTATCCACAACTGAAAAGGCTTTGACAAATGTTCTATTGTATGTCAGTTATATAGCAATAAAAGCATACTTGAATTGAAGCTCAAACTGATTGCATGGGGTAGTGTAACCTGTTTGGGACTCTATCTGTTGGGCATACAGCAAATATGGGTCACCAAATCTAACAAGAGAGCATTACAGGCTACCAAACTGGATCGATCTGTTACTCCACTTTATTTCGTACAGTATGGCTTTAAAGTTACCCAAATTCACTCTGGTGATTTTTCAACTTCTGTTTTGTACACAAAAAAGCATTTTGGTCACCAAATTCAACAACCCAGCATTACAAGTTACAGCAGTTTATCAATTCTCTTTATTTTACAAAGAATAGCTTTAATATTCGCCAAATTTACTTTGATTTTTAATATTTTGTGTTTCATAGCTCCAAAAGCATTTTTGGCCTGATGTAAACACATGTAGATATACAAGGGTCACCAGCAAAGCAGCATTACAGGCTACAAAAATTTGTTACTCCTTTCTAGTTCACACAGAATAGAAGGTTTGCATTTACGTCACAATTTGGCATCATATATTGGCAATACTCGGATGTAAACAACGCATGGATTGCTCGGTTAATGTACTACTGAATACATCGTTTTGCTAATTTATGCTGTCTAATATGCTGTCACGGAATAAACTGGTGAAAACTGCTAGATCATATAGAGAAGGCCTTAGTAAGCAGGAAAGGGCGCAATATTTTGACAAACTAAAGTTAATAGGTGGTAAAGATACGTATGAGCAGTATTAATTAAGATATTAGCCTAATATATCACCTACCTGACCGGAAATGATAAGTGAATGATAAATGAAAGTACGATTGCTGTCAAGATTCTTGCCCTGGAAATCCTGGTTCACTTTGGCCATCCACAAACGCCTTTTGTTCCTCAGGCAGTTTTTTGTACTTTCCTCCCTGATTTGTTAACTTTTGATAGTACTTAGAAAGTTTTTTTCTGGTCCAACCGATTAGTACAGGCCAAAACATGAGAACAATTGGTCATTTTTAGTAGCAAAATATGCGAGTTTCGTTCGGTTCAGTGGCATTGCTTACATTCAGTGCCGCCAACATGGCCGACTGATGACGCGTTGTGAAAACACTCTAGCTTTAATGTTAGCAAAAAAGAAATATAATATTCTCTATACCCCAAAAAGGACATTTTGGTGTCATTGGAACAGAGAAGGATCATCAAATTCAACAAGTCAGCATAAATTCTTCCCGAAAATTCATTGCCCAGCAATGACAGCCCACAATCCACTTAATTGGTTTATAATCAACTGCTTTTGAAAAGGTTATTTCACCATTATTTGACAAGCCATTTGACAGTGCCCAGAGCACACAGAATTTCTAAAACTGGAAATCCAGTCATTACAGTTGCTAAAAACATCGAAATGAAAATGCTGTCATTAATTACTCACCCCATGTCATGCCATTCCATCCATAATAAAGGCGATCTTTTTAAATGTACAATTTGAAAAGGAATAAAAATCTTTCTTAAACCATTAGGCTAAATAGCTTTGTGTAAGATTCTGAGGACCAAACTGAAATTTAGTTCGTTATTAACGTAATGACGCTAAACGCCAATGCCAAGCACGCTTATATTACGGGATTTCGGGCTTTTTTTTTTTTTTTTTTTGTTACGTTGCGTGAAGAAATCCCTGGTCGCGGTTTATATATATTTGATGATTGGCAATCTAAATTTTAGTTTGTTCCTCACATAAGCCCTTAGAAAAACTGCTCGACATTTTAAATGAATTGGCTCCTCTCGCAAGTGGGCTACTGAGTTCCCAACGAAATTTCAATAATGCCTGATAACCACTAGATGGTGCCTAATGACCCTAGTTTGTTCGTTCGTTCTTCACGTCTACAAATGTTTAGGTTCAAACGTCTCAGTCGACTTTGAAAATCTAATTTAAACCATATTCAAATCATGCTGGAGAACATGCTCATCAGGTTTTACACAGACTTCTGGAGTTCAGGCAGCTTGAGCGCTGCTGTCATTAAAGCAAATGCTCCTCCTCAGAAGAGCCAGAAGCTTCTGTTTTTAATCTTTTAAAGGTTCTGTTGTGATGTCATAAGGCTCATAGATAACATCTTATCCTTTACAACAATAATAATCAAAATTAAATTGTTTGTTTGCTGGCAGTCGATACTTCTTACCTCATCTGGGAACAGCAAGTAACATACATAAAGCCTTAAAAAGACATGGGCTGGTGGAGTTTGATCTCAGAAAAGTTCTCATCAGATTCTTCCAAGACTAGATTATCTGGTCAATGCTATCTTTAATTGTAAAGTTCTTACTTTAGGAGCTTAAGCCTACTGTACGTAAAAAATTGTTTCTGCTTGTTTTTCCTAAGCAATTTTTAAGTATAAACAGCTACCTAAAGTTTGTTGAATTAAACATATTTAAAAACTGGGCAGTAAAATTTACTTTGATAATTTTGGTGTCTGTTGGAACAGTGTGATCTAGTGTAAAGACATAACGACATAATATTAAGAGACACATTAGAAAACAGCCCCGTTCTGTTCACCTTAATATCATCTGTCAATGTACTTGAGTTCTTAGTTCTCATTGATACTAATCTCAGTCTCCTTTAATTCTCAGTCTCAGCCAAAGAGCTCAAATGCAAAACATGTTTTCATTTAAAGTTGTTGCACTTTCAAAGCTTATGTGAATTAAGTCTTCACTCAGGATTGTGAAAATACATGGAAGAATGAGAACAGTCCCACACACTCAATAAACAAGCACATTGTGCTGTTTACAGAAGGATTCTGACCTCATTATATCACAGTCCACATGGTAGCAGAAAACCGCTCACTGAATGCAGCAGTATGTAAACTGTGAGAGTTTTTTTCTCAGTTTAAATTATAATTGATGGGCTGGATTAAATATCTTATGAATTATAAAGCACTATATAACACAAGGTGTTAAGATGCACCTTGAGGTATGAATGCAGTGATTGGATGGCTGGGTGCTGTTGTCACTGAACACGTAAGCGCTTAGGATTCTGTATTGATGTCAAAATACTTCTTAGATTGTATCTGTTTTATTATCCACAAGTACGTCCTGTTTCTTTTGTGCAGCATGAAACTAACTATTGACGTATTAATTGTTTGTAGGATCTATTGTTTGGGGAAACTGATTTTATCAGAGGTTATTTGTATGCACTGATCCAGTAGTAGTAGTAAACATTATTTTAAAGGAATGGTTTATCCAAAAATTAACATTTGCTGAAAATTTACCAGCCCACAGGCCATTCAAGATGTAGATAAGTTTGTTTCTTCATTTTAACAGATTTGGAGAAATGTAGCTCACCAATGGATCATCTGCAGTGAATGGGTGCCGTCAGAATGAGAGTCCAAACAGCTGATAAAAATATCACAATCCATAGGTAATCCACACAACTCCAGTTCATGTGCTGTGTGTTTCTAATAAACAAATCCATCATCAAGATATTTTTTTAAGCTTCACACCTTTAAACTTTAGGATTAAATATAATTTCTCTATGCATAATATTGCTTCATCCAATTAAAAAAAATATGAACAGTTCAAGCACTGTTAACAAGTGAAAACAGCTCGAAGTGAAATATCTTGGTGGATTTTGATGTGAGGACAACAGGGGATGGACTTTTTTTCACTGGAAGAAGCGTTATCCTGGATGTGCATTATTTGTGGATTGTTGTCATGTTTTCATCAGCTTTCATTCTGACGGCACCCATTCACTGCATCTGTTGGTGAGCAAGTGACATAATGCTAAATTTCTCCTATTCTGTTTTGATAAAGAAACAAACTCATCTGTGAGTAAATTTTCAGTAAATTTTTATTCTGGGGTGAGCTCATGCTTTTTGACTTCATTTTTGCATAAGGCCTAATTTAGTTTTTGAGTCTACTCATTTTTTTGAGTTGAGATCTGTTACTTTTTTCACTTAATAATTTGAATTTGCACATGATTTTTTAAAACGAAATTGTTAAACACAAAGTGTTTCAGCTGTATTTTTCATTTTTACAATCTTGTATGTCATAATGTGTCACTGACCCTTGTTCACGTATACATGAATTTTTTTAATTTCATGTATTTATTTTTTACCCTGGTGCCAAACAGTAGCCTGCCTTCCTTTGCAAATATACCAACTAATGATTAACAAAATTCCACAACAGAACAGCTTGAACCTGTGTGTGTGACCACACACATACTTAGTTTCTTCTTTTATAAAAGCACAGCCTTTAAGTTTTTGTGAGTATAAGACACAAAAAATGTGCCTGATATATGTTTTTGGAGTAATAGCCTTAACAAGTGGAGTTTTTAGCCAAGACACGACAACCTTATTGCCTGAGATTCGAGGTAAGCTTTATTTATTCAGAATATACACTCTCTTGCACAGATACCTTTACACACATAAACTCCTGCATACATACACAGCATGTTGGATCTGTCTAAGCCTGTCTTTTTCCTCTTCACCTCCCTCAATAGACCTGTTTGTAGCAGTGGGTTCATCTGTGAAGATACCATGCACTGAAGGAGAAGAAAAAGGGGTGGAGTGGAGATTCAACAGTTCAGTGCTTGTCTCAAGCCCTGTTCTCGCCATACAGAACACCAGCTTGAAGGACCAAGGCATCTACACCTGCCACCAGTCGAATGGAGATCTGATACAAACTCTATCTCTACACCTGGGAAGTAGGTTTATGTAAACTGTGGATGTTAGTCTGGTAAAAATGTCTTATTATTTTCCTATGAGCTTAAACTGAAATTATATCCTGTGTAATGTTTGCTCTATTCAGATCCCCCTTCTCCTCCAGATGTGAATTGTTGGTCTCCAAGTTACCCTAAAAGAGCAATATGCTCTTGGACACTGACTCCAGACCCAATACTTCCAACACATTATATTGCTACATACAGGTATCTCACACTCTTAAAGGAGTAGTTCACTTCCAGAGTAAAAAATTCCAGATAGTTTACTCACCCACATGTCATCCAAGATGTTCACGTTTCTTTCTTCAGTCGAAAAGAAATTAGGGTTTTTGAAGAAAACATTTCAGGATTTTTCTCCATATAGTGGACTTCAGTGGTGGCCAACAGGTTGAAGGTCCAAATTGCAGTTTCAAAGTAGCTTCAAAAGGCTCTACATGATCCCAGCTGAGGAATAAGGATCTAGCGACACGATCTGTGATTTTCTAAAAAAAAAAAATTTAATTTATATAGTTTTTAACCAAAAATGCTCGTCTTGCACAAGCTCGACCTCACGTATTACATAATCACATTGGAAAAGTCATGTGTGATGTAGGCGGAAGTACCAGCCCAGTGTTTACAAAGAAAACATGCAAAGAAAGAAACAGAAAGAGTTTTTCACCCTACCCTACATTTTTTATTCGGAGCACACAGACGAAAAACTAACCACATGTGGTTAAAAAGTATATAATTTCTTATTTTTTGAAAATGACCTATCATTTCACAAGATAAGACCCTTATTCCTGCATTAAAACAGCAATTTGGACCTTCAACCTATTGGCCACCATTGAAGTTCTTCATTGAATGAAGAACAATCCTGAAATGCTTTCCTCAAAACCTTCATTTCTTTTCGACTAAAGAAATAAAGACATGAACCTCTTGAATGACATGGGGGTGAGTAAATTATTAGGAACTTTTTTATTCTGGAAGTGAACCAATCATTTAAAAATAAATAATGGTTGTCATCACTGCAAAACTGCCTTTTGACATTTTTATTTTTAAAGTATACTACATTTAAGAGTTCAGTATGCTTCTGTAAAACAAGCTTTAAGTTTCAATTGTAAATGTAAGTGGGCAATTGATGTTGGAGAGACATCAAATTGACATCAAACATTGATGTAAAAAAACAGGTCAAATAAGCAAACCAAATTGATGTCAAAAATCTGACTTGACATTGATTTGAGGTAAACTGATTGTCAAACATATTGGCCTATACATATACAACAAACCAGTTTCAATGTGTGATTTACTTCCTATTTTCACCCAACTGGAAGAAATTGCTATCTAAACCGAGTTTCAACTGAAAGTTACAGCATCTTGATCAAGTCTTGACTAATATTTGAGGTCAAATTGATATCAAGGTGTCCGCTGGGATATAAATAATAGTTTGATGCTTTAAAAAGAACCAGCAATAGCTTCTGATTCATGTGTGAATCATTAAGACCCAATTTGATTCATTCAAAGAATGATTTATTGGTGAATCAGACTCATAAATGGATATGGATTGTCATAAATGTTGTGAGTAAATAATGACAGAATTCTTGAATGAACCATTGCTTGAAAGGTGATGTTATAGTCTGTGTATTTAAATATTCCTTTATTTTGAGTATTTACCTGTTGTGAATTTCTCTAATTGTATAAGTAAACATGTTTTTGACAATTTTAAAAATACAGTATAATTGTTCAGAATATTTCAGAAGGTTCTTCTGAATTTATATTCAGGAGCATTTCCGAGCCGCTCTCAAGTGCCCGTCAATGCCAGAAATGGGGTGAACAAGACAGGCAATGTGCGCTAGAGGAACTGGAGATCTTTGCAAGTGAACCAACTCTAGTCAACATTACAGCTATTAATGCTCTGGGTAGCACAACACGCATATGGCCAATTATTTTTGAGCAGATAGGTGAGATTTTCTATTTAATTTATTCTACTGGTTTGGACTTTCCCAACCAATCCCAGATGGATAAACTTTTTGCAGTGTTTTAAAGGTTTTATCAGTGTTTACATCTTGATGCATATGCCATGAACTCAAATTGAGTGTTTAAATTCTTGTCCTTGGTTGGTCTGTAGTGAAACCTGATCCTCCGGTGAATGTGAGCGTGATGGTATTGCCAGGCAGGAAGCTGTCTGTGCAGTGGGGTCCACCACCCACTTGGCCGGATCCTGTCAACTTTCTCCTTAAATACACAGTGAAATTCCACTGGGGCAAACCTGAGACAGCAAGAACTGTGAGTTTCCTGTGTAGACCGCTTTCAACGATTCACTTCCAGAATGAAAATTACCTGATTATTTACTCATCCCCTGGTCATGCAAGATGTTCATGTCTTTCATAAGAAATTATGTTTTTGGAGGAGAACATTAGAGAATTTGTCTCCATATAGTGGACTTCAGTGGTGGCCAATGGGTTGAAGGTCCAAATTGCAGTTTCAATGCAGCTTCAAAGGGCTCCACACAATCCCAGCCGAGGAGTAAGTGTCTTATCTAATAAAACAATAGTCATTTTCTTAAAAAACTAAACATTTCTATACTTTTTAACCACAAATGCTCATCTTGCACTGGCCCTGTGATGCGCATGTGCGTCTTCACACATTACGTAATCATGTTGGAAAAGTCATGCGCGTTTACTTCATGTAAGCAACCACATCTTTGTGTACTCTGGTTCAAAAAGGTAGGGTAGGGTAGGTACTGTATTGTCTGACACCGCTGTTTTACCTTTTTTTTTTGCAAAGGACTTTCTTTGCACGGTCACTTTGTAAACACAGGGTCAATACTACATCACATGTGCAAAATTAAGTAATGCATGAGGTTAAACTAGTGCAAGATGAGCATTTGTGGTTAAAAAGTATATAAATTAGCATTTCTCTTAGAAAATGACCAATTATTTCACTAGATAAGACCCTTTTGGACCTCAGTTTGGACCTTCAACTCGTTGGCCATATTGAAGTCCACTACATGGAGAAAAAGCCTTCATTTTCCTTAATTTCTTTTTAACTGAGAAAGAAAGACATGAACATCTTGGATGACATGGGGTGAGTACATTGTTATGAAATTTTCATTCTGGAAGTGAACTTCTCCTTTAAAAGCAACTACATTCCTAGCTGTGAAGTAATGAAACAAAAGCCACCAAACAAACATTTTTGAAATGTCACAGGAAGGGCATACTGTATGATGGTCATTTAATTATGTAACATTCTTTGTTTTCTAGTTGGGCCCTTATGAGTCTAATAAAATGGTTTTGAGTGGACTGGTGCCAGGAAGGACTTACTACATCCAAATATCTGCAAAGGACTCACTGGATGATGGACAGAGCAGTGACTGGAGTGCACCAATAAGTACTACCGTACCTATCAACTGATGTGGTGAATCGTTACATTACACTACATTAACCAAAGGTGTTAGAATTGCAGTGTTTATTCTTATGTCATCAAGAGAAACTTTGTTTATAAAAGAAATGGCCAATATGTAAGCTCAATGTGCAGAATCTTCTTAATTCAAAAAATAATAAACACCCAGCATGACTCCACTTGCATGTAATCGCAAAGTTTGTAAACACACGTTCTTATCTAATGTTTTTTCATCTAACTGATTTTAACTGGTTTGTGAAACAATAAAAATCACAGATTTTCAAGCAGCACAAGAATAAAAACATCTGTACAGGAAAGTACAGTTTAAGTTTAAGTAAGTTTGTTATGTACTTTGGTAATTTTTATTACTTTTCTTTTTTTACTTTCTATTTTAGTGCTTAAACTTATTTCAGTTAGTTGACAATGTTTATATTTTATTTATATTTTATTTTTTTAAATATTAATTATATAATATATAATAATAATTATATATATTTTTTAATAGTATTAGTTTTGTAATATTTAAATATAGCTTTAATTTAAGTTTTGTAATTTTAGTAATTAAACTTTAAATGTATACATTTCTGTTAATTGCAAATTATTTCAGTTTTTTGTCAAGCCAACATATCTAATTTTCATTTGGGATTGTTAGGGCTTCATCTGAGATTTATATATATATATTTTATAGCTTTATTTCAGTTAACAATTTTACAATTTTAGTCAAAAAATAATGATTATACACCCATTCAGAAATGAATTAAAGACATAATTCACACAAAAATGAAAGTTCAAACATTTTATTTTATGGGTGAACTATCCCTTTAAAAAAATAACTGATGTAAATGAAAGTGAAAAATGTTTAACACCTCTTTGCACAAAGCCATATGTCAGGTAATGTGGATTGTGACTCTTCCTAAAACTTTATTTTTCCCTTATCATATTTTTTTAGACATACAGCCAAATCCCTTTTTTATATCTACCCACAAAGCATTGCATGAAACCCTTCAGTCTAATACATCAACAATCAGTGGTGTTACAAACTCCGAGTGACGAACACCCATTGAGAAAGACGGTGGACGAGGCAAGTGCGCTATCACCTTTTCTGGGCTGTGCGTGCCTGGGCCAGGCTTCCGAGTAGCATCGGTGGGAATATTAGGCCGGCTTTGCAGTGAGAAAGAAGGCTGTCTGTTCAGGTAAATGCTTGGGTCTGTGCTGTTGTAACGGCCGGGCCCTGGGGTCATGGACAGGTCCTCTGATGGGGCGCCCGCTTTCCTACGTGCTGATATGGTGAAGCTGGCACTGGAGGGTTTGTGAGGAACGTGAGAGCCGAAGAGATTGGGTAAGGTGTAGCGGTTGGGGGCCGGTACAGGATCCACACTGCGGTACCGCGTGCGGTAGGCCATGGTGTAAGACGGAGGTCTGTGGTGAAGGTTCAAAGGTGGAGCTTTCTCAGGACTGTAGGATCCAGGTCCAGGAGTCTGGAATGTATCCCCTGATCAAAAACAGAGAATCAGCAACTTATTTTTATGATTATACATCCCCTGCTAAAACTTAAAGTGAATATGACATAAAATAATGCTTTTTACTTTCTGAATACACATTGCCATATGTATTGTGTATTGTGCATGTTATTCCATGAAGAAAAAATCAAATATTTTTCAGATGACATTACCAATTTCTCTTAGTGGATCCTTACATTCTGGCAATGCCCATTTTCATTATACAACCAATCCCAGGTGGATAAAATTTAAGCACCACCCTACATTTTTCTACAGTGTCCACAGTGACCACTCACTTTTTCAGCAGCCTTAAAGGTATAGTTCACCCTCAAGCCATCCGAGGTGTATATGACTTTCTTCTTTTAGACGAATACAGTTACATTAAAAAATGTCCTGGCTCTTCCAAGCTTTACAAATAAAGTGCATCCATCTTTCATTAAAAAAATACTCCACGTGACTCCAGGGGGTTAATAAAGGCCTTTTGAAGTGAATTGATGCATTTGTATGAGAAAAACATCCATATTTAAACCTTTATAAACCGTATTCTCTAGCATTCACTAAATATTAGGCTATGCATTCACGAGAAAGTAGGACTGGTGAGAAGTGACGAATCTGAAAGTGGAGAGGAAAGAGAGCAAAATAAAACACTTCACATATTAGAAGTACAAAACAAGAATTTGTAAGGAAAAATGTCAGAGGATTTCGAAGCCAAGAGGAGACTGTTTTCCTTTGCTAAACAAAGCTCTGGCAAGACAGGCCTTTATTACTATTAATGCTTGAATCTGATTGGCTGACGAACGTTCTAAGGTGTGCAGTTATTTTCAGGGAAACTGGTGAACGTAGCTCCAGGCAGGTCTTGACTGCAGTATGTCTATAACAATTCACCAAAAATTTAAAGCTCCTTACAGCCTAAAACAGCAAAAGAACCGAACCCCACAAAGACACCAACCAAGCAATCAATTATTTTAAACAACAAGATAAAAACGACAATTTTTTTTCCATGTTTGGCCACAAAATTAAGTTTTATTTTTTTCTTTCTTCCGCTCAGTGTTGCCAAATCCTACTTTAATACTGTTGCCGCGGGTTGTTTTTCATGTCCGCGGGTTGAAGCGACCATAATAATGTGACATTTAGCTGAGGAACCCCGCCAAAAACAAGTATTTTATCCCCCCGGAACGCGGTTTTTACCGGGGTATACCTCCCGAAACGTGACTGGGCTAGTTTTGAGATAGTTTTAAGCAGAAGTTGGGAAGGCTTAATTTACAAAACCTGGCAACCCTGCTCCCGCACTCTCTCCCATTCAAACGCGTATGGGCACACGTTGTCAACGCTGCTCTGACGATTTTATGAATAAAATAGTTTAGCAGCTTAGCGAGGTAACAACGGCGCTGTTGTTGGAGCAGATGGACTTATAGTTTCGCTTAGTAGAGATGCTGCTGTCGAACGCTTTTGAGAGACTCACAGACTCAGGTAAGTTAATTCGCAAACACACACTAAACCTCTCTCTCTCTCTCTCCCCATAGAAAAAAAGACGTGTGGAAGCTGCTAAGTCATATAGAAGAGGACTTAGTAAGCAGGAAAGGGCACAATATTACGTCAAACTAAAGTTAATAGGTGGTATAAAGCAGTATTAATTAAGATATATCCTAATATTTCACCTAACTGACCGGAAATAAGAACAAACACGAATGTTGTCAAGATTCTTGCCCTTGAAATCCTGGTTCAGTTTGGCCAACCACAAACGCCTTTTGTTTCTCAGACAGTTTTTTTGCATTCTTCTCTTTGATTTGTTATAACTTTTGGCAGTCTAATGTTTTTTTCCAGTCCGACCGATTAGTACAGACCAAAACATGACAATAATTGACCATTTTCAGCAGCAATAATCAGCAAAATATGCAGGTTTTGTTCAGTTCAGTGGCATTGTTTACATATGGCCAATTGACGACTCACACTCTATTATCTGCTTAAAAAGGAAATCATGGGAAATGTAGTTTCTGACCAAGAAATCAGCTGTTAAATACGATTATTTACAAAATAAGTTGGAAATAATGTAGGCTGATAGCTTCAACAGAAGCATGCACCATGAATTAACAACCTCGTGTTGACTTTGTATATGTCTATAATTGTGTATTGTTGTCTATATCTAGACATGGACTTTTTAATTATGAAAAGTTCCTGGATAAAATAAAAAAACAGATCTGTGTTATAAAAAGGTGAAAACATCTAGCATCAGATTAGATGAAAACCCACCTGTCTTCTTCTTTCTGCCCAGCATGGAGTACGATGGAGTACCGTCTCTGCCAAAGCGTGTCATTTTGGCATCTACATGATACTGCGGTCCTGGACTGGAATCCACAGACACCACTACTCAAAAGTAACATTATAGAAAAACACATCAGAGTTTACTGAATTAGACTTGGTCGACACTTGCAAAGCAACATCACTCTCAGAAAAAAACTGGTACAAAAGCTGTTACCGGGGTAGTGAAAAAGCACTAAATTTTAGGTAAGAATATGTACCTTTAAGGTATTAAAATGAAAACTAGATGAGAGCCTTTGTGCCATTTTTTTTTTTCTGAAAGTGCACTAAACAGCAGTTTAATCCACAACCTTGCTTTCACTATCGTATTCTACTGTTTGGGCTACAGAAATGCTATTTAAACTTAATTAAAATCAAACTTATGGATACAAATCAAGCATATGGATTTTATTAGCTTAATATGCCAGAGAAATAGCATTAATCATTATATTGCATGCTGTTGTTTGTGATATAAAGTCCAGATGTGCAGGGTTTTTTGTATTAATACTTTGATCAGACTGGGTGTTCTCATTCCTTCCACGAGGAAGCAGGCGTTACATGTCGCTAATTAGGCGTGTAAGTATTTGAGTGTGCGTAAATCCACCTAATAGTTCAGTATTGCATAATAGACACTAATTAATCTATTAAATTATCAGTTCATATAAGTGCCATGTTGATGTACATCCATTCTGTGCATGAACATGCATGTTAAAAGCATTCTCGGATGATTGAACCGAGCATTAGTTGAGTGGATCATGTCATCTGTCAGTGTGAGAAGTGTTTGATTTCATGTCATGTCACTCACTGTTGCTGCTCATGCGGCTGTGGAAGGAATAGGCCGGGCTGCTGGGTTTGGTGTAGTCATGGTTTATGTAACCGATAGTGGGCGGAAGAGCATAGTGTCCCGGTCCGGGCCCTGCAGACATAAACAAAAACTTAGAGAGCGGAATTTATTACTAAAATAGTGTTGTGTAAATACAATATTGGTAAACATTATGGAGTACAAAAAAAATGCTGTACTAGGGTTGTATTTATAAGTAGAATTATTATCATTAAGTAAAACTAGAACTGTTAAAATTGAAATAAAGCTAAAATTAAATAAGAGAAAAGTTTAAGCACTAAAATGACTAAACTAAAATAAAAATAAACTAAAAATAAATACAAATGAAAAGTGATATATATATATGTTTACACACATACACACTATAATAAGAATTACAAAAGCACATAAAAATCAAAGTAAGATTTATACTGTAATTATGGTTGTTATCATTAACTAAAACTATTAAAACATTTTTGTTAATTGAAATAAAGCTAAAATAAATTGAAACTGAACTGACTGGCAACTAATTGAAATAGCTACATTAAAGCATTAAAATTACTAACTAAAAATAAGTTTAAAAAATAATATCAAAATAAAATAAATTAATAACAATGACAAAACATATTCAATGACCAACAATAAAAGCAGGATTTATACTGTTATTATGATTATTACCATGAACTAAAATTATCAAAACATTTTTGTTAATTGTAATAAAGATTAAAAAAAAAAAAAAAACTATGAGAGATGTTGAGAAATGTTGCCTTTGCAACCAACTTAAATGACTGGCAACGAACTGAAATAACTAAGTTGAAGCATTAAAATGGAAAACTTACAACTAAAAAATGTAATACAATTTAATTAAACCTAAATAGAAATAAAACTATTAGAAATAAATAGAAAAAAAAAACTAATAAAAATGACAAAACATAACAAAATGACTCGAAGTGAAAACAGGATTTATACTGTAATTATGGTAATTACCATTAACTAAAATTCTGAAAACATTTTTGTTCATTGAAATAAAGCTAAAATAAATTAAAACATTAATATGAGACAAAAAACTTAAACTGAACAAAAATGAGAAAATAAACTGAAAATAAATAAATAAATAAAAAAGAAATAAAATTTAATGAAATAAATTAAACCTAACCTATATATATATATATATATATATATATATATATATATAAAAATAATAACAATGACAAAACATAACTCAATGACCAACAATAAAAGCAGGATTTATACTGTTATTATGGTTATTACCATTACCTAAAATTATCAAAACATTTGTGTTAATTGTAATAAAGCTAAAATTAAAACTATGAGAGATGTTTAGAAATGTTGCCTTTACAACCAACTTAAATGACTGGCAACAAACTGAAATAGCAAAGTTGAAGGATTAAAATTTACTATAACTGAAAATAAATAGTACAAAATAAATCGAATTTAATTAATTAAAGGTAACTAGAAATATAAAAAAAACTAATAAAAATGACAAAACATGTAAGCAGGGTTTATAATGTAATTATGGTTATTACCATTAACTAAAACTATTAAAACATTTTTATTAATTTAAATAAAATTCTTAATAAAAATTCATTAAAACATAAATATGAGCCGAAAAACTTAGGCTAAAGAAAAATGAGAAAAGTTGCCTTTGCAACCAACTTAAATGACTGGACTGAACTGAAATAACTAAGTTGAAGCATTAAAATTACTAACTGCCAATACATACAAACTAAAAATTTAATAAAAATAAATTAAACCTAAATAGATATATAAAAATGAATAAAATGACAAAGTATTAAAAAAATTAAACCTAATAAAACTAAAAAGCATAATAAAATGAATAAAAATTTAAGTAAGAGTTAACTGAAACTAGAACTATTAAAACATTTTGTTAATTGAAATAAAGCTAAAATAAATTAAAACATAAATATTAGACCAAAAAAACCTAAAAACTATAATAGTACATAAATAATACTAAAATAACACTTTTTTTTAAATAAGTAATGTAATTATTGGTAACAGATGAGAACAAGTATGTCTGCTAAGCCTGATTAGTTTTCTTAGTCAATATAAGGTATACATCTGCTAACTATGTTCCTCAGAGTCATTTCCTTTTTTATTCAATCTAAAATAAAACTATGGAATGTGATTCATGTGAGACATAAAAGGTCACACGTGCTGTGCACATTTCTAAGATGCAGGAGAACCTTGGCTGTAAACTTTCATTTGAAATCGTATGAATTTTGCTACATAGTTAAATGTCAGACAATCCTTTCAAAGCTTTGGCCAAAACAAGAAAAGAACGGACAAAAGACGTTCTATTCTCAGAATGATACAAGCAGGTGTTGCAATAAAAGACCTAACTGACAGTTTCTTTCATCAAACTGCCAATCCAGTCTCAAGAGCCAAATAGGAGCATGCAGTGTGTGTTTGAACTACTTAGAGCCCGCTGCTAAAATAAATAGTCAGATCTCCTCACTTTGCTGAATAATTCTGTCGACACAATCATTTACACAAATGATTCTACTGAAATGAGCGCTCACAAACTCACCTCGCTCCCTGCCAGCAATGATGGGACGCCGTCTCACCACTTCCCCCATGCCGCGGATATTTTCTGGCTAGCTTAAAGAGCTGACAGCAAAATCGGCAGCAAGAGTGCTCAAGGAGGTCCACAAAAGGTTGAAGTTTCAGTTTAGACACACTGGAGAGATACAACTGTGGCCTGAATTATAAATGACTCTTACAAGAGCAAGAAACCTTATCCTTGTCCAAGCCGTAAGAACGTCCATCTCAATATCTTTACGCATTACAGATTTCCAAACATCCATCACTGAACACAAAGAACAACTACAGTTACACCTTGGCAACTTGTCTGTAAACGGCAGCTAATGAACTAATTACATAATGTGAAATAGACAGTCAACAACCATTTCAAATGACTAATGTTTATATTGTAGGAGCACTTTCTTTTGAGATAATCTTGAAAGATTCTCTACTTCATCAACTTGTGATATTTGTATCACATTCATATTTATAGAGTAACTTTTAGCTATAGAACAGACCATAATAATAAAAAAAAGATGTATCCACCTTATTCTTTAATGCGAAAGTAAGCCTATGGGCGAGTTTTCCGGTTCATTCGCCGCTATAGGGGAAAAACGAGAAGAATAACAAAGTGAAGTAAACGGTAAAACTGTTTGCACTACAAACCAGTGTGGATAATTTCTTCAAATAACATGGTAAGACACAACAATAACAAAGAGCAAAATAAGATGTTTTGTACAGCTAAAAATAGCTGGAAGTGGATGAGACCAGAAGCCAGTCCCATAAAATTTACAAAACACTCTTATGAGAAAAATATAAAATAAAATAGATTTTGTAATGTTATTTATTTTATAAAATTTTTGCATTCCCAATTTTTTTTTAAAACTTACTAGGGCTGAAAATCACACTTTTGAAAGTTCCTAACATTTCTAGGACTATAGGAACCCTCTAAAATATGAATGTATTCAAGTGTAAATATGGTGAAAAATGTTTTTATCAAACATGAATGGAATTAAGAACAGGAGATATTTTTAATACAAATAATAATAATATCATAATTTATATATATATATATATATATATATATATATATAAAAAATCTCATTATGGTCAATTGTAAAGTGTTTCTTTAGCTAAAACATCGCTCTATAAATCACTCTATATTAGGGATGTAGCAATATCAAAATATCACGATACAATAATATCATGATATGAGGTACACGATACAATATTACTGCTGTATTTAAACAAAACAACAAAAAATACAAATAAAGACTTAGAATTTTTTTAAAATTATTCTATCGAATGCACTTTGAGTGTTCAAAATTAAGAGCTCCAACCCTTGTTCTAAAATAAGAAAACATAACCTTAAAGGGGTCATCGGATGCAAAACTAACTTTTACATGCTGTTTGAACATTAATTTGTGTTGGTAGTTTGTGTACACAACCACCCTACAATGCTAAAAATCCACCCAATGTTTTTTTTTTTAATCTTTAAAAGTAATATCCCCTTTTTAAAATCAGGTCATTCTTAGCTTCTTGTCGTTGTGACGAAACAGTTGATTGACATGAGCGCCTTACCTTAGACCCGCCCTCACCGAGCTGAAACAGTCCGAATGCGATCGCCATTGTGTCGACTCAGGTGCAGGGGAAGACTCTAATTGAGCGATTGAGGTGTTCTGTTGTTAGATGTAATAATAAACATAGCAGTCGTCATTTACCCCCGACATCTGAGCCGCTTATAGGCAGAGGACAACGCTACTTTTGTTTTTAAAAGGAAAGTGCCGATCCCGATCTACATATGCGTCTATGTTCGTGTGAATCATTTTTTATGCATCTTTGCAAATTGCCTTTCTTAATAATGTGCTTGTTGGCAAGTTTCGCCACTAAACGCGGCTAAATGTGGCTAAAGTGAACATTACAGCTCATAATCCCACAGCAGAGAGGGGCGGGGCGAGCAGAGCTCATTTGCATTTAAAGGATCCATGCAATAAAATGAGCTGATATTTTGCAGAGCTGATTTGAACAAGGTAAAAGGGTGTTTTTTTTTACACTACTATTGAGAATTTTTAACCAAAGTATATTAGAGACTTTTCATTAAGACCCTAAAGAATCATATGCACTTGTGGAAAATGGGCATCCGATGACCCCTTTAAGCCATATGGCAACTATTAATTTCTACTGATTCTGAAAAAAAAAAAAATACTGGAATATGATAATTAAAAGGGCCAGCCCTAAGGTAGTCAATAATGTGCTGTTTTTAAGTCAAATGACATTTGAATGTTCCTCCAAAACACCTTTTCCCCACCGTCACCCTCACATGGAGGACACCAGTTGATGTGCTCCAGAAATGGCGTTATGGTGTTAAACTCATTTCTGAATATTTCTTTTTAAGGGGAATTTTTTGCATCATCTTTGGTTAGTAAATTATATTTTTTATTCACAAATCAACATTATCTAGCATAGTTTTACTGTAAAATGTCAATATTTTCACTACAGAAAAATAGGTATGTTGCCATATGGCAACGCTGTACCACAGTGGAACTGTAATGTATTTCCCCATTGGGATTTTTTATAGATACTAGATAGTAACATCAATAATTTGATTGCAGTTATTATTTAAATTGTTTATTGTAGTATAGTTGTATTTGTGTATAAATAAGAACATTATTTATTCTTTTCAATAAATGGATACAGCAATATTTCATAGAAAGTGCAATAGGGAGAGTGCAGAGTTGGCTGATAAGTTAATAAGTTAATCTTCAGTGACCGTAATGATGAGTGTGTTTGTATATGTGTCTGCATGTGTGTGACAGATTTTGATGGAAATTAAGATTGGATGCATCAATTTCTAATAGAAATGTGCATTTGAATTGAAAAGAAAATCATAAAAAACTTATTGTTGGCCATTTTCCATTGTGGTACACTGTTGCCATATGGCAACGTTTTCCTAAATACCCCCCAAAAATCTTTTTTTCAAAAATATGTTTTGATTTGTATAATTGAAGCTATTTCATGTAATAAAAACGTATGTGAAAAAAATATTTAATGGTTAGAAAAAAAACTTTAAAGGGCACTCAACCCTCTTTTTATTTGTGATGTATTGTCTCAGTCTAAATTACATTCACACTGGTGTTTTAGGAAGCCAAACAAATTAGAGTATTTGAATTTTATATTATTGTTATTCCTATGACAGTAATAACCATATATTGTAAAACAATTGCATTTCCAAGTAAATGAAAATGAATATTTCAAAGGTATATTATCTTTGCTTTACACTGCAGTAGGGAAATTACACTTAAAAAGAGAGCTTTTAAATTTGGACTGCAGTAATGTTACCCAATTAAATGGCTAGCTGTCAGCAATTCATACTGCACTTTTAAGCTTTTATTTGAACTGAAACTGCAATAAAGATTTTATTTTGATGGAAAACTCCAGCTTCAGTGAAAACAGGCTTGCAAAAACACTTCTCACTACAAATCTAGTGAAATGCTGTAATCATCTGCCGCGAAAATAAAAATAAAGCATAACTGGTGGCCGTTGTGTTCCCAAATGCGCACTAAGCTTACAGCATATGCAATAACCTAAGTTCACTGCACTTACTGTGAACTGAGCTGTTCTGAGGCGCGGAAAACACCGGATCACGAGCTGATTGCCTGAACGAAGTGCACACTTCGCTTTAAAACACGAACCGACTTTACGAAGGGATTAAGGTATATTGTGCTTTCGGTTTTAGTTAGTTTGACAAATACTGCGTGAAAGCATAATGGCCCTAAACACGACTTTAAAGACCTTTTATGTTAGAATAAAAAGTTTAAATATATTTTTTAAAAACTACACTTTTTCCCCACAAGACCTATCGTTTCATATTGTCATGTGACCACGATAATATCGAGAGTTTTGCTATCGCAATACCCCAATATTGCTAATACCTTCACATCCCTGCTCTTTACTCTATAAATAATTTTTACCCTGATTAAAAAAAGCACATAAAATGGATGTTACATTATACGATTGATTTAATCTGTCAATAGTGCTGTTCCCATGGCCACCTTCAACCACTCAAAACAAATGAAACTTCTGGAAAGCTGCTCTCGTTTCGGTGGCATAGTTTTACAGTAGGATGTTCCATATCAAGTTTCTCTTTAACATTAATTACTTTGATTTAACAGTCTGAAGCTACTTCAAACAAACAATGGGTTGCTTTAAAACAGTCTAATTCTCTTTGGCAGCTCTGAACTGACCGAATACTGTACAAAATGTAATTAGCATGCTAAGAAAGTGTGTCTTGTGAAAGCTGAGACGTCATCCCTGACCAGTGAGCGCACATTAAACATTAACCTGCTCTATCTTCGGACTGGGTGACTCGTGTAGAAGCAGGCAACACTACAGATGACCTCTGGCACGCAGCCAGAGAGAACTTATAGGAAGGTGTAGGTCAAGTTACCCTGGAGATGAGAAAATTAAGCAATATGAATTTATGTCTAAACATCCGTCACCTGGTTTCCATATAGCTGGTACATTAGAAAGAGCTGGATACCTTAAGAGCTTTAAATAAAAGCAAGGCATGTTATTCTGCAACTTGATATCAAGCATATTATTGATCTCCGTAGCATGAAAGTGCCTGAGGACTCACTTTACAAACACTTATTCGTGAAATAATACTCCAATAAGTAGTACAGGGATTACGGTTACAGTAAGGGTCATTGTTACAACCCTTAGAAGAGCATAGGCCGTGTTTTATTTTATGAACCGCATTCATTTTATGTCACGTGTTTGAGGCTAAAATGTTAAGGACTCTAAACCCAGTGGCCTAAAGCTTTTTATTTTTTGTTCTTTGTGGGTGTCACTTAGGGAAAAGTGAAATACTGACCGTGGAAGAGGCCAGTGTAAGAGCACTAATTTAACCAGACAACTGCTCGTACACACATTAATCTTTTTCCCTGTAGAGGATCGAGCTCTGGCAAAACACTTCTGCTTTGTGCAATTGTGATTTTTTTTTTTTTTTTTTTTTTTTTTACTATTTCTGGATCTGTTTGTAATTGTTTTCTTGAAAATACAAACAATGCAAAATAATTAAAAACTAGCAATTGACTTGTTTTATATACAGTATATACTACCAGTCAAAAGTTTTTGAACAGTAAGATTTTTAATGTTTTTTTTTTTTTAAAGAATTCACTTCTGCTCACCAAGCCTGCATTTATTAGATCCAAAATACAGCAAAAGCAGTAATATTTCTATTTGAATATATTTTAAAATGTAATTTATTTCTGTGATCAAAGTTACATTTTCAGCATAATTACTCCAGTCTTTAGTCCTCATTCTAATTTGCTCTTCAAGGACCATTATTATTATCAATAGTTAAAACAGTTGAGTACCTTTATCAGGATTATTTGATGAATAGAAAGATCCAAAGATCAGCATTTATCCGATGTTTAAAGCAAAGCTTTTGTAACATTATACACTACACCATTCAAAAACTTGGAGTCAGTATACTTTTGGGAGGGGGGGGAGAAATGATAAAAATTAATATTTTTATTTAGCAAGAATTTTAAATTGATTATAATATTACAAAAGATTTATTTTTCAAATAAATGCTGTTCTTCTAAACTTTCTGTTCATCAAAGAAACCTCAAAGCCAGAATATTAGAATGATTTCTGAAGGATCATTCAAATAAATAAATACAAATTTAGCTTTCACAGGAAATCACAGGAATAAATTACATTTTAAAAAAGAAAACCAGTAAAACTATTTTAAAATTGTACTGTTTTTTGCTGTAATTTGGATCAGATAAATACAGGCTTGGTGAGCAGAAGAGACTTCTTTAAAAAAACATTACAAATCTTACTGTTCAAAAACTTTTGACTGGTAGTGTACAAGTAAAAACTTGATAATATAAGAAAAAAACACATTTTATAGGAGCAAAAAGGACTAAGTTCATACATTTTATCTTAAAGAAGGATTTTATAAACATTATTAGGGTTTAACAATTCAGTCAATAATAATATAATCTACCTACACATAACTTAAGAGTCAAAACATAACTTTAAATTTAAATATGCGGATACAATTCAGTACAAAAATAAAAGCAGTAAAATGTCTCATAATACATAAAATTATTTTCAAACAGTTCAATGCTACAAACACAGTTACACTTTTGTAACCGCAACACACATATAAACACGAGAAACATCATTAGTTGGCCAAATCTTCCTCTCCGTTCATTAAATGGCCTTTTTGAGTCCACTCTGGGGTTCCAACATGTTAACGTTGTTGTAGTGTCGATCCTGAATATGTTTGTATGTCCTCCTTTACTTAAGTGAGAGGCTTATGTAGTGATATGTTCAGCATTGCATTGCAATGCAACTTTTTATAAGGCATGTACCGGTTACTTAAAGAAACAGGAGACTAAAAAGTGGCAAGATGTTCTGTGAGGTATACCTGTCAGATTTTTTTTATAATAAACTGCTGTAGTTTAGTCACTCAAACATTCATGAAAGGTACCTTTGGTAAAACTGGATGGTCTTAATATTCTTCCAGTTGTCTTACACAAAACGCTGGCTGAAAAAACGTTTCCATTTGTTCACCTCGGCTAAGGTTAGCAAGATCTGAAAACGTCACGGGTCCATATATAGACCATGTGTCACGCCGGCTAAGCATGGCTCGTGCATAGTCATCAGTAAATGTGCAAATTATGACCTTTAATTAATTGCTCCCCGACACGATCAAGAACTTGTCTCCGCAAATAGCGAGTTGTGACGATATAGTCCACGTGATCTCCGTGGCTATTATCAAAAAGAGTTTGTTTTTCTGTATACTAAGGCATTTGCGAGCAACTGCACAATATAATGTGTCCGAGGGACCAAATGCCCGTCACCATTTGTTGTTTGAACATCCCGTTTTGAGTCCAGCTGTACTTTAACGTCCTTGCACTGAGCCAAGCAGCAGTCTGGAAAATGTGAATTCTTCCACAGTGTGCTGTTGTTGTTAAATGTTCTGCCTGCCAGGAGCGACGTGCTATGATTTATCTCCTTGAAGAACCTGAAAGCAGACAATATTACAGTAATCAGATAAACGCCCACAGAACATGAAAGGCTTCAAATAGCCATTCAAAAACAATCCATGGTTTCGGCACGGATAGCGATGGCAAAAAATTTGAGTTAAAAAGTCTTGCGGTTTAGAGATTTGGATATTCTAAGCGTAATTGCGACGGGTTTATCTCTTGTTGGTCTTGTCATGACGTGGTGGCGGATAATCCAATATGAAGTCAGATCTTTCCAGATGTCATGTTTATATTTTTATATATATATATATATAACGCAGACCACAACACACTAGAGACACATGAAAGAAGTCGGGTGAAGGACAATCCCTGTCATTTCCAAAACAAGATTACTGTGGAATCTGACAGATGAGAACTCGGAACCGAACACACATGTTGAAAGATACTCAGCGTGCAGAACTTCATTACTCGAGTTTATTTAAACAGTCCGGTTTACTACAACGGTTTATGAAAAGTTACCTGAAATCATATGAGTCGCCTCGTGTTATTTACTTCTGTGGTCACCGAGCAAAACACAGGAAACTCGGTACAATAACACCAGAAGCACTTTAATTCAATTAACTCGGGCAACTCCAATAACTCACAGGCTTGGATCGACTCTCACAGTGTTATGAGAGCAAATATTCCTGGCATAACAGTTGAAGAAACTAACGCTGAGGAAAACCAGACACCTAAACGGTGATTAATGGGGTTTGGGTTCAAAAACAAGTAGAATGCGAATAAAAAGCTCCTTACCTACCTGGTTGCGGGTTTTGTGAGATTTCTGCAGCCAGACCCGCCACTGATCGTAAAGTTTGATACTCATACCGCTGCAGCCGTAGGCGTGTTTGCGCACCCAGCCAAAGAACTGCTTCAAATCCCGCCGCAACGTGGAGTTCTGCTGCCCCACCTTCGAGTCGCATGACCCTGTCAGCAGCCGCTCTGCGGGACGAAAGACAAAAATCAACACGTGTCCGTCCGGGGAGACGAGCGCCTATCGTACACGCAGTATCGTATCGAGCTTATCACAGATACAGGCCGCAGTTTACACAGCCAAGCAAACACAAGTTGGGATAAAAATAAATCCTTTTCCATTTTAAATAAACAGCAGGTTTCTGAGCTCCAGATGTGGGCCGCTCCAGAAGAGTTAATGTGCAGAGGAGTTAATCTGTTAATCTTCAGAAACAATCCTCTAAAAAAAATATATCCAACACTCCCCCGTGGCTCTCTGGCAAGCCACAAAATGGGGAGATGTATGACTAAAGTAATGCGTTGCATCTGCTAGCTGGTGTCTGTTGGACTGAGCATCGTCTTGGAAATATGTATCTGATTATAGGATGGACTGCACAACACATTCAAAATGTGAAAATATGATGAAGGGCAGCGTCAGCCACGTCTCAATCCGAATATCGCTGCTACCATTTAACTAGTGCCCGCTGGTTATGCTTATTTATTTTCTTTGTTGCTTTTGGGCTTTCAGTCATTTTTAATAAGGGAAACATTAAATAAGACCGGAAATAATTGGGAGAGGGATTTGTATATAATGCAGGATGGAATCAAACTCATGTTTCCCACATGAGGCATATGCGCCTAAATGTGACTGAGTTTAAAATAATTATACATTCAAGACCTGCATGAATGGATATTAAAATCTAATGTAATAGTGGAAAAGCACTTTTTTTGCTTTCGAAGAAAATATAATATGTGCACATCTGGAAACAAAAACCTTGGGGTTGAAACATTGTATTGATTTTATTTAATAGATTTTTGGGAGCAGCAGTAACAGTGATAATGGCTCATTTAGAATATATTAACACTGATTTCCTTTATCCATAGGCTTATTACATCTATAGAATTAGCTGCTAACACTTTAATAAGGTCCTATTTGTTAACTTTAGTTGTTTAACTAACATGAGCAATGTTAACTTTAGTTAATACAAATCTAACTGTTCATTGTTATTTCATGTTATGTCCATTAAATAATATTAACAGATACAGCTTGTGATTTTATTAATGTTAATGCTTTAAAAGTATGTTTCCTCACTAATGTTTGGGATCAGTAAGCTTTTTGTTTTTAAAAATGTTGCAATGCTGCATTTATATAATCAAAAATACAGAAATTAATATTGTTAAATATTAGGATAAATATTATAAAATAAATTATTTCTATTTAATATACATTTATTCTTGTGATCAAAGCTGAATTTTCAGCATCATTACTCCAGACATATTATTAAAGGGGCTATATGCAACTTTCCCCCCAAAATAAACGTAACAATAGCCTTTTTATTTGACCATTTATGACTCAAACATCTCCTGATGAGCATACTGACACCTTGTCAGCTCACAGTGGGTGCACCTATAAGCCTGTATCCTATTTTTCCTATTTTCTGTCGGGTTGGATTTTTCGCGTGCTGTCTGCAGATGTGACATCAAGCGCGTTCATGTTAAACGTTTCAGATCACTCTGCCACCACCGCTAGTCAGCAATTAGCCTACACTCGCAAGCAGTGCAATGGATTGTGCGAATACACAGAAGAGACCCAGGACAAATTTTTATTCAGCAAGAATGTGTTAAATTGATAAAAAGTGATAGACTGATATTGTTAGAAAAGTTTCTTTTTTAAATAATTGCAGTTTTTTCTTTTTATTCATCAAAGAATTCTGAAAAAAAGTATCACAGGTTCCCAAAAAAAATATTTGCCAGCATTTCAACAATTCTACAAAAAAAATCAGCATATTAGAATGATTTCTGAAAGATCATGTGACACTTAAGACTGGAGTAATGGCTGATGAAAATTTATTCAGAATAAATAATATTTTAAAGTATATTAAAATGAAAAACATTATTTTATATTGTAGTAACATTTCGCAACATTACAGTTTTTTTCTGTATTTTTGATCAAATAAATACAGCCTTGATGAGCATAAGAGACTTCTTTATAAAGCATTGCAAGTCTTACTGATCCCAATCTTTTGAACTGCAGAGTGGTTAAAGTTTTAATAATAATCAAAATAACGACTTTCACTAAGCAATATAGTTCATTAACTTAACTGTAGAGTTTTTTTGTGGCTGCCAAATATGCAAATAGCACATTAACAGAATGTTATCATTTGTGTGTATTTATATTTTTCTGCATTTTACAAATGGCTTTGAACATGGATTATCCAATCTAAATCTGTTTTGTAATCAATCAATAAAGTCAAAAAAGTAAGTTTTAGTTCAAAATTCTCAAATGGTATTCTCTAAATCCAAATATAAGTTATGCAACCTTACAAGCGATATCACTTCACTTTGATAATTACCATGGTATTTACAAGGTACTTTAAAAAAAACACCATGCTATTAGCATGGTAAACTTCCATAAAATACTTTCCGCTAAGTACCTTCTTTTGGCACGGATCACGTAAATTATATTTCCTTACCACTATGTGGTGTCGAGGCTGCAGTTGGGTGACTCCAGTCACTCCAAATGCCTGCTTTCCTAGATCCCAGGATCCCTACCGGATTACAGCGCACCTGCACAAAATACACTGTCCCTGGCCGCAACCCTGCCAGCCTGCAGGAAGTCTGGTTCCCAACATCATCCACCACCTGCAGAGAAAGACACCCAAAACAGTCTGTTACATCAAACACCTTCAGCGGCCACATACCACACACACACCGTTACCCTAACGGGCATATTTAATGTTCTCTATAAGAAGGGGAAAAAAGCCATTCACTTTCAAAATCCTTAAGCAAGTTCACACAAGCTCTTGTACAAAGAGGTAGAACAAAGAAATTTCCCCCTTTTGTGCTCCTAGGGGATATACCAACATATATCAGAAACAAAGACGGGAGGTAAATGACAGGGACACACACGTAAATAATTGGCCTGCCTTCTGGCTCTACATATACGCATCGAGCACCGACACTAGCCTCAGAGGAAATCTGTTATCTATTGCTTATTACAGATTGAGTAATTGCACTGCTGCAGACAGCATCAACGACATGTAGACAGGGCCATGCCAGCCTTCCTGTGTGTTAAAGCAGAGGTATATAGGATTCGAGTGCAGGAATGTCGAAACGGCCTGGGCCCCCTGTAATTATTTACAATCCCGGTACCCCTGAATCAGTCCCTTTCCGCGCTCCATTTCCAGACTCACGTTTCAAAAACTACAAACACGGTTAATATGCATGGCTCCGTAATCCGAGGACCATCATTACTATTGGAACGTGATGAGTGGCAGAATGTTAACATCATCAGGTTGCCGTGTAACAGGCATGCTGGGTAATTATTTCCCTTCGCACAGGCTATGTAAGCAATCTGTGGGGTTGAGAGCGGCCCGGGCGATAAAACCACTTTCTAAACGCGCTCTGAAAACAATAGATCGTCTTCAGCGAAGTGCTTTTGATGGTCACTGTCATATTTTGACTTTGTTAACTATGTAGGACTGCGCATCTGACAGGACAATGATGGGTAACGGAGGAAAAAAAAAATGATGTAACCCAACTCTGCCCAGCTTCAGAAGGAAACCTGCCAACTGATTGGATCCATATGAGCGAAATGGGGACAGAGCGAAAGCTTAAGTTTATTTGAAGCCCTAAAGTTTAGCTGGACTCTTCCGTGGCCAGAGGACTGGAAACCATGTGCTGTTCTGCTACAGCTGGAAATGACGTTTCGGACAAGTAATACAAACACCCCAAATTCTACTGAAACTGCTGTTATCTTTTGGACCGCTCTAATTAATCATTGCGCCACTCTGCAAATGCTTTAAAATGGAGACGCTGACACTAACTCGCAGGCATACGCAGTTTGCATTACAAAAACAAGTGGCAAGATGATAGTAATCATGATAATGGGCATTATAAAGTGATGACGTGTGCTCACTGATCGAGGGCGCTACTGTACCTTCCAGTCACTGCTTTCTTCCAGTCTGTATCTGATCTGGTATTTGGCCTGAAATAGAAAGTCTTTTAGTGCAGGCGGTGTCCCCCAGCGCACGGTCAGCTGGTCCTCCAGGTCGCCTACTCGGCTCACGGTCACGTCAGTCGGTGGGTCTGTCGTCACTGAGAAACGACACAAACAACATGTGATAAGATTGGAGACGCTGCAACAGAAGAGCTCATTGTAACTTATTCTTGAAATCTTAAAATGGAATTTGAATTGGAATGACGGGGAAAATGAGTTAGAAAAAACATTTTCTTCAACTGGTCCATAAATGTTGATGCATTAAATATAATAAAATATATAAACTTAATACATATTTCTATAGGTGGCATTTTATCTATCTATTGCTCTATTATCAGCTAAAGTCAAAAGTTTACATTACAGAATCTGCAAAATGTTAATTATTTGACCAAAATAAGAGGGATCATACAAAATGCATATTTTTTTATTTTGTACTGACCTCACACAAAAAACATTTACATATAGTCCACAAGAGAAAATAATAGTTGAAAAATGACCCTGTTCAAAAGTTTACATCCCCTTGATTCTTAATACTGTGTTGTTACCTAAATGATCCACAGCCGTTTTTTTGTTTGGTGATAGTTGTTCATCACTGTCCACTATTCTTCAAAAAAGTCCTTCAGGTCCCACGGATTTATAGTTTTTTTTTTTTCAGCATTTTTGTGTATTTAAACCCTATTCCAACAATGACTGTATGATTTTTGAGATCCACCTTTTCACACTGAGGACAACTGAGGGATTCACATGCAACTGTTACAGAAGGTTCAAAAGCTCACTGATGCTCCAAAAGGAAAAAAACAATGCATTAAGAGCCAGGGGGTTAAAACTTTTGAACAGAATGAAGATGAGTACATTTTTCTTATTTTGCCTAATTATCATATTGTTTTCCATTTAGTGCTGCCCTTCAGAAGCTACAGAAAACACTAACATGTTCCCCTGAAGACAAAATAAGTTAAATTTACCCTGATCTTCAAATTCAAATGTTTTCACCCCCGGCTCTTAATGCATTGTTTTTCCTTCTCAAGCATCAGTGAGCGTTTGAACCTTCTGTAATAGTTGCATATGAGTCCCTCAGTTGTCCTGTGTGAAAAGATGGATCTTAAAATCATACAGTCATTGTTGGAAAGGGTTCAAATACACAAAAATGTGGAAAAACCAAAGAATTTGTGGGACCTGAAGAATTTTTCTGAAGAACAGCGGGCAGTTTAACTGTTTAGGACAAACAAAGGACTCATGAACAGCTATCACTAAAAATACAGCTGTGGATCATTCAGGTAACAACACACTATTAATAATCAAGTTGCAGGCAGAGTTACCAGGTTTTCAGAACAAAACCCGCTCAATTGCTGCTCAAAACTAGCCCAAAACTCACCCAATCGTATTTCGAGGGGGGTAAAATACATGTTTTTCGGCAGGGTTCACTGCAACACTGCATACAGGCCAAAAGTTCTGCATTTCAGTGATGAATCATCTGAACTCCTCTGATTGGTTATTGCATTCATAAACTCAGCAAAATTGTGTGTGATTGAAGAATTGAAGAATAAGGTGGATAGGATCGCCCTTTCATCCATTCATCTATTAGTGAAATTCTTTTGTAGTGTTCAAATAATCTCCACAAAAAAAAATCACAGAAAACAGAACAGATATTAAGATTAAGACTTCTATCTGTCCAAAACTACTGACTACTTCAGTATAGTCTTGTGAATATCCAGCTTCAAATATCTGATGCCACTAACCTTACAAATTTCATCTTGTGATTACATCACAAAAAAGGTCACTGTATCAAGTCGGTTCTTCTGTAAGTTTTGTAAAAGTAATCACGTTGGAACTGGCAACCTCAGCTGGCTCTTGCCATTTTGTGTGCGATGTGTATCAGCCGATCAGTGAACGGACTTTGGGCGGTCTGCAAGCCGAGACTAGAGACTTTTGATCTTGTGATCCAACTAAGATAAAGCATACGCTGATTCTCGTCGACTAATTGTTCTGTCTTTTTCCGCTTTGCTTGCATTTCGTTCAGGCTGCTATAAAATGAAACAGCATTGATAGTGCTCTGAATTCCAAGAAACTGCAGTTTGCTTGGATCTCAACGCTGTTGTTTAATTAACTGGTAACACAGATGAGCATTGTCTCTGTTGCTAAGGAGGTGGAGGCACTAGGTGTGGTGGCTGTGTCATAACTATGGCATGTTTCGAGGAGCACCCACCTTCCTCTTATGCATTTTCCATTCAAAAATCACCCTGCCTCCCCCTTCAGGTGCAGTAACATTGATTTACACTCGCAGGATGTGAAAGTTTATAACCTTTCTCATCTCCTTTTTGACGATGGGGGGATTTAGTGTGCGTGCAGGCTATTTTAATTTAATTTCAAATGCTTTCTGATGTATTGCCAAAACAAAATGCCCCCCGACTCAAGTCCTAATGATACTAATTCCATTTTTATTAAGATGTTAGTTGCCTAAAATGTCTGTTTGAAGAGATTATGTGGTAGCCTGGCCTGTGCTCAAAGCACATAAGATCTTAAGGATTCAACAAAACAGACTTCACCCTATTTCAGTCACATTGCTAAACAGTAGCCCCAGGCAGGTCACGGTACTAGGATTAGCGAAAAACTTCGTAAAAATTCCACTCGTCTTTGAAGGAGGGGGCTGATAGGCTTTGCAGGTATGTGTGAGTAGGTGGGTAGATACTGTATGAGGCAAAGGGATACTGATGACGCTCCGACGGACCGCTGCAATTCGTCACGCCTCCACCCAGTTTTTACAAGGAGTGGCGCTCTCACGTTGCACGTGGTCCTCTTGTATTGCGTGCAGCCCATGAGGAGAACACCTGGGGCTTGTGCCTAAAAAGGGGTCAAAGGTCAAGCACACTCACCCACGTCTAAGATATCCAAGTAGATGACGTCAGACGTTGCGGTTCCGAGTTGGTTGGAGGCCTCCACCCATATCTCATAGGGCGTGAAGAGGGCGAGGTCGCGGGGGATGTAGCATTTGTACGGCTCTCCGGTGTTGTAGTCCTCGCACTCCTTTTCTCGTCCGTACCACCTATGGGTGACAATAACAGCAAGGTACCAATAACTGGACGCAATATGCTTGTATGCCTCCTATATAGAGGCTTCTGATAAAAGAGGCAATGGATATTGCCTTAAATGTGGGAATGATTCCTTATTTATGGCTTATTCCTTTTGGTTTGCTGTGGGGTATGTGCATTCCATCTGCTCACTAGGCATGAAATCCAGTTTTATTAATTAAATAACCTAAAAATGTATTTAAAAATGCACAAGACAGTACTAAAACACATTAAAAAAATGATGTTTGTATGTTTTTTATAGGATAGACCAAAAAAAGTGTATGGCATCTGCCCATCAGAAGGGTTTAGCACAGATAGGTTGGTTTGAGACATCTTTGAACATCCTTCCACTGTCCTCCAGTCAATAGGCATGTAAGAACATGACATATACAAACAAGATAAGGCGTGAATTTGGGAAGAGGCATTGACATGAGTGTGAATGACCTCTGGCACTGACCTGAGCTTATATTTGAGTGTGTATTTTGTCTTGATGAAGGTTTCCCCCTGGCCCCCAGGGGCCCATCGACAGGTGAGGTCTTTCGTGTTCCTGGACCAGCAGGTAAGATTCACGGGTTTCTCAGGAGGCACTAAAAAAAAACAGACAAAGACAATGAGTTTTCACTTGGCTGTCAAAATGAGTTAGTGGAAAGTGACTCATGCCTCTCAAAACAGCTCATTAAAGGAACATGCTGTAAATGCTGCTAAATGCTGCGAAAATTAGTCAAAAATAGTTGCTTGGTTTGAAGTCAAACAAGAAACAACACACGCAAGCCATTTTACTGCTGTAATGCAACATATATCTAAGTGAAACGTGTGAAATATAAAAAATAAATACGAAATGAAGACTAAAATTTATCTACCAAAAGTTTTTGGACAGTAAGATTATGTTTTAAAAGCCTGCATTTATTTGATTCAAAGTACAGCAAAACAGTAACATTTTGAAACATTTTTACTGTTTAAAATAAGTGTTTTCTATTTGAATGTATTTTAAAATATCATTTATTCCTGTGATTTTCCAAAGCTGAATTTTTAGCATTATTACATCAGTCACTTGATCCTTCACAAATCATTCTAATATTATGATTTGCTGTTAAAAAACAATTATGTGGAAAACGGCTGAGTAGAATTTTTTTCAGGTCTCTTTGATGAATAGAAAGTTCAGAAGAACAGAATTTATCTGAAATAGAAATCTTTTGCAACATTATAAATGCCTTTATCATCACTTTTGATAAATTCAAAGCATCCTTGCTAAATGAAAGTATACATTTCTATGATGTCTTTCTCAAACTTTTAACCTTAAATGGTAAAGTGTATCATTAGTGTTACAAAAGCTTTTTATTTCAGATAAATGCTTTGGATCCTTGTAAGAATCCCTAACAAAATGTACTCAACTGGTTTAAATATTGATAATAATAATTATACAAAATGTTTCTTAAACAGCAAATCAGCATGTTAGAATGATTTCTGCAGGAACATTTGACAGTGAAGACTGGAGTAATGATGCTGAAAATTTAGCTTTGATCACAGGAATAAATTACATTTTAAAATATATTCAAATAGAAAGCAGTTACTTTAAATAGAAAAAATATTTCACAATATTACTACTTTTGCTTGGTGAGCAGAAGAGACTTCAAATTTTTTTTTTTTTTACTGTCCAAAAACTTTTGATTGGTTGTGTGTCTCTTTCTATTAAATATTTTATGATTTCAATCTATTTTTAATTATAGTAATTTAAAAACAAGATAGATAGATACTGAATAATGCCTCGTTTCCACTGAGTGGTACGGTACAGTACGGTACAGTACGGTACGGGTCGGGTCGGAAAACCATGAATTGGCTAGCGTTTCCACTGCCGACAGTACCCTTACTTGATAGGCGTGGTGTATGCCGGAAAGTAGCTTGACGTCATTCTCGCGCAAAGAAGAAAGCTAAGACCGCAAACATCAATGGAGGACATTCGCGAGTTATGTTTCGCGGTGGCATTGTTTTGCAAGGTGTTGTGTGTGTTTTAAAAATGGCGCCTCTTGTGTTGCGTTGTCGTTCTGTAGCACGCGCAAGTGACGATTCTCTGTCAACCAATCAACGCTCTGCAGTGAGTCTAGCTCCACCCTTTAGTACCGTTCCACTGTGCTAGGTACCACAACGGAAGGGTACCCAAAAAGTGGTACGGTACAGTTCGGCATTTTGGTACCATTCACAACTTTTGATAGTGGAAACGCAAATAAATGCGTACCGTTCCGTTCCGTACCGTACCGTACCGCTCAGTGGAAACGAGGCATAATTAATAGACTTAAAATTTCTATTTTATTTAATGTAAAAAAAATATTTAAAATAAAACTTTTTTTGAACATCCTATTCATCAAAAATAATGTAAAATGTATCAGAAGCACAACTGCGAAAATATATAAAATATAAAATGTTTCTTGAGAATTAAATTAACATTTTGAAATGAATGATTTCTCGAGGATAATTTGATACTGAATTTTTAAAATGTTATATAACTTTATAAAAATATTTTAAAGTATATCAAAATAAACTTTTTAATTTACTGTTTCGCTGTACTTTTGTTCAAATAAATTAAGCCTGGGTGATTATAAGAGATTTAAAAAGTCTCTTAAAAAATAAAAGCAATTTCAAAAGAAAAGAAACTGATAAAGTTTTGATGAAAGATTATGAATACTGGCTTTTCTGTAATAATGCGCCCAGATGAATCGTTCACAATAAGACGAGGGCCGTGTATTAACAAAGTAAATAGGGTCAATTTTGACTTTGTGTTGACTTTAAATATTTTCAATAATGGATGAGTGTCTTCAGCTGTCATCCTCATTTAAGTTCAGGAATGGGGCCAAGATTCCATTCAGCTGAGAACAAAAGACACTGCGTCTAAGTGTAAGACTGTGATTATATGAACCAAACCTTACAGAGGAGACCTCAGAGACATTGAGAGCTTGAGTCAACATACTGTAGCACTTCACACACACACTTATCGTAACCACGTCTCACCATTTCTGGCTTTCAATCTTTTTTCCAAATGACCAGACACTCGCTTCCTTGACTTTGTCTCGCTCTTGTGTGTGTGTGTGTGTGTGTGTGTGTGTGTCTGTGTTTGTAATTTTCCATACTGCCACCATTCCATGTAACTTGACAAATGCGGTACATTTGTTCTGTCGAGGAAAGCGCCTATAATGGACCACACAGGTGCTAAAAGCATAACAGTGGAACAGATAGCTATCTTAAGGGGCTTAAACAACTCTCAAGTTCATTGGCGGACAGGCAGAAAACATTAAATACTGCAACAACTGCGGCTCAGTGGCAGGGGGTCAAATCATAAAGGCTGTCTAATACTTCCACATCTGACCCATATTCCCCAAGGCTCCAGGCTTACCCACAAAATCCATTTAATTGTATTTAAGTTGGACTGCGTGCACGCTCGCCAATTAAACACACTTGGTAGCTGTACAGGAGCCTAGAGTAAATACGAACAATATGGTAGACGGAACTCACTGCCAACATAGATGCAGGAGCCGGCCAGCACGTGACCTCCGCTGTTATGGCACACGAGGTTGTCTCCGGAGCGCTGGCGGGACCCCGAGAGCCGCGGGAGGGTGACGCTGAGCACGGTGGGGCTCAGGACGCTGTAGGTGCTGCTGGGAAGGCGCTTGCCGTTCAGCGTCCAGTAGAGCGAGCCCGCGTGAACGCCGTGGTCTGGATTCACTGAGCATGTGGCTGTCAGGCTGGAGCCGATGGGAAGGGCCGGGTCTTGAGGGTAGATTGTAGCCACCTCTGAGGGAGGGCGAGATATAGCAGGTTAGAGCTGGAAAGAGGCAGCACGGTTATTACGGCCTGTCTGGTTACGGGTGAGCTCACATGATGTGACGTTAAAGGAGGAGACAGACCGACCTCATGACTAACACATCAAAAAAGTTGATAGTGACAGGCTAAATCAGAGCAATGTGGGATACGCAAGATGATCACAAAAGGAGATGATATCCGTTTACTATGAAAGGGAACATGTAAAGTTAGATGGTCTGTCTGTACTGTCATTGACTGTACATTATCCCCCTTATGAGATGGCTATTTACTAAATCAATTAATGCGTAGAAAATAAATGAATATTAAATGAGTATACTGAGATTTAAAAAGAAATACTAATCATCAGGGTCAGCGTTTAAATACCCCTGTGGTTAAGTGTTCTTTAAAAAATGTAACATTAAATGCACAAAAAATAATGAGTGAATATTAAATAAATATATGCACATGAAAGATTAGTTTGAGATTATTTTGTGAGAAAAAGTGTGAAAAATACTGATTGCCACAGTCAGCATTTAAAGACACATATGGCTTAGTGTTCATTTAAAAAATACCATTAAATGCACTAAAACAATAATAAGTGGACATTAAATAAATATGCGCACATGAGATCATTTTGTGAGAAAAATAGTGAAAAAAAGTGATGAGTTTAAATACACCTATGGTTTAGTGTTAATTCAAAATGATTTTACAATTAAATGCACAAGAAAATTATAATAGTAAATGAACATTTAATAAATATACGCATGTGAAATATTGGTTAGAGATTATTTTGTGAGAAAAAGTGTGAAAAGTACTGATTGCCATGGTCAGCATTTAATAAACCTATGGTTTAGTGTTCATTAAAATATTTTAGCATTAAAGGCACAAAGAATAGTAATAAGTGAACATTAAATAAATATATGCACGTGAAATACTGGTCGGAGATTATTTTGTGAGAAAATGTGTCAGCGCTTAAATACACCTGTGGTTTAGCGTTCATTAAAAAATATGTTTCCATTAAATGCACAAAAAATAATAATCAGTGAACATTAAATAAATATATGCACATGAAATATTGGTTTGAGATTATTGTCTGAGAAATAATGTGAAAAATACTGACTGCCAGGGTCAGCGTTTAAATACACCTATAGTTTAGTGTTCATTAAAAAAAAATATGTAACAATTAAATGCACAAAAAATAATAAGTGAACATTAAATATATGCAGATTAAATATTGGTTTGAGATTACTTTGTGGAAAAAAGTGTGAAAAATACTGATTGCCTCGGTCAGCATTTAAATACACCTATGGCTTAGTGTTCATTAAAAAATATTTTATGATTAAATGCACAAAAAATAATATTAAATAAATATATGCACATGAAATATTGGTTTGAGATTACTTTGTAAAAAAAAAAAGTGTGAAAAGTACTGATTGCCACAGTCATCATTTAAATAGACCTATGGTTTAGTGTTCATTAAAAAAATATTTTACCATTAAATGCAAAAGCAAATAATAATAAGTGAACATTAACTAAATATATGGACAAGAGATATTGGTTTGAGATTATTTTGTGAGAAAAGGTGTGAAAAATACTGATTGTCAGGTCAGCCTTTAAATACACCTATTTGATTGTTCATTAAAAAAATATTTTACCATTTACTGCACAAAATAATATAATAAATGAACATTAAATAATATATGCGCCTGAAATAATGGTTTGAGATTACTTTGTGGAAAAAAAAGTGTGAAAAACATTGTTTGCCAGGTCAGCGTTTAAATACACCTATGGTTAGGTGTTCGTTAAAATATATTTTGCCATTCAATGCACAAATAAATAATAATAAATGAACTAATTAAATATATGCACATTACAGTTTTTCTCAATTGCTAAAACACTATAACCAGTCTTTTGAACTAAAATTTCAAAACTATAACGCCATTTTTGAAAAAGCACACCCATTTCTCTAAACTATAAACACTATTCCCTGCTTTGACACATGAGTTATATTTGGTGAACTGTTACTTCAAAACTCTACACACAAATCCCTACATTTCTCAGTGCTTACACCATGAGGTCATTTAGAAAGCACAAGCATTCAATATTGTTCACTCAAGTCTGCGAAGTTTGAGCTCAATTAGCACACAATTACCCAACTGGAAACACTAGGAGTCAAAATTTAGCACACACCAATCAGAACCTTCGATGGAGATAAAAGGATAAAAGTTTTTCTCAGTCACTTTGGTGCATTTCTCAGATCAGAAATGAAATATACATTTGTCTGCAGTTTCCTACATTATCAGTTGCTATTGTCATGTTGCTCAAAATGTATTATATACTGTAGTTCTCTGTGCAAGTCTTACCCCTCAAAACATCAAGTCATTAGCTCATCGTATAAATCACCTGCAAAATTTTTGATCTAGTTGTCCTAAACTGTCAATCATATATTCTACACATTTCTATTAGACTTTTTGTAAATTTGCCATGAATTATTCAAGTGAATCTTGACTTTCACTAATGAAGATAATATAGATCAACCAATGATAAAGCAGTTCTCTGAAATAGATCAAAGGTACATCTCATGAACCTTCCATTGGAAAGCATATAGACAGAGGACAACACAGGAGTTACAAATTCTGACAGTGGACTTTCTTATTTTTATTTTCACCTTTGTGCCCATATTTCTTTTTTTTTTCTGTTTCACAATGACGATGTGTGCTTTTATTTTTTTTTTTTTTTTTTTTGTCAGACCACTAGTACAAGTGTAACTGTGAATCCTATCCAGTCTTTTTCAATCAATATCCCACATACAGTAATGTGTAATTTTGAAGAGGAAGAGTAGGAGGTGAAAGAGGAAGAGGAGGAGGAGAAGGAGGACGATGATGACAACAACATGGAAGAGACAGAGGAAGAGCAAGGGCAAGAAGACAAGCAGTCTCATATATTTTAGTTGATGAGTGCCAGGGTTGGATCAGGCATGCAAGAGGATTTTACCCCTGCTGCCTGGCCAGGGCTAATTTAGCCTGTGATGCTGAAGAGGTTCTTTGGCCTGTCCCAGACCAAAGACAGGATGCTGGGCAGAATAATTATTTTGTTGTTTTTTTGCTGTTTTGTACTGTACTCTACAGTACATTAAATTAAGGAATAAAACACTTGCAAAGGAATAGATTTGTTGTGTTCATCATGTGAAAAGTTTTTTATTTGTATTGTTTTTGTAGTATTGTTTTGAATTTATCTCATCAGTGTGTAAAACTGTGTTGTAGTGTGTTTGTTTTTGAGGATTTGTGTGTCATGTCTGAAAGCAAAGTTTGGTTTTTCAGCAAGATTGAATTGTTTTGAGTGGAGAGCTTCATTTTGACCTCAATATAGGAAGTTTGGGGAAATGAGTTAGGAGTTGTGGATTTGTGTTTAGAGTTTCGCAAATAAGAGGCATAATTTTAAGAAATGTGTTTAAGCAATTGAGAAAAACTGTAAATACTGGTTTGACATTATTTTGTGAGAGAAAATGTGAAAAATATAGTTTGTCAAGGCCTTTAAATAGACCTATGCTTTAGTGTTCATTAAAAAAAAAAAAAGTGAACATTACATAATTTTACGCACAATTATTTTACCATGAAATGCACATAAAATAAATAAACATATGCAGATGAAATATTGGTTTTTAGTTTGTTTTATTATGTGAGGAAAAACTATATGAGACTAGCAAAGTATAAACAATATTGCTTGCCAGGGACAGCATTTAAATACACACGTTTTACTGTTCATTAAAAAAGTATTTGACCACAGATTGCAAATGAAACAAATAAATAAACAAAATAAATATATGCATATTAAATACTGGCTTGAGATTTTGTTATGTGAGAAAAATATAATTTCGTTACACATAAGGTTCAGCGTTCATTAAAAAATATTATACAATTATTTTCATAGACTGCGCATAAAATAAATAAACATTAAATAAATATATGCACATGAAATATTGAATATTGGAGAAAAAAAATATATGAAACTAGCAAAGTGTAAACAATTTAGTTTTTTCAGGGTCAAATTTTAAAGATTTTTTTGGGTTTTACATTTACCACTCTGCTGATCACATCCTAGATAACTAGTGTAACTGGTACTCGCATACAATTATAATTTTGAAAACCCTTTTTGAGTTCATTATCACCCTTGTAAAGTGACAACATGGAATCCCTCAAAAAATGTGTCAGTGCAGCACAATTGAGTAATGGAGGTGATGAAGGAACTGGCATGTGATTACATGTAATTACATCAAGATGGATAGATAGACTAACATTAAAAGAGAGATTATATATTCAACACGCACTCAGACCGAGCAGAAAGGCTGTTTCATCTCATAGCATTGACACGGCCCTTTAGAAGAGTCTTTAGAAGGTGCTGTTTTGATTTAAGTGGATTGGAAAAAAAAAAAAAAACATTTTACTTCAAACCATTTAATGACAGGAGCAATTACAAGTATTTACCACAGGTGTCTGAATAGGAAATGAGCAGTGAGATATTTGGTTTCAGATCAGAAGGTCTCATGAGGTAAGCCTCTAGTCCTGTCATCACGAATGCACCGCCGAGAGAAACTCAGTAAAGCCTGGATGCACATCTAACCGCTGAGACGGTGAACAGCGGGACCACCCTTTGGAAATTCCTGCCCGTGTTGTCAAACCGCAATGATCTTTTAAAGGGTTACTTCTGTCTACACGTTTTTTTCCTTTTAACTCTGTTTATATTGCACTGAGGCCCAGTAAAAAGTCAGCCCTGATGCTTTGCGTTTAATGTTAACTAGAGGAGAGCGAAGTGTAGTCTGTCAGTGGCTGTAATGCACTTCACTTTCTTAATCCCCTGCCTGGCACTGAGGGTGTGAATGAGGCAATACTTAATTAGATGTAATTAGTCTCAATCTTCCCCTCCACCAACACCTGCGAATGTCACGTAAGGGGAATGTGCTAAACGCTCGCACTGTAAATCTATTTCACAACAGCTATTAATAATTTAGCCCTTTGTTATTTACAACGCAGATTATGCCCTTTGATCCTGTTACATTGTTCTCTGCAATTCATTAAAAGCTAATTAAACTTTCACAAACACCTATATTTCACCAACACCGAACGCAGAATCCATCGTCTCGGGTGATAGTGTTGATTTGAGGTGAACTTTTTCATTTAGTCACATATGCGTTCGAAAAATAAGCTTAAGAAACATGATGTCAGGGTTTTGTTGTGGTTCATAAGGGCTAGACCATCCATGTGTTAAATGAATTATGCTCTGACCTTTTGAAATTTTAACCCCTAGCATTCACCCCCTATTTTAATATAGTGCAATATGTTGCGCCGATATAGATATCATCAGTTGTTCAATTAGTTAAAACAGGCAATTTCTGTAAGTAAATAAAACATACAGTGGTGTTTTCTTAAAACTTTATATACAGGTCAATGGCATCCGGATTCGTTAATGTATTAAAAATATATACAAACTTTCTATGATGAGCATGTTCAAATGTCTGAGCTAAAAAATGCATTCAGTTTTAATTAAATAATTTTGACATAAAAAAAAAAATTGTTGGAAAAACTTCATCAGATTAAGGTCTGGAGTAACCAATATGTAAATAGCCAATTTAGTTTTAATATATTTTTGCTTATAAAAATTTATGTTTTGAATTACAAAAAAAAAAAAAATACTAATCCATTTAATATTAGGCTACACTACAATAACCTGGCACTTATTGACCTACACACAAAAAAAATATTGTGTTCTGCAGATGCTGGATACTTAAAATTCACTTAAATGATTTTGTTTTATTGTAACAGTTGTGTTAACTTTATATCTGATCTATTTACTAATATTAATTCGTGTCAAGTTCCGAAACAAACCCCATTCGATGAAGAAGGTACGTAAGAACACATGTAACACACACATATATAGAGAGAGAGATAGAGAGAGCTATAAATGTACTCACGGGTGGAAGACGACAACACGCCGGCAGCACAGTGGAGCAAAAACAACAAGCAGATCATCTTACGAAATAAGTTCGCTTTCTTTCTTTTCGGACAAGAGAGTGTGTTTGGACTATGCAGGAGTATTTGATCCACGCATGCCACAGCGAGTCCAGCTCCAGTGCACCCGAAGAGTTGATCCCAGCGTCAGTTCCTGAGCTGCTGGCGTGTCGCGGATGTTCCAGAAGGCTGAACTTTACAGAATATCCGCCAAATGTTCTGTTAGTGCGACGGTGCATTCGTCCTCTTCATTTACTTTTGGCATCGTTTACCGTGCTGAGGCTCTCCACTGCTAGGAAACATCCAAGTTTATACTTTGCAAGCTCCTCCCATGTCTTCCCACACAGTTCCAAGTCATTTTTGCCTCTTTCGTTTTATTCCTCCCTTCCTTCTGTCTGTGCCCTCCTCTTGTCTCTAACAGGTCTTGTGTTAGAGTTGTGTAGTATATCTTTCCTCATCAATTCTGATGTTTTAACCTACCTGTGGGTCAGAAGAGTCTCTTAATGGGATGTCTTACCTTCAGTCTTATTATGGATAGTCATTTAAAGCTGAGCAATCTTTCTGTGGCGTCTGACTGGAAAAAGTAACAATTTAACTCAAGTTTAACTTAAGTTGTGCACCACATGTCTCTGATATATATTCTTAAATACTATAATTTTCTATATTCCAAATGTTCAATGGAATATAAAAAGAAAATGTTTATACCATTTGACAAATATTTCTTGAAAAAAAAATGCTATATAATTTTGTGAAGGATATAGAATGTAATTGAAATTTGAATAGAATTATATAATAAGGTTTACAATACACTTTACAATTAGTCGATATTAGTCAACATAAACTGAGAATGAACAATGTGTACAATCTTAATGTTAATTTCAAAATTACAAGTTGTTTGTTAATATTAGTTAATGCACTGTGAACTAACATGAACAAACTATAAATCACTATTTTTAATAGCTAACATTAACAAAGATTAATAAATAGAATGATAAATGTATTGTTCATTGTTAGTCCATATTAGTTATTACTTTAACTAATGTTAACAAATGACACCTTATTGTAAAATATTACCAGTGAAAGAAAAAACAGTAACACTTTACAATAAAGTTTCATTAATGTTAGTTAATGTATTAACTAACATGAACATTTATTACAGTATTTATTCATCTTTGCTAACTTCGGTTAATAAAAATACAGTGTAGTTCACAGTGAATTAACTAATGTTAACAAACAACTTTAGATTTTAATAATGCATTAGTAAAGGCTAAATTGACTAAAACTAATATTAATGAATGTTGTTCATTCTTAGTTCATGTTAACTAAAGTAGCTATCTAATGAACCTTACAATGAACAATAAAAGTGAAACAGAATTATATATAAAAAAAATACACAACAGTAAGTTTCCAAAAAGTTTTTTTGTTACATAAAAATGTTAACATTTTTCAAATGTAATTTAATTGAACTTTTATTTTTCTTTACTGTACAAAGTTTAAATCAATGGAAAATGATCAATTCAACACCAACGCCTCATAGATGTCATGACTAATGTTTGACTAATGGTGGTTATGAGCGGTTGGAGATGTGGTCCTAGTCATTGAGTCACCCACTCGGCGAGAAAGTATATTTTGAAACAATAACCATGACACTCAGTTCGCCCGCGGGTCAGCAAGCCACAAAGCGGCGCTTTATCTATTGTAGAAGAAACGCCTGTTAATGCCGGGTTTACCGTTAGTTCCACGCTGGTTCCATCTCGTAAATGAGTGAGTGGACTTCCTTTCCTGTTATCACCATACAATGCTATAACAAGAGGGATGTCATCCAAAGTCTGTGAATGGGGACAAAGACCATTCATCTCCCAGAGCCCTCAAGGGAAGGGAGAACTCCCACCACATTCATTAATTCTGCCTTTATCCTATAACTCCTTGTTCCTTGTTCCTAAATATATTCTACACTTCCAAACATACGTATCACGTCTGAGTCAACACGTTCTCAAGAACATTATGTCATATAAATAGCGCACCTCAGGAAATTTACATTTACAAATCAAGATGTTGTAATCACAACAACCTCAGCAGGCTTGAGATAAATCAAAGCCGTACAAACAGATTAACAAGGTATAATTATCTGTGAATGAAGTAGCTGTTCCTGGGAAACACGACTGGCGGAACTGACATGCACGTGGTCATTTTACACAGAAACAAGCTCCAGATTTCAGAGGAAACGCTCGTACTATCATCTGCCTCAGATCTCGGAGTCTTTAGGAATATAATCCGCTCCATTAAACGACTTTGGATCAACTTGAAGGGCGAGAGTGATTACACTTTGCTCTAAATCCTGAAAGATGGGAAAATAATCCAAAACATTAGCTATGCAGATCAACCACAGGAGAGGAAGAAAAGGAGTTCCTCCAGTATTACGGTATCTGAGTGATGTGTTAAAAGAGTTCTGCTTTGGAGACAGAACAACAGAGATAGTTAGAAACAGAAAAGCAAACAAGAATTTCCTCTGGCAGCGTAAATCTCTCGGCCAATTCGCTGACCGCATCTGATTGGATACATACCCAGCTAGGTGATGCCTATCCAGAACATGACTTAGACTTCAAGGAATTGTCTGTATCTAAGAGGACATTTATCCTCCAGAAGCCTGCTCTGAGACAGCACAACACACCATAATGAGACAGGGAAGCATTGATTACCGGGACCCTGTGATTTAGTGGGTGAGCTCTGGCATGTGGAACAAATTATCCCACCATAAAGATTTCAGGGGGAATTCTCTTCGGGACAGAGGCTTGGACTCGCAGCGTTCGAGGCGAGTGTGAAAGCACTGGCCGCTTTGTTTTGAAGCACTCCGAGGAACCCAAATTGGACATGCAGTAATATAATGATGATTACCCAAGGGGGGTTAAACCTCAGTCCAACACACCTCAGCATTTTATGTCCAATCAACTTGGCCGACGTAGAAACCCTCTTAAAAAATGTCTGGAAAGCTGGGATTGGCTCCAGCTCTGCAAAACATGTGCTGAAATCACTGTAAATCAAGCAATTTCCTCTTAATACACAGAGACAGTCACTGACCCCAGCGGTACAATCCTCACTGATTGGGAGAAACTGTTTGTTTGAAGTAGGGTCAAAGCCTTTCCAGACTCGGTTAAGCCTTGTTTATGTTGTAATGTATGTTACAACATATTATTTCTTTAAAGTATGGATAAATGTGAATTAACATGGAGCGAACAGTCAAGAGAAATACAAATCGGATCATCGTTCCTGACCGATACCCCTGACATAGTTTCTCAAGCCAGAGAAGCACCTTTGGCAGCCCCCCCAATAATGCATGACAGATGTATATCAACCATACACTCGGTGATGGCAAGATCTAGCAAATGTGTAGCCAAAATTCCCAAGAGACTCAGAGTTGTTAACTTGCTCTTTCTCCTCATTCCATCTGGATTCAATGTGCTGGGTGAAATGCATAGACAATCAAACAAGAAATGGGTCGAGAATGTATAGTTCACCCTTCATTTTCTTCTTCTGTCAACTCTTTATTCATTCCCCAAATGCTGTACTTCCCTTTATCCTCTGTAGGTTACGCAAAACCTGCAGTATTTCCTGCAGTATTTATGCTACTGTACTCTTTGTGAAAATTAAAATATTTGGAAAATGCTATTTTAAGTTTAAATACACGAGTCAGAGTGCTAAAACATCTTAATATGCCCTTGATGTGCAAAATAATAATGCATAAATAAAAAACTATTTGGTGGTCATTTACATGCTCTAATTGTTCTGATGCTGTTCAAATTTTTGATTATACACAATGATACTTAATGCTTTAATTTTGTACTTGTTTCAATATTATGAACAGCTTTTTGAAAGTATAACAACAGATATAAAGAACACTAGTCAGAGTGCATAATTAATGCTAATCTAGGCAATTGAGCTGCATGTTATTCAAAAGCAACCATAAGAGGGAGCACAAACACAATGTATTTAACTCGATTTGAGAATTGTTTTCAGGATTGAGAATTATAGAAATGAGAATTTTACAACAGTTGATAATACAATCTCTAAAGTTGTCAGGCTATCTAAATCATTGTAACTATCAATAACTTCTTAACTTCAATTGCAATTACATTTTAAAGTAAAGCACTGCATTTCAGTTGGTTATGTCTTTTTTACTGTTGAATAATCAATATGCAAATAATTTTGATGCACATTATAAATGAATCTGTGCAACAATCAAACACAATGGGTTTTATATGATTAAAAATATTTAAAAAAAGAAACAAGTAGGGAGGTTTGCAGTTGCATAATGGGAGGGGGGCTGGTTTTTATTTGTTTTTGTTTTTTTCTAGTGCTGTGCATGTAGGGTTATCAGTCAATCTCATGTTCTGCTCTGTCACTGTGCTATTAGGCATTTCCTTTATTCTCTTGGCACTGAATGTGTAAGTGGAAGAGCACACCTGTTGTCCTGCATGCATTGGAAAGAAGCAGATTGCATATTATACAAGCATGAGACAAAGTCCATTTTTTTCTTGTGCAATATTGAAGAACACAAAATAACAATTGCACCTGTCCTCAAAAGCAAAATATGATATTTGATTGGGATTCTAAAGTATTCCTGTATCAAAGCTTGTATGATAAGCATTAAAATGTGGGGTTATCAGTCAATCTCATGTTCTGCTCTGTCACTGTGCTGTTAGGCATTTCCTTTATTCTCTTGGCACTGAATGTGTAAGTGGAAGAGCACACCTGTTGTCCTGCATGCATTGGAAAGAAGCAGATTGCATATTATACAAGCATGAGACAAAGTCCATTTTTTTTCTTGTGCAATATTGAAGAACGCAAAATAACAATTGCACCTGTCCTCAAAAGCAAAATATGATATTTGATTGGGATTCTAAAGTATTCCTGTATCAAAGCTTGTATGACAAGCATTAAAATGTGCCATTTTAAGGATGAGAGTAGTACTCATCATAATTATCATATTAAATGCTAATTGATTCAGTGTGCTTTCACAAAACTAAAAATGACAAACCCAGTGCTAAAACTACCATAAGAAACTGCATTACATGTGTACCTGATCTTTCTAACAGTTTACTTTGCTGTCCTTTGTTGGAACATATTTGCTCTTGCACCTCCTGCTCTTGGTGGAATTTACATGGAAAACAATGTTTGTGCTTCAATAACTTCCTTAAGACCATGACAAGGCAAGAAT